>NC_089800.1:10277083-10627083 GCF_029633855.1 Hoplias malabaricus
AATTTTATGAGAGATGAAAAAAAATGATATACATAAGTAGAGCTATGAGTGATGCAGAATGTCATAAATTATAAAGCAATTATATATTTACGTTAATTAGGTGTTTCCTGTTCACTGTAATATGTTTATATCCTAAATGGCTTTGTGAATGGAGTTAAAATAAAAAAGTATAAAGTAAGTGTCTGAATAATTCCCTGAAGGAATGGAGAGATGTATAAAACCAAATCAGGGGCAAAAACTTTGAACTTTGAAAATTTAAAAGGTAATTGAAAAACTAATATTCGAAACTGAAAGCTTTCAATTAATATATAGTTTTGACTCAAAGGATTTTTTTAGAATATATTATTTTCATTTTTCACTTTCATAAATATTTAAATATTTGCATTCATTTTAACAGTTGCATATTTAATTTTTTCAGATTCAGAACTTTATTTTCCCTCAGGTTGTCTTTTTTTTTTTTTTCAGTTTCAGACTTTTTGCCCTGGATTGGACATGGGGGTGTGGCATTAACTGAGCGGGGCGTAAAGTAGTGAGTGACAAATACTGAGGACCATGTTGTCTTCTGCTCTCTTTATGCCACGTTCATACGATCAGCAGGAAAACACTGACCCTCATAAATTGAAAACATTTAACTGAAAAACTGATATTTTGAGTTTAAAGTTGTTTTTTTGGGTGGTTTGGTGTTGGCCCTGATTGTGTCTTGATGTTGCTAACGGTCCAGAGCTAATTTTTCCCCTCTGTCTCCCTCTCTGTCCGAGTGTAAATCAGGGAGGAGTGGGCTAAGGTTATTTTAAATTAAGCATAAAACCTAATAATTTGTTTTGATTTTTAATTTCTAACCCTTGCCATCTTTACTGGAGTCAGAGTCGAGCGATGAGCACAGCCGCCCGGTTTCCGATCACGCTGCTGGTCATCGGGTATTCAGACTCGGAATATTGCCATAGAAACACAAAAAGAGATGGAACTGAGGATGGATTTCAGATCTCGGTTTATCATTTTCAGATCATTTTCCCTGACCTCTGGAAATATGGAGCAAAATATGGGACAATGAATCCTGACTGAATGAGAATATTTAGTTCATAATAAAAAGCGCCCAGACAGTATATTTCATATTGGTTCAGAAAAAAAGTAGCTTAATTATCAGCTTTTAATTTGCTACATCACTGGAAAACAGGAGGGTGACACTTTCAAGAAGAATGGACTTGGAGAGCTGCTGATGATATCCATTTGTAATTAAATTAAAGCATGAGTAGAACTTAATAATGAACAGGAATGAGATATTTAATACATAGAAAAATATTAATAAGGCAATTCCCAGCTCAGTTACCAGTAAATGACTTTTAATCTTCAGCACTGTGCAGAACAGCAATTTACAGTTATTCAATAACAACACAACCACAGCACTGAGCTCCATCAGAGACTGAGCCCCACGGTTCAGCGCCACAACCCTGACCCAGCTTCAGCTTCACACTATAAATACTGCAGCTAAAGCTGCCTGTAGACGTTGGATATCTCTGACTCCACCTCTTATAGAAACAGCACCAGAGACACAGTAATCTAGCACTTGATTCAATGTGTGCTCCATTTCCATATTAATCAAACTGAGTGTATATGGTTGTAATATTGTGTGTGTTATACAGTGGTTATATCTATTTTCTTTTAACTAGTGACATTATTTTATCCAAATAATTAACTCATACTTTTTTTCCACATATTCTCCTTCAATGCATAGGACTAGGGTTGTACATGGAAGTGTTAGTAAAGAGCAGGTATAGGCCCAAGGGTGTTTTTGAGTGACATGGCAACACAAGAATGGAGTACAAAGCTCAGTGTGCACTTCCTCCACTGTAAGATCCGGGCAGTAAAGAAGGAAAGGGACTGACAAGTCATAAATCCTAAACTCTGATCCAGGCATGATGTCACCACCGAGCGGAGATCAAAGGCAAACACATCTCCCGGCCGCTATTTATCATCCATCACACACCTGAGTGACAGTGCCGAATCAGAGCCGTGGAAAATCCATCGCAGCGGCCACAAAGGAGGCCAGAGAATTCAGAACCGCCGACGACAGCTTGTCATTTCCTGATAAATTACACACAGCCGCTGTTTAACAAGAGATGCACACTCTCTCTTTCTGGCCTTCATTCAGCGCCGCTAACAAAGCTAGGCTAATTAAACCAGAGTTCTGTCTTGAAAGAATACACACCGATGCATAAAACGTCATATCTGGACTTTTGTCACTGAAAAGTGTCAAACCAAACATTTCAGAGACAAAGAACACACTGGAGGAGATTAGAGAGGGAGCGTTGGTCCAATTTGTCTGTCATTATTACAAAAACACACAAAGAATTATCCAACCATCACCCGGCAAATGACACACACAAAGAGCCAAACTCAAATCTCACTGTTAAAGTATTTTTAGAATTAGATTTGCATAAAAACAAAACAAAACAAACAAAAAAAACATTACACAAATTATGAGCTAAGTTAAGGTCTTTGAGTTAAATAGAGAAATGCTAATCATTTTTAATTTCAGCTAAATGTTACTGTGCAGCCTGGTCTCAAAGTGACTAAGCTAACATTCAACTATAAGACAATTCCCAGGAAGTGTACAATGTGTAAAAAATACGTTCAATATATGTTCAATTCAAAGACATTCCATGTGTGAAACATTAGCCTTCACCCTAAACCTAAGCCTAGGCCTAAACTTCATCCTCCCACAACAGTGTACATTTCTGTTTCTGTGATACTTCTTCAGGTTCATAACAAAAAATTTAAGTGGGTTTAGTGAAACACTGCCACCAGTGGACAGGAGCTCACAGAGTGATCATAAAATTAATAGTTTTGATGTTATGGATATGTGAGCTTTTCTGTACTAATTTCTGAAGACCTTGCTTCAATATTTTATTTTGCATTTCAGTTTTTTGACTCTACTTAGTTTACAGTATATTATTTATAGTAATTTGTATTTAAAAAAAACAGTTTACATGGTTGTTGTTGTTATTCTGCCATTAGGAGATTAAAGCTGTATTTGTATATTTTGTTGCACAATACATTGATAGGAATAAATGTAGATTCCTAACCTCTAGTTAAAGGGTATAAGGGTCTTGTTTTGGACGATGAAATATTAGCGGTGTGTGTGATGTTGCCTCTGATCTTCATTCAGTTTGATTGGACTTGAACTCTGGGTGTTAAGTAAAGTCTGGTTCATTCATTGCTCTTTAATATTAAAATGCATAAAAGAAATATTAGGAAAAAAATCCCTTGTTCAGTTGCGTGCACATTAACATGTGGATATGGAGCCCACCAACCCACACTCTGTGAAACAAGACCACTTGTCGGTGTGTTTTCACAGGGAGATGAAGAGTTTGTTAAAGCAGACTTCAGGTTTAAAAAGATGAATTTGAAGAAGATGCGCAACAATCCAGAACATCACCTCAGAACCTAGAGGGTTGAGTACAGTACATAGAACCGAATAAATGGAAAGCCGGTTACACACATGATCAAACCTGGAGAATCTACACAACACACTTCTCACACTCTGAAATGACGCAGTGAACAGAGGCTTGAGATGCAACACAAGCTTAATCATGGTTCTCTTATTAAGAAAGTGACAGCTCTGACAAAGGCATCTGTCTCTAATACAAAGCCAATGAAAAACGAGCACAAAAGAAGGCGTGGGATGAAAAGAATAACTAATAAACAACTACAGAAACCTGTAAAAATCTCACAGCAGTTAAAGGAAGGGGCTCACCATCAGCTGAGACATGTTCAGCATCTGAGGATTGCTATAGTACTTCTTCACTGGACTGATATCCCTTTAAATCGCCAATTTCAGTTGCCTTAAAGGGGACATACTATGAAAAATATTCCTTGTCATAGAGATCTGGAGTCCACCAACCCACACACTGTGAAACAAGGCCACCCAGTCAGTTTTCTGTGTGCTGGCCAAGTCAGAAAATATGGGCTAAAATGAATGTTCTGATTCTGCTTCTGGAGCCTAGTGCAGATACTTCAGAATTGTCCCGCCCTCTCGTCTGAACTATTCCATTAATAAGCAGCAGAGAAGGAGCTAAAGCAGAGGCAGGTCCCCTCTCTCTTGGCCCCAGGCGTAGTCTCCAGCTCTGCTTTTCCCCATTGGCTATACCCTGTATCACCTTCCTCAGCCTCCACACTGTCCTCACTGAGCTCCTGTGATTGCTCAGTCTTGATTAAAGCTCTCTGGGAGAAATCAGGACACCAGTCTGACTTCTAATCTACAGCTAACCTTGCTCAGAACTTCACCAGGTCGCCTTCAGTGAGCGGAAATATCTGCATTAGATCCGACATCAAAAGGCTCAGGAGGGTTTTGCTAAGGTATAATTAAAACATTACGTTTTGCATATAATCTCCCCTCAGTTTGCCCAAATGCAGTCAATCCGTTTTTTCTTTTCAATCAGGTTTGGTCCTTTAGGTTTGTACTAACTAAGTAAAATAATAATGCCAACCAATCAGTACTCAGTATCAATCTTCTCAACCAATCAGTACTCAGTATCAATCTTCTCAACCAATCAGTACTCAGTAGTAATATCCTCAACCAATCAGTACTCAGTAGTCATATCCTCAACCAATCAGTACTCAGTAGTCATATCCTCAACCAATCAGTACTCAGTAGTAAAAATCTCAACCAATCAGTACTCAGTAGTAATATCCTCAACCAATCAGCACTCAGTGAAATATCCTCAACCAATCAGTACTCAGTAGTAATAACCTCAACCAATCAGTACTCAGTAGTAATATCCTCAACCAATCAGCACTCAGTAGTAATATCCTCAACTGATCAGTCCTCAGTAGTAATATCCTCGACCAATCAGTACTCAGTAGTAATAACCTCAACCAATCAGTACTCAGTAGTAATATCCTCAACCAATCAGCACTCAGTAGTAATATCCTCAACTGATCAGTCCTCAGTAGTAATATCCTCGACCAATTAGTACTCAGCAGTAATATCCTCGACCAATCAGTACTCAGCAGTAATATCCTCAATCAATCAGCACTCAGCAGTAATATCCTTAACCAATCAGTACTCAGTAGTAATATCCTCAACCAATCAGTACTCAGTAGTAATATTCTTCACCAATCAGCACTCAGTATTTATAATGCCAACCCATTAGCATTAAGTCAGATACTCAACCAATCAGCACTCAGTATTAATTATAACAAGAGAAGTGCATCTCTCATGCCTCGAGAATGATCAGACTCCAAATGTTAGCTGTACTGAGGCCTGGGCCTCCATGACGAGAAACAGACGAGACACGGGAGCAGGACGTACCCATATGTTCCCGTCCTGATGGTAGGGCTTCCAGTTTCTGCCCGTGTCGCTGTAGAGGAGCCGGTAGCGCGTCGTCCAGTCGGAGCTGCTGTAGCGGCCCTGAGTTGCTATCGCCATCACCTGCTTCCGGCTGCCCAGGTCCACCTGGAGCCACTGGTAATGATCACTGTCCAGGGGAGACCAACCTCCAGCACCTAAACAGAGAGAGAGAGAGAGAGAGAGAGAGAGAGAGTTCTAAGTTATTAGCTCAGTTCCTGTGCCTTGTTTAGTGCTACGGGGAAAATGAGCAAAGCAGGGAAGATTAAAGTGTTTTGGTGTAGCTCCACTGTGTGTGTGTGTGTGTGTGTGTGTGTTCTGAGGAGGTGTGACTGAATCCTCTCCCATATAATGATGAGCTGCACGACCCGTTTTACAAAAGCCTGGCTAAGCCTTCAGTGACTCACCTGCTAATGCAAATTTGATTACTTCTTTAATGGATTTCTCGCACTTCATTTTTGTCCTTCTCCAAATCTGAAGACGTGAGGAAAGGGGAATTATACCCAGATTTCACAAAGACAATCAGAGCAATAGGATCAAGACGAAGGAAAGTACGAGAGTCGAATCACAGCAAAAATGAAACGTACAATCCTCCCTCCAACAAGCTTCTGTTACAATCTATTTATCACAACGAGGGAGGACCAGACGTTTTAGTGAGAAACAGACATCAAACAAAGAAAGAGCCACACTCGCTCAAAGGCTCTATAGTTTTACAAAGACAGTTAAAGGGAAAGTCAACAATTGAGTGGAAACACAGTTCTAAGCTCCAAGTCTTTTATGGTGAAATGGTGTGTTAATGGAAAATACAGACTGTTGTTTGTACATGGCTGGAATTGAACTTGTCTGTAAGATTTTATTCATTTTTTGAATTACCACAGAAACTCATTTGTATCTTGAGGTGGTTTAGTTTTGTAGCACTTTCGGTTATTCATCTCCCGAAGTCAATACTACCCACCTACGGAGCAGGAATACAGCAATATCCTCATTTAGGTTCGTGCTTTTCAACGTTTCGAGTTCTCTCTATTGTCTAAATATACTCCAGATGCCTCTGCAGAGAGAGAGAGAGAGAGAGAGAGAGAGAGAGCATACTGGACCGAGACATCTTGTTTTTTTGTAGTCATTTACAGACACTGGGGCTTTGTTGTAAACACATCTGACCAGTTTCCAGCAGCAAATGGCGAGGAAACAACATCTGAATTTTATAAAATTATTATTATTTTTTTAATGGAAATCACAAACTTCACCTTTAATCACAGTCATTTGAAACTAAATTTTGGAGTAGGGTCTGTGGCAGCCTTTTGCAGCGCCTCAGCATTGGGGAATTACTCTGTGATTATCAGGAGGAAGGAGAAGATGGTGAAAGTGTAATAACAGAAGCATCCTGACTCCACAAGACCTCATTAAATACTTCCCTGACTTACAGATGTTGAGACAGACACTTCCAGTGTTGTCCTAATGTCTCCTGTTCCTCTGTTCCTCTATTTTCGAGTCCTCCTGAAAATATCAAGCTGTGTTTTCAGGCCGCGGTGAGGGGCAGCGTGAAGAGCCCACTCGCTGCTCCTGGGTGAGTGATGTTTTATTTATAAGTGTTTGGCTCAAAACAGCTCAGACATTCCAGACACAGTTATCCCTCTTATTACTCATGTGTTCATGTCGGTGGAAGTGCTTTCAGCACGTGTTTACAGTCACCTCAGGAATGGAAATGAATGAATGAAACAAACTTGAACTCGATAGCTTTTTTAAATATATTCATTCATTCATTCATTATCTGTAAGCGCTTATCCAGTTCAGGGTCGCGGTGGGTCCAGAGCCTACCTGGAATCATTGTGCGCAAGGCAGGAATACACCCTGGAGGGGGCGCCAGTCCTTCACAGGGCAACACACACACACTCACACCTACGGACACTTTTGAGTCGCCAATCCACCTACCAACGTGTGTTTTTGGACTGTGGGAGGAAACCGGAGCACCCGGAGGAAACCCACACAGACACAGGGAGAACACACCACACCCCTCACAGACAGTCACCCGGAGTGGGAATCGAACCCACAACCTTCAGGCCCCTGGAGCTGTGTGACTGCGACACTACCTGCTGCGCCAGCGTGCCGCACTAAATATATACTTTATATTTCCAAATTCTACATAATATTATCACATATAGTAATGTGTTTGAGAAAAAGATTGAAATGTATTTATTATTTTAATGTAGCAGACACGTTTTAACACATCCCCCCGGTCACTCGACTGTACTGAGAGTTCCTGGAAGAGCAGTGAAGTGTTGCATAAAGCACCAGAGCTGTAATTTTTTTTTCTGCTCCTGTCTGGAGTTGTAAACAGAAAACACCGTTTTTTTTTATTTTCGCGGCGTGTGACAGATGTGCTCAGAAAGAGCAGCGTGTGCTGTTCTTTTATTCCTGAAGAAGCTCTAAGCACTGTCAGGGTGTACAGTTTTTCTGCATAGCCCTGAGCTGAACGCCTGAAGACGCTTGTCCCTTTATTCCTGCGCTCGTGAGACGTACAAACACATTCTTGGTGTCGTCAGCTCGAGGCGGAGGCACCGGCTTGAAAATCCGCTTTTCAGAATATCCCCAAGAGCGTCCGAGACGGAGGACTGGGAAGTTCAGGTTCCTTTTTGCTTGCGATCTCTGGCTGGATAAGACTCCCACGCTGCCTCCGGTGGGATCTGATATCTGATCCAATTACACGCCCATTACTCAGGGTTGGGCCCTGACTGGATAAACAAGGAATATCAGTGGATAGAGTCAATACCTTGAAACTCTTTGGGATTTGGGAGCTTCTCCGGAGGACACTGCTCTGTCTTAAAGGTGGACATTCTGTCAATAAGCGCATACAAATGCAGATAAAGCCTGATTAAAGATAGAGTCCAACACTGGGATGAACAAGGCTTTGTGAAGCCGTCCAGAGAGAGGACGATGACCGAAGGAGGGGATAGACGTGAACGGAGATACAGAGACGTTCACCCTGCTGATGTTTAGAGAAGATATCAGTGGACAATGGACACTGGAAGGACACTCCAATGTCACTGTCCATTCTCTGAGCTCCATTGACCACACAGGAGCACTTTGAAGTTCTACAATTGTAGTCCTTCTCTTGCTCTGCATACTTTATAATTCCACTTTCACCCTGTTCTCCAACGTTCAGGACCCCCACAGAGCAGGTATGGTTTGGGTGGTGGTTCATTCTGGGTGGTCGTGGTGTGTTAGTGTGTGTTGTGCTGGTGCAAGTGGACCAGACACAGCAGTGCTGCTGGAGTTTTTAAACCCTGTGTCCACTCTCTGTCCACTCTGTGAGACACTCCTCCCTCGGTCCACCTTGTAGATGTAAAGTCAGAGACAGTAGCTCATCTGTCGCTGCACAGTGTGTGTCGGTCGTCCTCTACTCCTTCGTCAGTGACACAGGACAGGGACTATTCTCAGTCCAGAAGTGACACTGAAGGGTTTAAAAACAGCACTCACACAGGCACAACACACACTAACACACCACCACATCAGTGTCATTGTGGGGGTCATAACCACTGAAGAACAGGGTGAAAATGTATGCGAGTATATAGGCAAAGAGAAGGACAAGCAGCTCATGGAAGACGCTGAGGCTGTAAAGGGTTCTCAATCTCAGTAAAGACTGCGCTGATTAAAGAGAGGAGGTAGGGGAATGGTAAAAGGAGCCAGTCCTGTAAAGACTGAAGTCATTCTGAGGACGGCTCTGTTACAGGACTCTTAAAAACAGGACTTTACTAGACCTCGAAGGACACCGCAGAATAAACTGGGCCTGTAAAGCTGAGCTGTGTTTTAAGGTTTCGATTCAATCCCAGCCGTGCCATGCGCCGTCCATGAGCAACAATGTAAACACAGGAAGAAGGTCCCGTGTTCTGGAATAGTGTGTTTCTGATCTATTACTCCGATTAGTGTTTATACT
Organism: Hoplias malabaricus; assembly: GCF_029633855.1. Taxonomy (NCBI): domain Eukaryota; kingdom Metazoa; phylum Chordata; class Actinopteri; order Characiformes; family Erythrinidae; genus Hoplias; species Hoplias malabaricus. The sequence goes on from NC_089800.1 coordinate 10,286,362, forward strand.
TTAACCAGTTCTCTGTTTACCTACACCTTATTGTTGTTGGGTCGGATCAAGGTCGGATCACGTACTCACCAGAAACGAACCACACCAGAGTCAGTTTGGGACCGGAACAAAGCCACCTCCTACTAAAAAGTGCAGGTGTGAAAACACCCTAACACTCTCCTGCAAGCATATTGAAGCAGTTGGACTTGCACAAGTGTTTTACTCATTCATCTAAAAACCCCTGTTGGTGTTATTAGTTTTACTTGAATTTAAAGCTCAAAATACTTTGTCATCTCCATCTATTTCAGGCCATGGCCCCAGCTCAGCAAAGCCTGGGTAGTGGTGCAATGAGACCGAAGAAATGTTTCTGTTCTCACGCTCCACAGGTTTACAGTTCTGTGAAGTGTTAGGCACCGTCTGGTGACAGCTTTAAAAAACAAAGCAGCTCAAAAGCAGTTCATTCACTTCAGGCGTCAATTAGTTGGTGCTTTCTTGTTTCATTATTCTTTCATTTACGCTCGATGCATTTGTGCATTTCACAGCGTGACATTTCCACATATGAAAGGCACGAAATAAAGAGTTTCATTTTGTTAGCGTCAGTGTTACATGGCTGTTGGCTCCGTATACCTGGCAGATTACATTTACAGATAACCTACAAAACACAGCGAAAGAGTTTTACAGTCAACTCTCAAAGGATTTAAAGACAAAGCAGATGATTATGGAGAATTTCCGTTCTCAAAGCAAAGTTTGTGTACGTTCAGAAGCGCTGCATCTTTTACAGTGGAACACTGCGCTTGAGGAGGAGCCCAGCTGTAGCTTGTTGGTGGCTGAAGTTGAACTTGTCTGAGATGTTTAGTTTTGAAGCACTTTCACCCTGTGTTTACTTTTTAGTGCTTTTTAGCTCTGTGTTTGCAGTCAGCGCTCTCCACAAATTAAGAGCCAGGTCCATTTTAAGTAGTGGAACTTTAACAGCACAAATAAGTCAATGTTACCCACCTATGGAGTGGGAATAGGGCAATATTCTCATCTCTTTTCATGCTTGTCAGGGTTTGAAGTCTCCTCACTGTCCAAACAACCCCAGATGGCAGTGAGTGGGAGCAGGAGAAATGGATGAGCGTCAGGATCTGAGCCATTTTCTGAGCCAAAAGGGCTACTTTGTGATGGTTGTAATATTTTGGCCAGGTTTTGTAGCATGTTCCCATTGTTCAGTGATCAGTACACACCAAATATGACAGTTCACTTGCTGCTGGATATATCCCACCCCTTCACCAAGGGGCACTGTAACCAGACTGTCATTAAATCTTAAGGCTGTAGAGGCTGAATTCCTCTACATCTCTCCACTTTCACTGGATTTATTTATGTGCTTTTAAGACTGATGTATTTAAATGAGCTCACTTTCTATTGGCTGCCCTGTATTTCGCCTCATTTGACAGGCCCTCCTAACTTCAGGCAGAGTGGGCGGGGCTAAAGTGGTGTAGGTGTGTGCTCTGTCTCTTTTGTGACAAAGAAGTGTGGTGAAACAGAGCAGGAACAGCAGAGCGCTCACATTAAATCAGAAAAGAATATGAAAAATCATTTGCACAAACGCCCCAGTCCCCCCAGAGCAGGACGGGGGGGTGATTTAATTCACTGCAGTAATTGGTGTGGATTTTGGATGAGTGCAGAAGGACGGAGAGAGGGATGGAGAAGAAAGAAAAAATGAAATGCAGGGATCACTGCGCCCACTCCACTTTATTAACACCGCAATCTCATGCATGGACACACCGGTATTCACCAGGGCCACAGGAGCAGCCCCCCGCCAAAATCCCCTTCACCTCAATCTCTCTATCCCCCTCTCTCTCTCTCTCATTAGTCTCCCTCCATCTTTCCAGCAGCTGTGGGGGATAAACAGGTTTCCACTCCAGAGAGATCTGACCTTTCTCTCTGCTGCTCCGTCTCACAGACGATCTGTCGCTAAATGGAAGCGCTGGCTGAGTGCGGACAGGGGAAGGGTGTGGGTTTAATAACTGTATCAGACACGGGAAGTGACCACTTCAGCAGTGGACACCAGGACTCAAGTGTTTAGAGTGAACTCGGTAAAGTAAAGAGAAAATTCAACACGCTTGGAGGAGAACACTAACTCACGGTTTCTGTTTTCTTCAAAGGTGTAGAATTGTCATTGAAATATGAGAAATATGTGTTTTACACAAACATATAGGTATTTATTTTTGAAAATGTTTATTTTTGATGAAAATTCATATAGGGCGGCACAGTAGCGGAGCAGGTAGTGTCGCAGTCACACAGCTCCAGTGAGCGAGTCTGTGCTGTGTGTAGGAGCGAAGATCATTGAAGCCCCTTGTCGAGGTGTGTATCCACTGAAGTGGCGTGTTTTATCCGAGGTGGTCCTACAGAGATAAACACTCGAAGCACATCATCATAAGGTCCTCCATGATTCGAAACCAGGATCAAGCGAATTCAGAGCAGAGGTCAGTGCAGTGGTGAGGAATAAATCTGGTGTGTCTGCTGACCCTGGGCTCTCTGTGTAATGAGAGAACATTTCTCCCTCCATTTTTTTAAATTCAAGATGACAGCAGCAAACAGCTGGCTCCTCCCTGTTTTGCAGAGAGTGGGTAACCTGTGCATTCCTGTGCCACCAGATATTTCCTCAAATTTGATTACAAAGAGCTATATCCAAATGATCCAGTTAGTTCTGAGAACCGTGACTGTGGTTTCCTGCAATAGCTGCATCTCTGGTATCAATCTGTCCAACTGTAGCTTGATAAAAATGGAACAGTAAAGGACATGACCGATGATTATCATGATTTAATGCCTCAAGGGAGGCCTTGCCCTTAAGTGTAGGAGTGGGACCTGAGCATGGAAATCCTGAGAGACCACTAACAACTCACCAGAGGGGCTGCGTTACATGAACCAAGTTCGTGGACCTATGTTCTACCAAGTTCACATAACATCTGTAGTAAGTTGATGGTGGTCTCTTGGGATTGCCTGCTCAGGTTCTGCAGAGTGCGAGGCACTCCCACGCTAAAGCGCAAGGCCTCCTTTTCCTCCCTTGTCCTTTGCTGTGCCTTTGCTGAGCCACTCCCATGCTTAAGGGCAAGGCCTCCCTGTTCCTCCAGGCTGGAGTTTTATTTGGCCTCTCCAGTTTCTGTGTCCTAAGAGGACCTGGGGGCTTGGGTTAATTGGGTAGCACAAGCAGACCAACGGTAACCCCCTTGGACACATGATAGCATTCTGGGAGTGTGAAAGCTAGAATGGCCATCCTCTGAGAGTATTGAGGGATAGTGGGAGGGACAAGACGATCCCGTCCACCCAGAACGAGAGAGAGGACCGTTACGATGTCTCGGATGCCCAGATACGGATGGCTGTGGCATCGCAGGGGTCTGAACTGGACATAAAAGCAGTCGTGTCAAAGCCAGGAATGTCCATTTATCTACAGCTATGAAGAAAACATAATCATCTTTCACTGTGAAAGAGACTCAGGACTGAGGATGGAAAGGAGACACATAAAGAGTCCTGAGTCAGTCTGAGGCGATGAAGCCCCTGAGAGCCATCAGCCAATCGTGAGGTGGGTTTACTCCTCGACGTGTGAAGCTCTGCGGAGCTATGGAAGGGTGATGTCACCGAGAACAGCAGCAGCACAGTACTTTGACTGCAGATCATCTGCCACTTATTGCTCTCTCTGCCTCTAGACTCATGGCACAACAGGTCCATCGATGACTGCAACAGTCGAGACAAGCAGAAACTTCTAAACCGGCTGAAATCGATCCTCCGTTCCACGTCCAATGAAGTGTTTATCACATCTCTCTCTGAAAGAGGAGACGGAGGGACGGCGCCTCACGACTCAAACGAGAAAATCTGCAGGAAGATCGAAGGAAGATCTCAAAATGGGGCTGAAATATGAAGAAATTAAAAGATAAACACATAAATCTCTGTGTCTTTGCCACTGTGCTAATGAAACCCAGAGAGAGAGAGAGAGAGAGAGAGAGAGAGAGAGAGAGAGAGAGTAGTGAGGAGATACAGAGAGGAAGAGAGGAAGCAGAGAGGGAGAGAAAGAAAGAAAACATTAATAGAATGGGAAAGAATTGAATGGAAGAATTGAAGGAAAGAGGAGAGAGAGAAGTGAAAGTGCTGTGAAAGGAAGAGAGTGAGAAGGGGAGAAAGAGACAGAGGGCACAAGAAACAAGGAAGAGTGAGAGATAGAGTGGGTAGTGAAGAGGGACAGACAGAGAGAGAGAGAGAGAGAGAGAGAGACAGAGAGAGAGAGAGAGATGACAGGTGCTAACAGACTGTCAGCAGCAGCTCATCCTGACCCTGTGGTCAGTTTAGTCCTGAGCTAATTGCTGGTGCTGATGCTGCTAGTGGCGGTGGGTGCTGATTGGCTGGGAGACTGATGTGTTTCGGATAGGATTTCAGCACTCCTCAGGGCTTCGCTCCAGTGCAAGGAGATAAACGTACTGTGAAAAATAAAAATATTTCAAATTAAAATTTTGAGCTTTCTGACAGGGGGCAGGGGTCCAGAGCTGCTGCCCGTCTCTAACGTGTTAATAAGAGCGGCCAGCGATCGATATCGTCATTATTTGGTCCTGTTCCTGCAGGATTATTACCATTTGGGTCAGCGTGACACGTGCGACAAATAGAGCGCCTCTCCTTGGCAGATAAGAGCTCATTAGCATACGCCAGCGTTGGCCGATAATGAGAATCCAGCGCCTGATAAAACACGAGTGAGCCAGACTTCGGCTTCACAGCACTCGCTGTACTTCTACAACCGTTACTCCACCACAGCACGACTCAAGCGCTTTTGAATAACAGGGAACTGATCAGAAACAATCGACCTATTGATTACCACAGCGTCCAGTTCATTGTGTGTTTGCGTTTTTACCAGAAAACAAGCTTTATTCCCTCATTCTATTCATGTCTGGCCACAATTTCTCAATCATTCTCATGATTTGTATGTCATTCTTCATTTTCATTAAATTATGAGGGAGAAATGAAGAAAAAGAGAGGGACAATGACATAGAATATGAGAGAGAGAGAGAGAGAGAGAGAGAGAGAGAGAGAGAGAGAGAAAGAGCTGTAGAGGCAGAATGTGTGTTGGGATGCTGACTACGGACACAGACATTGATGCACGCACACGCACACACACACACACACACACATTCCCCTGCAGACCACCTCCACAACAGTGTGACTGTGTCCAGTGTCTAGGGGAATGTCCCATTGATTATTTGTTCACAGCTCACTGACCCACACTATGGGAAGGTCAAATACCAGGCTAGCTTTACATTCACTGAATCACACCCCACCCACCCCCCGGACCCCCAACAAACACACACACACACACACACACACACACACACACTCTACACTGTACATTGTCCAGGTTTAATCTTCCTATGCCATCAGAAGTTCTGAATAGCTTTCAAAAGAAGCAGTGTCTAGTTTTATTGTTTCGGCTCATGTGACTCATTTGATGGTTTCCTATACACACGAATCTGCCCCCTGTGGTGGGGGGTGTTTTTTCAGGCAGAAAGTGACAGTCTGTCAGTTCCATGAATTTATGCATTGGAAGTGTAAGGATCTACAAGACTCCCACAGCCCGGTAGGGGGTGGTGGGGAGGGCGGGGAGGGGGGGGTGCTTTCTAACCCTCTAGCAGACAACTGATTTTAAGGAGTGTCTATAGTTATTTTTGGTGGCATTGTGTAAAAATGAATCAAAAACCTGAGCTTTAATCGTTTGGCAATTAGATTTTATTGAGCTTGTCAGCTCGAGCGTCCGAAACAAGGCCGAAACACAACACAGGTCAAGCATGTCTGATAGTAACGGTGGGTTTAATGTGTACACGTGTCTGTGTTTAATTAAAAAGTCTCCTCGCCGTGTACAATCTGAGAAATGCTTATTGTAGCAATTAATATTAGGGTTTATTGTGCACATAACAGCACAGTGACTTCATTATGCTGCTGGATGTTGTTTACATGCGTTAAAAAAGGTCCCGTAGCCTCGGTGGGGGTAAAAATCTCATACATAAAACTCTCATTTGCTCCACAGTGGATCCAGCTCTAGTTATTTGACACTGTGCACCATCTCTCGAGCTTCATTTCTAGCATAAAATCAATCATACAAACACAAACACACACACACACACACACACACACACACACACAACACCAAACCTACACCACCCAGGTCTCAGACGCGGAGCCAGAGAGTCTTAGTTTAATTAAATCACCCGAGCAATGAGAAAAAAGCTCAGAGGAGTGAAGCAGAAATAATAAACATGGTAAGAACTAACAAATCTTCAAGTAGAAAATGAATTACACTCCCATCAACTCTGAGAACTGCTCCATTAGCTCAAATCAGGCGAGGATTCTGTTTCTGGACAGACCTGAACAGACCTCACAAACACAACACACCCCAAAAACACCTGAAAACACCTTAACACACCTGAACTCACCTTAAAAACACATTGACACATCTGAACTCACCTCAAAACACCTTAACACACCGGAACTCACTTCAAAACACCTTGACACACCTGAAAACACCTTAACACACCTGAACTCACCTTAAAAACACATTGACACATCTGAACTCACCTCAAAACACCTTAACACACCTGAACTCACTTCAAAACACCTTGACACACCTGAAAACATCTTAACACACCTGAACTCACCTTAAAAACACATTGACACATCTGAACTCACCTCAAAACACCTTAACACACCTGAACTCACTTCAAAACACCTTGACACACCTGAAAACACTTTAACACACCTGAACTCACCTTAAAAACAGTTTGACACACCTGAAAACACCTCAACACACCTCAAAAACACTTTGACACACCTGAAAACACCTTAACCCACCTGAACTCACCTCAAAACACCTTGACACACCTGAAAACACTTTAACACACCTGAAGTCACCTCAAAAACACTTTGACACACCTGAAAACACCTCAACACACCTCAAAAACACTTTGACACACCTGAAAACACTTTCACACACCTCAAAAACACTTTGACACACCTCAAAAACACTTTGACACACTGGAAAACACTTCAACACACCTTAAAAACACACGTGAACACATCTCAAAAACACCTCAACACACCTGAAAACACCTCAACACACATATAAACACTTTAAAACACCTGAACACACTTCAACACATCAGAAAACACATGGAGAAAACTGAAAAATGCCCCAACACAGCTCAAAACCACTGACACACAAGAAAACACCTGAACACCCCTATAAACTCCTCAAAAACATCTTGACACACCTCAAAAACACCTCAACACATCTGAACACACCTCAAACACATCAACACACCTATAAACACCTGAACACACCTCAAAAACACTTTGACACACCTGACTACACTTCATCACATGTGAAAACCCCCCAGCACACCTCAGAAACACCTCAACTTACCTCCTCTTCTGTTCAATTTTGCGTATCCTGGAGCGTAGCCGCTGGAGAACACAGACGAGCTGCTGAACGCACTGTGGGGAAGCGACGTGGCCAGGGCTTCATCACACTTTTCTAAAAAAAAAGAAACAGAAATATAACACACGGGTTACAACCATGACATTAGCCTTCAGGATAAACACAGTTCATTTCTATTCTACAACAACAGAGCAGGTCCCTCTCTGCGTCTATAAATCTCAGACGGAAGTAAATACTGATGCTGATGGCTCGGTCAAAAACTCAGAGTGGATCTGGCATCTGCCAGACGATGGGAAGAATGGGTCCTTTTCAAAGTGAATGGAGGGTGTGGTCACGTCAACACTGAGACTGTTACTGTGCTCCTATACACATTCTGCCGGGTCTAAGGGTGAATCCCATTTATTTTTTACCTCTGCCCCTCAGTTTTGAGTGTCCTCTTGAATCTCAGTTATAGGGTGTAGTGGTTAGAATCTTCCCCAGGAAACAGGACGACCCTTCAAGATCCTAACAGGTCATTAGAACGCAAATCAAAAAGAGCAGTGCTTCATTCCCGGGCACCTAGCGGTGCTCTGTAGCAGCTCTGCACCAGTCTGCAGTGATACCAGAAGAGCTGAGGACTTTAGTTAAACTTAGAGCGTCATTCGCCTTCAGAAGAGTTGTACAATCACATATTATCCCCTCCCCACACTCTACTGTGATATGGAGCTCAATTCAGATTCTTATTCTGCAGATTTTTGTTTCAAACTTCCAGTTCCGCCTTAAATGCTGTAACTACAGAGACATCAGCTCCTGCTAGTTCTGTCTTCTGCTTGTTCTGAAGTAAAGAGCCATAATCCACTGAAACTACATGAAACTAAGATAATACACTGGTGATCATGGTGTTTAAAGGACAAAATACTGACGTTTGTGTTTTTTTTTTTTGTCTTTCTGATGATACACAAGGCATCCTAACCCTCCGTTTGGAGTGTGTCTCTGCTAGAAGTGCCACATCGCCCTAACTCTTCACCCTACCCCTCAATTCCAACAAGAACTGAGACCCCCACCCCTAGGAAAAACAGAGAGTGAGGGCTAAAAGGTAACGACATGTCGTGGTGTTTCGAGTCACAGTCTGACTCTCCAGCTAAAGGCCCAGAACACCCAGCTCACACCCTGATCTCTTCACTTCAGCTTGAGAGACAAAGAAGAACAGCTCACATCTATGAATCTATAAATCAAACACTGTGTGATATTTGCAAATGAAGCTCCAAGCCATAGTGTGGTGCCTAGAGAATTCTGTGAGAAAGGATGGAGAAAAACTGCACCTGTACATCTTTGAGAGAAGAAGAAAGACAGAGGTGTTGGCGAGAGAGAGATAGACAGAGAGAGGGAGAGAGAAAGAGAGAGAGGGTAATAGTCGGACAGGCCGGTGCTAATGAGTAACTGTGATGTTTGAGTGTGATTAATTTACCTTTCTCCAGTTTTTGTCCCCAGTCAAATCTCTCTCTCTCTCTCTCTAACACACACACACACACACACACACACAGTGGAAATGTGTCTCATAAAAGTCGCTAACCATGAGCTGTGTTTTATTACTCTCATCTCAGCGCACAAAGCTGAGAGCCCAGAGGATGAACCATCTCTGTCAGATTCCAGCTCTGCAACACTGCAGCGCTTCCTTCACAACGTCCTGCTTTAACAGCACTGTACACAGTCCGGACTGTAACACTCCTCCTCCGTGGCGCCTGGAGGAACACACTCTGCTTCAGAACAGCAACGTGTAGGCTGTGTTTTTATTCTTGCCAGTCAAATATGGTTTGCATGAAGTTTCAATATTTTCCCAGCTCCAGATATCAACACTGCATGGGTACGCTTAGGGAGAGCTCCCAGCATGCACCGCGGGCACTGTTTTGGGGGGTTATTTTGGGGCTTTATTTTCATTGTTGTGTGCTGTGTGTTGTGCGCTTTTAAGTTCTTTGTGGCATTTTTGGGGCAATTAGCTCTTTGTTTGTAGCGAGAACTATGTTTTGTCTAAGGCCTTACCCTCAGATGCTGCCTCTCATTTGTTCTTATTTGAGTTTTCACAATAATTAAAGTGAAAGAAGTTGTGTCAATACTTCTTTAACATAAATAACTACATTGGGTGCAATAATTGAGATCTGAACGTTAGATAAACTCTTATTAATGAGTCATCTATACTTTTAGCATGTGTTGCTAAGTAAATAGAACAAGCAGGTTACAGTATAATCAACTTTCAGAAATGAATTCAAAGCCAAACTTGACTTCAATCAAATTAGAATTACTATTAACTTCATCTCATGATACCTTTAACTCAGCTTTTGAACTTATGTCTTTGAGTTGAAGCTGGTGATGTATACAGACCTCACCTAGGGCCCACATCTGGGTCACTCTGGAGCATTACTATTGGTCCCTTCATGATTAAAACACATCACATCATCTCCATCCCTTTGCATTCACTGCACCCCCGTCGTTTCCAGCGCTGCGGTGTGGGGGTTACATCACTGAGCCGCTGGTAAATTGCTGTTCAATCTGAAAACAAATTCCTCTGTATTCCGGTGAGGCCAGGAAACGAGCTGCGCGTTCGTAGGGATAGATTTACTCGTCCATGTGGCATTTTCCTCTACACAAATACTCCTGCCCTGAGCAAAGAGCAAGCTGTCTCCCTGCCACTCACTGCGGAGCGACCTAAATGGTGTTGTCGGGTTTTTTTTACCCAGCCATCCATCTGCACCTCGCACTCCGGCACAACTACCGCCAAGGAAATAAAACAGCAGGCAAATTGCGCTTGAAAGCTCAGAGTAAAACACACCAAGCTGGGCCTAGGTCTGCTCCTGAGGAGGGCTTTGAGTGTCCTTATATGAACCTGACGGCACTTACTTGTTTATTTGTGACTAAACAATAGAGATTTGAATAAACCTGTGTTACGTTTTTAGCTCATTTTTAGGTGTGCTATTTTTGGGGGGTATTGTACTGTGTACAGTGTATTTTAGGAAATGTAATCCCTGTAATCCCAGACAGATCCCACAGGTCTGGGCTCAGCGGGGGCCAGTTCAACAGCAACATATTTTTGATTTACAAATTGTTTTGTGTCTGTTTCCATTTCTTGATGAGCTTTAAACCCCTTCAGAATTTCATTGTTAATCTATTTCTAATCTGGTGGTGCCTAAAATGGGTGGAGCAGAGCTACTGAATGAGGCATGTTTGAGCACCGTTAGCACTGCTAGTGTTTCAGAGAGTGTGTGGGTGTGTGTGTGGGGGGGTCTACGGTATATTCTTATTTATAAAATAAGAGCTCTGAAAAAAAAATTGGGAACCACAGGTCAATTCAATATAAAGCTGAAAATCTACAAGAACAGCTCATTCATTCATTATCTGTAAGCGCTTATCCAGTTCAGGGTCACGGTGGGTCCAGAGTCTACCTGGAATCATTGGGCGCAAGGTGGGAATACACCCTGGAGGGGGCACCAGTCCCTCACAGGGCAACACTCACACACACATTCACTCACACTTACGGACACTTTTGAGTCGCCAATCTACCAACCAATGTGTGTTTTTAGACAGTGGGAGGAAGCACCCGGAGGAAACCCACGCAGACACAGGGAGAACACACCAAACTCCTCACAGGCAGTCACCTGGAGAGGGACTCAAATCCACATCCTCCAGGTCTCCGGAGCTGCGCAATTGCAACACTACCTGCTGCGCCACCGTGCCACCCTAATTTATGCTGAACGTTAAAGCAAAATTAGGTAGTATTCTTACCTTAAAATTACAGCTTCAAAGTTATTGTGTTGACCCACTGAGCTGGAACAGGGAGAATAGAGCCTACTCTGAACTCTGCACTGCAGAAACAGCACTATGTAACTTTTGGAGGAGGGGAGGAATGTTAGTTTGTGTCATTAGTGAAAAGAGTTGTCTGTCCACAAGCCGTCATGTGTTTACCCGTCTCAGACCACCACCTCCTCTACCCCCTATGTGTCTGTATTTGCCAGAATCTCTCAGCTGCGCCCTCTAGTGGATGCCCTGCTTAACATCCTCAGACGCATGGGAGTATGAGAAGGGTGCATTGTCTGATGTACATTAGGGAGCAGAAATGAGTCTTGACTTAACTACAACTACAGGATCTGTTGAAGATATTTGTTTGGCACCGTGAAGGAGCTGAATACTGATGTCCAGCGCTACTGAGGACTGAGAACTGACTTCATTATGGTCCCTCAGTGGTGTTTCTGAGTGGTATTGGTCCAGACAGTAGTGCAGTCATTAATAACTGGACAGGAGGGGCATTACCGGGTCATTTAAAACAAGTCCCACAAGATCGGGCAAAGAAATTATGTTTCATAACAAAGCAGAGTGAGCAGCCCCCCATCCCACCTCTCTCTGTCTGTCTCCATTTGTGGGCATATTTATGGCTGTTCGAGTGTGTTAAGGATGTGTGTGTGATTCACCTTGCCTGAGGAAGTCTCTGATCGCCAGTGAGATCGTTATCTTTTCCTCATTCACTGTCCGTCTACTTTCTGCCAGCGCTGCGCTTTCAGACGCCACTTAAGCCAATTTTATGCAGGAAATTCATTTCCCTGTGCTTTCTGTGATAATTATGTACGGCACTGCAATAAGACAGGCCTCTTCAAAGCATTCAGGGAAAAAAAATGTAAACAAGAAAACAAAATAACATTATAGAAGAGAAAGCACCCCAACCCCCCCGATCACAAACAAACACACACACACACACACACACACACACACACACACACACCTGAACCCAGAGCGCTGTTCCTGAACTGAAACAGCCCACAAACACCTCCTCGCAGGTGTTGAAAAGGTGCCTGTAAAGGCAGTAACAATTCGTTGCTTTTGTGATGTCATTAAGTTGACACAATTAATTACATTTTATATATAAGGTGTAAGTTTAGCCCCGCCCACTTACTCTGAAGTAATAAGATGTATCTCAGCTTGTAAAGCATGTGAACCGCTCTGAAACAACTTAACAGCATTAACATATTTAAATATATGCAAATACAGGCATCTGTATTTGGCTCCTGAAGGCCTGACCAATGGGAGAGCTCACTCAGCTGAACATACATAGACACTACAAAGAAATAAATCCAGATTGGACCATTACCCCTGGAGCGTTTACGTTTTTAACACTTTTCTTTCCAATAACAATCCTCCCAAAAGCTATGTCACGCCTTGATCAAGAGCACTTCAGCTGTGGATGTTGAGGAAGGAGAAATACTGTTTTTCACTCTCCACTTGTCCCCGTTTTGCCTCTCAGTACTGAGAATTGAACGAGCAGTCTTCAGGTCCCAAGCCCCTTCTCTAACTGTAAGATGAAGGATTACCAATGAAGAGTTTTAGAGAACAGCAGCCGCCAGCAGTGCTATGTCTGAAGAATACAATAAAAGAATCTTGAAATTGTTTTATTATTTAGGACAGAAGCGCCTTCAGCTCAGCCCCTGAGACCATACCTCTCATCGTCACCGTCCTTTTCCACCTGTGGCCCACGACCTACTTTATTTTTTTTTCCTCCTGAACGAGCTGGAGACGCATTTTTAATCTCCATCAGTATTCCACCGGCGGCACTGTCCACTGTGATCAGCCGCTATTCAACATCAGATCTTGTTTGGGTCTGTCTAACTCACTGATCATCTAACACAGAGGCAGGCCCCCCCAACGGCAAAACCTTGTCTCTCCACTCACACACACACACGGAGACGATGGATACACCGCGCTAGGCCTAAAAGCATTTCAGATAATACTGCTGTCAAGGTAATTCACACAGTGTGAAGCAAAAAGCACCAGGAGAATAATTACAGTCATTCCCAAGCTCAAAGATATGGCCCCCGTTTTGTTCTCCATGACAATTCAACAATAGATTATTATCAAATAGTTTCATCATCCATTCATCTCCAGACTATGGGAAATTTCATTTCCAGGCACTTTTTTATTTTTAGGAAAATAATGATTGAAAGAAATGACATGAACAGAGTGATGAGTGAGTAAGAATGAGAAGGGCGCATGAAGCAGGGGGTCCATTTCAGTCAGTCCTACAGCACAGACGACATATGCAGCTAAAGGATGATGGAATGACGTCCACATTCATCGTTCCTCGTTTATCAAGGTACAAGTGAGTATCAGCATCATTAATAAGAACCATAATAATAACAGCAGCAACAGACAATAACACTAACATTAATAATCTGTGCAGATGGAGCTCAGTTTCAAACTGTGGAATTATTTTTCCATGTGCACTGATATAAACACCAACTCCACTTCCTCCATGTACTGTTTAAAGACATATTACACTGTGCTTTTATTTTAAATGTGCCCACAATCTCTGCCCTAAACACAGAGGGTAGGGCAACAGCGTCTAATTCACTGCAGTAATTCATTCATTCATTCATTATCTGTAACCCTTATCCAGTTCAGGGTCGCGGTGGGTCCAGAGCCTACCTGGAATCATTGGTCGCAAGGCAGGAATACACCCTGGAGGGGGCACCAGTCACTTCACAGGGCAACACAGACACACACACATTCACTCACACACTCACACCTACGGACTCTTTTGAGTCGCCAATCCACCTACCAACGTGTGTTTTTGGATTGTGGGAGGAAACCGGAGCACCCGGAGGAAACGCACGCAGACACAAGGAGAACACACCACACTCCTCACAGACAGTCACACGGAGCAGGAATCGAACCCACAACCTCCAGGTCCCTGGAGCTGTGTGACTGCAACACTACCTGCTGCACCACCGTGCCACCCACTGCAGTAATATCTATTTATTTATATTTATATATATTTATATCTATTACTTTACACCATCACGCACCTCCATCACTATATTCTACTGTCCTCAACCAATCAGCACCCTCTGTTTTCTCCTTTGTTTATCTTCTCCACTCATCCTCAGTTAAACCCCATACAGTTTGGTCAGTAGGGGGAGCAGTGGGGAGATCTGACAAATGTATAGCAGTTAAGGGCTATTGCACAGTAATATAATATATATATATATATATATATATATATATATATATATATATATATATATATATATATTATTTCATGTGTGCTTCACTTCATATCTATTCTAAGAATTATACTGAACGTCCCTCATGAAGCTAAAAACAGCCTATTCTTCGCACAGTGATATTTGCCTACAAGAGGCATTTTCCCTTACTGACTGACTCCTAATGTTGACAGTTCAGCCATATTTCACATAGAACTTTTCCACCAATGAGGAACCAGGACGGTTCCAGTTCGTGAACTATATTTGGAAACCATTCTGTATATTTCCACTGACATAAACTGATTCGCGAACCAGAAAAATTAGATCCCAGCTGGAACCAAAGAAGAGGTTCTTCAGCACAAACCATGGCTTCGTCTCTAGGCGTGTCGAGGTTCAGTAACTCAAGAAAGAGCCTCACACACAGCGTTATTCCCCAGTGGAGCTGGTCTGGGTCATTTACAAAGTTTCATATAAATAAATAATAGGAAATAAAACAGGAACATGCTCCGTTTGTGTGTGTTTCTGGGGCTGCGTTTGGCTCTGCATTTCTTACATTTGTCCACTGTTCAAATGGTCAGCAGGACGGCTCAGAACTTGGCAACATTTACACACGTATAATATCTCACAGAGGGTGGCGGGGGGGACTGCTGAATTTGTCTTACTTACTGAATTTGTCTTACGTGAGTGTATTTGCCTGAACTATTGTAAAGAAAAGTGGTGGGGAGACGTTTTGTGGCATTAGTGTGTTTATAAAACTCCATATAGCTGTGCACAGCCTCCTTAAACTTCACGTGCTTTACTCTAACCTGTTACATTGAATAAATAAGTAACTGTAATTTTTTAAGTCAACAAAATGTTCTTGGTCTTCATTGTTCTTTGGTGGTAGATCATCTCATATTTATCTTTAAATAAAATGAACAAGAAAAACAATGATGTCGGTGTTATATTTTATAAACAAAACTTTGCTTAACTTAGACTTACCTAGTTTTTTTTTTTTTTTTTTTTTTTTGTTATAGCATTCTAGTTTAGTTGCTATGTTAGGGTGACCAGATGTCCTCTTTTACCCGGACATGTCCTCTATTTAAACTTAAAAAAAATGTCCAGGCGGAATTTCAAAACGGATTTTGTTTTTCTAGAGCTTACATAGAATTTCGAGAAATGTGTCATTCACAAACTAGCCCCGCCCTCCCCTACTTCGATTGGTTCGCTTGAGTGAGAAGGGGGAGAGGTGAAGTAGCCTAAAATCTTCAGATTGGACGGTCTACCTGAACATTTAATGGGTCAGTCTGCACGTCAGTAGTCCCCCCCCCCCCACCCACCCCCACCCCAGACATGTCCTCTTTTTCACCTTCTCTGATCTGATCATCATATGCTATGTATGCTATGCTATAGCTAACAGTTGATAGCTTTATTACATATATATACCAAAAACAGTGATTATAGAAATTCAGATTTAACTGAATATTTGGCCCTGAATATTTTTCTCCTTTTGGTCAAATTTTAAAGAAAAGCATGACCACAGGCCAGAAGCAAAACCCAAAGTTAATCTTATGTTCAAGCAACTAAACCTGGAATTAGAAGAAAAAAGTTATTAACAAGTTATGGCCTTCTGTAAAGACCGAGTGGACCAGAAGCACATGGTTCTCCTCTGAGCAGAGCAGATGAAAAAAGCATGTATTGGCAGGTTTTAGCATAGAATTACATGGTTTAGCTTGTAGTTAGCATGAAAAACACACCTCCCACATCGTCACTCCACTGAGATGAGCCTAGCACATGTTGGGCCTGTGTTTGTGGTCCAGGCACGCAGAGGTTTAATGAATCTTTTGAGGGTTTAAATGGAGGCTCTCATGTCGAACCTCAGGCCACAGAGCAGTGGAGAGTGAAGAACTTTGATCAGACGCTCAGAAGGCAGCTAGCACAGCGGGAGTGCTAACAGACAGCGGGTCACTACCCTGGGGACCACAGCCGGAGTTAAACCCAGCAGGACACCATCACTATCTCGCTCGTACACAGATATTACACATAAGCATGTGTTGGCATAGCAAATACGGGTAACACACAGCACATTTTAAAGAAATCATACTGGATTTGGAGTCTTTCTGGGTTCAACAAGAAACAAATTACACACATGATTTATTTACTGTGTGATACACCTTATTACTTAAGAGATTTGTGTAATTGTAAATCTGGAGGTCTGCATTGTGAACGCAGGCTTATTAGTTACAACATCTATTCATTCATTCATTCATTCATTCATTCCTTCATTCTCTGTAAGCACTTATCCCATTCAGGGTCGCGGTGGGTTCAAAGCCTACCCAGAATCACTGACCGCAAAGTGGGCCAGTATATTACATATACATATATTTTGATTCCAAACTCCACTGAAACTTATTTTAAACACTAGAATTCATAAAAAAGCTGCAGTGAATCAGCGAAGGGGAGCCGAGCACAGAAACTCATCACTTTATCTTCATTTTGTCAGCGTTCCAGGACAAACCTGAGCCGTTCTCTTCTAAACAAAGGATAAACACTGGTAAAAGGTGCTGCCAGAGCCAGGGAACGTAGAAAAAATAGTTGGTCTGTTTCTGGCCTCTCTGTGACAAAGTGAACTGACCTGGAAAGTGTCCTTATGAACGGCCTCCTGCAAAATTCAGCAATCTGCCTTTAACACAGCGCACAGGAGCCTGTTTCCCTCAGGAATTGACCATCTGACCCAGCACAATAACTCATTACACTCTCAGGCCACTTCATTACAAACAACCACCTCATACTGACACTCACCGGCCACTTTATTACAAACACCCACCTCATACTGACTACTTTATTACAAATGCCCGCCTCAAAGGCCACATTATTACAAACACTCACCACATACTGACACTCACCGGCCACTTTATTACAAACACCCACCTCATAAAGACACTCACTGACTACTTTATTACAAACACCCGCCTCAAAGGCCACATTATTACAAACACACCCATCGTACAAACACTCACTGGCCACTTTATTACAAACACCCACTGACACTTTATTACAAACACCCACCTCATACTGACATTCACTTACTACTTTATTACAAACGCCCACCTCAAAGGCCACATTATTACAAACACACCCATCGTACAGACACTCACTGGCCACTTTATTACAAACACCCACTGACACTTTATTACAAACACCCACCTCATACTGACATTCACTTACTACTTTATTACAAACGCCCGCCTCAAAGGCCACATTATTACAAACACACCCATCGTACAGACACTCACTGGCCACTTTATTACAAACACCCACTGACACTTTATTACAAACACCCACCTCATACTGACATTCACTTACTACTTTATTACAAACGCCCGCCTCAAAGGCCACATTATTACAAACACCCCCATCGTACAGACACTCACTGGCCACTTTATTACAAACACCCCCATCGCACAGACACTCACCGGCCTCTTTATTACAAACACCCACCACATACTGACACTCACTGACTACTTTATTACAAACGCCCGCCTCAAAGGCCACATTATTACAAACACCCCCATCGTACAGACACTCACCGGCCTCTTTATTACAAACACCCACTGACCACTTTATTACAAACACCCACCTCATACTGACATTCACTGACCACTTTATTACAAACACCCACCTCATACTGACATTCACTGACCACTTTATTACAAACACCCACCTCATACTGACATTCACTGACCACTTTATTACAAACACCTACGTCAATGACCACATTATTACAAACATTCCCATCATACAGACCCTCACCAGCCACTTTATTACAAACACCCACCTCATACTGACATTCACTGACCACTTTATTACAAACACCTACGTCAACGACCACATTATTACAAACATTCCCATCATACAGACCCTCACCAGCCACCTTATTACAAACACCCCATTATACTGACACTCACTGACCACTTCATTACAAACACCCACCTCACCGGCCACTTCATTACAAACACCCACCTCACCAGTCAATCTATTACAAATACACACTTCACCAGCCAATTAATTACAAACACCCCCATCATACTGACACTCACTTTGTTACAAACAATGACATTGATCTTGCACTTGCTGGCCTCTATATTGGAAACACCAACCTTGTTTCACTTGTCATAGTCACTGCTAGTTTTAGAGGGGTGTTCCATTTAAAAACATCAGGACTTCAGTGTGTCTGTGGTCCTCTGGTGTAAGTGAGAAACACACAATGCAGTTCAGGAGACTAATCACAGGAAATTATGCAAAATGCATGAAGTATATGATGACCATTTTAATGCATTTTTAACATAAGGAGCCATCTTCTTTATCCTATGATGCTGGGCATGCTTTGTTTTCTGTTGTAATCCAAGCATATGGTTAAAATGATCTCAATATACACACGTTCACAGCATTGAGTAATAAATGAACGCCTTGCTGTCAGAGGTGTAAAGAAATGAATGTAGGCCTCTGCTGGTGTGTATCACTCTCCGAAGCGTCTGATATTTCTGATATCGCTTTGGCCCAGACCCTAAGCTTCCTATGAATATGAAATTGTGTCCCATTTTGTCCCGTCCTAAATTCTGCCTTTCCATCTCCTGGTGATAGCAGGGTGACACATTGTTTGGCATGACAACCCATGTGTGAAATTGTTCCTTGGTCAGTGTGAATAAATAAGATTTGCAAAGATGGAATTAAAAATCACTGGAGGCATTTGTGGAGGTTACACAAACACAGCGCCGTTTCTTGCTCAGTCTGGGGGGGCTTTCACGTCAGCCATGATTACAGACACAGAGGAAACGAGAGCAGGACCTCAGCATGTGGGTGCTGCACAGACAGATCTGCAACTTTCTCATAAGAACCTGGTTGTAAATATAGTACTCAGATAGCGGATAGAGATTCAATAAATCCAGCTCCAGTTATTAAACCTGAAACCATTGTCAGACGTCCAAAGTTTTTTTGTGCCGTATTTCTGCAGAGAGCAACTTCATGTCATTTAGATTTGCTCTACCCCTGCAAAGTTTAGCCTTAGAAGCTGCCTGTAGGATGTTAGTAGATGTTTAAAACACTGCGAACACTGCCCTAAAGGACATTAACAGCAAGTTTGCTGGAGTATTTACTTCTGGCAAGGCTTTCTGTGAGGATTTGATGGCATCCAGCTATGAGAGCATTACTGAGGTCAGGTCCTTCTTTTAGACGATGAGTTCTGGATTACTAACCTCATTGCAGCTCATTCCTGGGGAGTTCCAAAGCCCTGTGGCCATCACTGGGCATTGAGCATGGTGGCTTTAGTCTCATATGCGGCTTCTCCAAAACTGATTCATTCCCTCTCAGGCTTTTTTGTTCGCCGAACTTATTACATCACACTAATTATTACTCTGTAATAACATGCAGCTTCACTTGCTCCTCCAGGGTCATGATTGGCAGATCCTGGCTTAACGGCAGCGGATGTGGAGGCTCCAGATGTATAAGATGAATACAGGAGGCTGCTGGATAAGAGTCTTGTTGCCGCGGGCAACACACAGTATCCCCAAAAGAGAGAACCCTCTTGCAGAGACACAATACATCCTTTCCTGTCCTGTCTAGGCAAAACAAATAAAAGAAAAGCTCTGGTTATATCAGACCTGTCCAATCAATACCAGCTTTTCAGTCGTCTGAGCAGCGAGGGTCCAAAATTAACAAATGAATCGACAGAGAACGAGATCTGGACACTGATAATCACCCTGTTGTGCTGGATTACTCTCTCTCTCTCTCTCTCTTTCTTACACACACAGTCTGACCTACACATCCACACTCTTTGTTCTCTCTCTCTGACTACATCAGTGCTGTTGACAGTGCAAGGCCCAGGAGGGACATGTTGCACTGTGTATCAGCTTTCACTGAGAGAAAGAAGACATTCTCTAAGGCTTACCAACAAAAGCACAGTCTGCTGCACACAGCACACTGTACATCCCTCCACATTTAACTCTTTGAAGCCTACAGCTTGGATAGAATTTACAGATGGAAATAATGATTGTTTAATTTCCAGTCTAAAACAGTCATTAGATAGAGAGGTATATAGATAGATAGATAGATCTATAGATATATTTAGACGGGTGGCAGGGTGGTGCAGCAGGTAGTGTCGCAGTCACACAGCTACAGGGACCTGGAGGTTGTGGGTTTAAGCCCCACGGTTCAAAAACACATGTTGTTAGGTGGATTGGTGACTCAAAAATGTCTGTATGTGTGAATGTGTGAGTGTGTGTGTTGCCCTGTGAAGGACTGGCGCCCCCTCCAGTGTGTATTCCTGCCTTGTACCCAATGATTCCAGGTAGGCTCCGGACCCAATGTGACCCTGAACTGGACAAGTGCTTACAGATAATGAATGAAAGTACAACCAGTCATATTGGCATACTATATTTAACTCATGAGGAAATAAGGCTCACATTGGAAAAAGATAAGAAATATACCATCTGTTTGTTTTTTGTTTTTTTCTGTGGTCTATTTTCCAACAAACCGCTGCAGACTCAGAGTCGCTTTCGGCCAGTGCTTTCTAATGAGAAAAAGTGACCGCTGCCAAAGTTAATAGAGAAGAAGACAAAAACATACATCTCTCATCCGGCGTTCCTTCAGCTGAGCTCAGAT
Source organism: Hoplias malabaricus (assembly GCF_029633855.1). NCBI lineage: Eukaryota > Metazoa > Chordata > Actinopteri > Characiformes > Erythrinidae > Hoplias > Hoplias malabaricus. The sequence goes on from NC_089800.1 coordinate 10,307,431, forward strand.
TGAAGGTAATTAAAGGTAAACTTCATTTCCTAATGGCCTCCTTCCTCCAGACCCCCAGGCTACAGCTGATATATAATGAGAAAGCGTTCGGGGTCCGCTCGGGTTAATGGGAGCCAGAGGCTGAGGAAGCTAGCACGCTAACACATTAACACGCTAATGTATGGAGCGCTGAAGCCACGAGGATTTGTTAGCATGCCTGTCACTATTTACAGCAACAGCTTTAAAAACCCAGGCTATAAATGTCCCAATCCGTCCTCAACACGGTCTAATGCACCAACAGACACTACCCATGCTTCCATTATAGAGGCAACAACATAAAACAAAGCACCAGTGCCCTCTGCGGCTAACGCTAACACCTTCCTTCTCACTGAGCAGGCCATTAGCGCTGGACTGATTGTGCCTGAGCTCCATTTCCTTCACACTTCTTCAAAACTTCAGGAAAATAATTGCTGCGGGTTTAATGGAACTAATTACACTTCAGGGCGGAAGGAAATCTAAGACATAAAATGCACTAATAGGAAGCGCACATTCTAATTAAAATCCTCCACCAAAGCTGGAATATCGCACAACAAAGTGGCAGTTAATTTTTCCCACAACATAAAAAAAGCACTCAAACTGGTTTTCAATCCCAGCACAAGATTTCCACTAGCTACAGCCCTGAGCCTGGAAAAGACTGGTGCTTTCGCCGCCTTTTTTTAAAGGATTCTAGTCAAACTTTTACATCAGGCATCAGCGATGGATCTTGGTGTGGACCTGGATCTGTCACCAAATTGTGATATGTTATTAAGAATATACCATAATGTTAATGGAACTTTATTTATTTGTTTATTTATTATTCAGATAGACACAAAACATGGGCAATGTGTGCAGCACCTGAAGTACTCAGACTTGGAGACCGAGGTGAGGCGTGGCAGACACATGTAAGAACCCTTAGAAATAGGTGTTAGGGGATCTGTATCCAGGTCTGCTACATCCCTGCTCGTGCAGTTCGGCATCAGACACTGTATACAATGTAGAGCTGTTATTGCGGTTGTTGATGGTGTAGCAGGTAAAGTTCATATAGAACTAGTGGCAATGAGAATGCATTAACGGTGCCAGTGGGGCTAGGTACAGCCTTAGTCACCAGAGAGGCCAGTGGGCATTTACGGTTGTTAATGGTTAAGGGTAATGTTCAGCTGATTTACTCACAATCCCCCCTTCCAACCTGTGCAGTCTTAGAGAATGAGCCTCCTCCAGATTTGCCTCATGCCTTTGGAACTCCCTCCCACCGGGAATTCAGCAATCTAAATCTCTATTGCTATTCAAATCTTAAAACACAGTGGTTTGCTGCTGCATTTAACCTCTCTGTTTCTTCAAGCCTATGACTAGCCGACTCTATGACTTTTTGTTTGTTTTTTACTCTTGTTCTTGTTTTCTAGCATTATGTGTTATTTGTTCCTTTTGTTTTGTTTGATTGTCGGATGTGATTGTATTTACGTGACACCCCCCCCCCCCCAACCCCAGAAGTTTACAAATGAGTTTCTAGTCGTTGAAACTTTCACGTATTTGCTGGAGTACTGAAGTTCCCTGTACTGTATCTGATCACTTAGCATGCCTGGAGAATGGCTGGGGACGCTGTACGTGCTAAGCATTGTCTCACAGCCAGAGAGACACTCAGCCATCATTCAAACAGAAGTGGACCATCGGGGCCCAGAGACCAAAGCTGTGTTTACTAATCAGCAGCGTCTCTGAGGATGTGGAAGCTACAGGAACCTTACAGCAGTGTGTTAGAGCTACATAATGCGTTCATTATAGGGCCCAAGCGCAGGCATTAACACTGGGTCCCAGAAGCCCCTGGCATCGCTTTATTGGCGGAACTTGGACTCTGCTGCTCTTATTTGGCTCATTCAGTGCAGGACTTTAAAACCAGGGAGCTATTATTTAAAAGATGGATATGTATTCCAGAATAATTGATTCCCTACAGCTTTCAGAAGTACTGACTATTGTTTTGTGCTGTTATTTGTATTTAAATCTGTAGAGTAAGAAGTAATTAGTCCTGAATTTGCCTAAACCCATGGGCTCCATTTACCACTTGACATTGTGAGGTTTAAAAGTGTTTAATAGTTCAATCTAACATTCATTAAACTTACATTAAAGGGCTCATCTCACAATTTTCCACCTCCATTTATCATTAACTCACTCATAAATTCATTCACTCACTCACATTCTGTAACAGTTTCACTCTGATAATAGTATCACATACTCACTGAGTCATTCACACACACACACACACACACACACACACACACACACACACACACACACACCTGTGAATAGTTTCACACAATACACACATGGACCATTTTACACACTCCCCCAGTAACTCATTTACACAATCCTGTGGACAGAATGTTTTTGGCCTGTGGGAGAACCCCCTCCCCCCCAACCCCCATTTATGTGTGTTTTTTATGATTCGTGAAATCAAAACAACAACTACTAACTCAAAATGAGCTGTGTGCCCTGTTCTCTTTTGGTTAGTTCAGCTTTTAACAGAAGCCAACAGGTGAGCGGAGGTTTGAAACGTGGTGTGTGAGGGACTATGAAGTATAACAGCAGTAGCCTTGATGCTGGATGTGTGTGTGTGTGTGTGTGTGTCCTGTGAAGGTTAAAGTGCTGCTCCCCCCTCGCCCTCGGTGCTGTCCAGTAATTGATTGAGGTGCAGATCCACTGGACTGCAGTTTCTGAGGATGAAGACTCTACACACTGAATAATAATAGTGTGAAACAAGTGAGCACACACACACACACACACACACACACACTGCAGCTCCTCAGCCAATGTCCATCTGTAGCTGCTACACACTCTGAGCCTAAGCCTGTGTCTCAATCAGGGCACAGAGTAATTTATCTTTACACTACATGCTCTCTCTTCTAACAAGCGCTGGCAAATGAATTCATGTTCAAGCTAAAATGATTAATAGCACTATTAATTTACAGATAATTCATGATTTTCCTAGTTTGACCTGTACAGCCTAAAGAGGCTCACTTATTGTGGCCTTCTGTGATACAATCCATGTCTGTAGCCCTCCTGTTCAAATACAGCCCAAATCGCGAGCCCAAGCGTAAGTTATTTCCAGGTGCAGCAGAGCTTAACTAATCACCTGATCATCAGAAAGGTCTTGAAATGTAATATATATATATATATATAATTTTATGTATGCATGCATGTACATGTGCAGTTAGTCTGTAGATGGCTTATCACCAGTTTGCAGAATGTCTAAAAGTGTACTATTCAAATAAAAAAGTGTTACCAAACACAATAGTTTTGCTTTACCAGTGCACCACACCCCACCTCCTTTCCCAGGGTGCACCAGGATGTACTTAAAGTGCCCAGAACTCCATGGAAGCCTGTATTTTGGTGTTAGGCCCATGGCACAGAGTTATAGAACTTTGCTTGTGTTGTAGACTTGAAGTTGGTGAGTTTTTGCATAGCAGCCTGAGTTAGATGACACCTCCATGGCTCTAATGGCGGGTACTTTTCACTATTGATCCGCGCTGATTGCTGCGAATCTGGGGCCACTTCAGAACAGAATAACATCTATAAAAAGTTCCCTTCCCTCAACAGCACTTTAGTCGTGAACTTGCTGTGAGTTATGTTATTTACTCCTGGCCTTAATTGGCGGTTCAGTAACTATCTACTTTGCAGAGTTTTCCTTCTGAGAACAATTGCCGTTGATCAGCCAAGATACATCCGTCATTAAGACTCATGCCTTCGTATTTGAACTGGAGCTAAAAGACTAGCGTAGCTAATGAGTGGTTCCTGAAGGTGTTTGAAATGAAATGATATGTAATGGGTTTTTATTGTCATTGCACGGCAACACAAAAAACCTGTGCCTTCTTATTTAACACATCTGTGGCAGGGAAGCACACACACACTCCATGCCATGATCAATCTCATTGAGAGTTCTTAAAACTTAGTTTTTTGGTGTTTGTAATGTAGGCATTCAGTTAGCATCAGTAGCTTAACATGCTAATGCAGTGTTTATACATAACAATGATTTAAGTTGGTCTATTTGCTTTAGGTAGTTTGTCAGTTGGTTTGTGTAACGGTAGCGTGTGGTGACAGGTGGATTGCAGCATATAAGCTCTTTCAGCTAGTTATAGCTTCAGGCCCCGTCCACATGGATCCATTTTTATTTTAAAAACAGAAATGTTCCTCTCTCCATTGTTGAAAAGATGAATATGAAATGGTTGCATTCTCATGCCAGTCCAGTAGGGGGTACCTCTTAAAGTGAGGCGTCAAAACACCACGATGCACGAGAGAAACAGAGGCTTAATCTCAAATCACTCCATACTCTCTATGTAGTCCTGGAATTACTGAATCTAGAACATAACAGTTCATTATATATTATTAATACAACATCATTTATATTTATGGGTGGGACACTGAAATCTAGTGCTAGCTGCATGTACACTGTAGTTTAATGACTGATGTTCTCCACTGTAGAGGGAGTGAGGAGCTATTTGTGTTTCAGCCCGAGACAAATATGCTCTGTGATGTCAGCGTTTCAGAAAATATCCATTTACTTTGGTCCACACCAACAGAGACAACGCCGTTTTCAATCTTCACCTTGGAGATTGTTCTCAGTGACCTAAAATGTTGTTTTTTTTTGTGGACGCAATGGTAAAACACAGACAAAAATCTCAGTTTTTAAATATAAACACATCTGTGTAGACAGGGTCTTAGCTGCTCAATGCTAAATGGTGAGCACTCCATTTAGCTTGTATTATCTTAGTTCCTTACGGTTAAATCCAGTGCAAAGCTTAATAAGCAAAACCTCACACCAAACATTATTTGGCTGATCAAATAATCACAGGCCAAGAGGGAAATTTACTAATTGAATTTTTCAAAACAGCAAAAACATGAATTAAGAGAAGCTGCTGGTAGCTTCTCTGGAGTTGTTACACGGTGAGTAGCCGTTTAACACAGCTCTGCGTTGGTTTAATCAGGAACTGGAATCAGGACACTGGGAAAAAAGACTCAAAGTGGATGATAAAACCAGGCGGCCTGAGATAAACACGCAGCTCAGACACAGATCAGTTTGTAGCGCCGCTGTGCGAGCTTTGCTGTGCGTAAGTGGGATTAAATATCTTCCATTAAAAATGCATGAGGCTGCATTTATTATTACAAAAACTCACACTGGCATTATCCACACAATTAACAAGAGCAACACAAAGAGAGAACTCCAGAGAGAGGAGAGGAGAGGAGAGCTGGAGCACACACACAAATCTGTTTTTTCTTCTTTTCTAATGACGGAAACCTGGAGAATGTAGAATGTGTGTGTTTATATATGTGTATCTTGTATCTCTGACTTTTGGAGACATTGCATAGATTTCCCTTACATTTTCTATAAGTATTCCTAGCTAAACTCTAAACCTAATCTTCAAAATAGCTCTTACCCTAACTTTAAAACATATAAATTTTGACCTTCAGCACAAGAAAGACAAGTCCCCACAAGGTGAGTGTGTAAACAGGTTTTGTCCCACAAAATATATGATATTCCTGGTACACACACACACACACACACACACACACACACAATCAGCCTGCTGTGCTGTCAGCTGGACTCTTTTTAAAATATTCCTCTTTGTGAAAAAAGGCTGAATTCAGCTTCTGCTCAAACAGCTGCACTGCATTCATTACAGAGAGAGAGAGAGAGAGAGAGAGAGAGAGGTCAGCTCAGCCAATCAAGCAGTTAAAACACACACTCTCTCTCCCTCAGGAAAGGGACACACACTCTGTCCTTCAGGTAATCAGGACTTTAATGGTACGTCCAGCACTTCACTCAGCGAGATTGAATTTTAAGAGAGAAAATCTTTATTTGTGTTTCAAATTAATATGTATTTACTCTGTTCCACACTTTAAACTAAATTATACACTGTGAATTAAATAATACACTGTGAAACTTGCTATTGCCCGACAACATGGAGAGTATACTACTGTACTACCCTGGGATCAACAGCTGTTCAAAACAAGCCAATAAAAGTGTGTCACGGCTGCGCAGGGAGGACGAGGAGACGGACGTAAACGCAAGGAATTTTATTTAACACAGACAGAATCAAAATACATACGGGTAGTAAAGACAAAACTAACTAAACAGAGCTTAACAAGGACGGACAGGGAGGAGCCATGAACCGGGGTAGACACGTGAGAACAGAGAGACTGTGAAACACATATCTACACACACACAACACCAGACAAAGGTACTATATAAGGACAAGACAAACGAGGAACACCTGGAGACAATAACGAGAAAGAGGCAGGGCTAGGGCAGAACCAGGGCGGAGACAGGAACAACAACAGGGCCATGTGCTACATGAGCACTTGGTGGGGTAAACAGACAGGATCAGGATGTGACAGTGTGACCTAAAAAATAGCCTTTGCTCATATCCATTGAAGCACTCAGCTCCAGGCCTTCAGTGCAGATCCTGAAGCCCTAACTCATAGATAAACATGACTGTATCTACATGCACTTTAAACCACAGAGAAGGGAAATTCTTGCTGTATCATGTTTCCTTGGACATTTCACAACTTTAACTCTTTGGGTTTTTAACCAAATTTTAACCATGGACCCCTACCGTAACTGTATTTCAATTCGACCTTAATCAGATGAGAAATAAACATCACAGGATCTGAAAATCGATAAGGTTTCCTTATAAGCAGTGGGTCATTGGGAATACGAGAAGAAGTGAAGAAAAGGGCCGAAACACCGAGTACAGGGAGGTGTGCAGAAATGCAGGCTGAATGTAATATGAAGTCTAAGCAGTGGCGAAGGGCAGCTGAGGGTGAGGGATGGACTGAATTATGATGAAGTTCAGAGACAGCACGCAGTCAGGCCTCTCTCTTCCTCCATTATAATCCACTGAAAGCCTATCTGTGTCAATCGATACGTGTAATCAAGGGCTATTCACAATCTCCAGAATGCTGCTGATTGAAAGCATTCTCCGCGCTCGGGATGGAAATACAATAGTGGGGCATTAACGCAGGGAAGGCTGTTAAATATGAACTTCAATGCATAATTTGTCTTTTCAGACATTCCCGAAGGAAAAGTTGGAGAAAGTGTGTCACACTCTGTTAGGAATCACGAACAATGGCTAGTCACTGATCTGAAAACACATCCTTGCTTTTCTGACCACAGCCACTGGACACCAATGATAAACCTTGGCCATAGCAAGGTTTTGGCACCTGAGCTGCACCAGTGAGAGTGGATCAGACACAGCAGTGTTTCCACTCTCTGTGTTGGTCATCCTCTAGTCTTTCGTCAGTGACACAGGATGGTGTGGGCTGGATATCTCTGGGGTTTAAAAACTCCAGCAGCATCTGTTGTGTCTGATCCACTCATACCAGCACAACACACACTAACACACCACCACCATTTCACTGCAGCGCTGAGAATGATCCACCACCCAAATCACATTGAATCAAACAGTTGGACTACAGTGTGTAATTTAGAACTACAAAGTGCTCCTGTGTGGTCGGTCAGTGGAGCTGAGACAAAGGACAGTGGGTATAGAATCAATGAGGTGGTCATAATGTTATGGCTGATGGGTGTATATTCACAATGTACATTGAGTCCTGAAATCTGTAATCATGCTGTATTGCAACATTCGTCTGGTTATTCCGTCCTAAAGCATCCACATTTAAAGAGCATCTGCCATTTTATATTGACGTGAAATAAAGACACAGGAAAAAAAAAAGTCATATTCAAATGAGTCACAAGTTTTTCTGACGTCAATGAGGCTCTATTTCTGGCTCCAAATGCCGAGCCAGGTGTCCAACAGTCATCCAGTCACATATCACTCCAGTTCAAGACGTCTCGCAGAAGCTCACTAACTAATGAGGCCTCTCCGTGAAGCTGAGAGAAAATGATGACCAGTGAAATGATAAACAGCCTCTGAATCCAAACTAGCACGATATGTACGACCTCAACCCGTGCCAGCACAGAGAAACCCATCAGAACGGAATGAGACGAGTGTCAGGGACAATGAGCTCCAGTAACAACTGCCGAAGGACAAGGTTAGTTGAATTTACAAACGTCTGTGCCATACACGGTGCTCTGCCTCAAGGCAGCAGTTAAAATGCTTAAAAGGTTCTCCAAGCAAAGATTGATTGACTATTTCTGTTTTAAACACTTCAGGTCATTTCCAGATCAAACCACGCTCTGAGAAGCAATTATTTCCCTTCAGATTCGCTTTGTTCTGCTTAAATCAAGCACTGCCTGCGTTACTTTTCTGGCAAAGCATAGAGGACATGTTCTCCTCATTTTCTACAAGTGAACACAGTTCTGGGGTCCTCTCCTCCTGTCTAAAGAGCCCTGTTCAGAACGGCTGCTTTCAGCTCCTGGTCCTTTAAGTGATAATGAGCCGCTCGCTGTTCACCCTGACCCCAAGTGCACAGCAGTGAGGAGCGAGAAGCAGGCTGTTTTCGCTCAGTTACATTTCTTCTTCGTTCTTGTTTTATCAGTTTTTACTCAGTGCTCTTATTTCTTCACTCTCCTTGTGTCTGTTTTGCTGCAGTTAATCTCGTCCAGTGCTGTGATTGGACAGATTCAGATGAGTGGGCGAGGCGATTCTAAAGTCTCTGCAGTTGACAGAAGTGGAGCAGGATCAGAACTCCTTGTTTTATCCCATGTTTTCTGACTATGAAAGTGATTATAATTTTTCGCATGATTTCTATAATGTCCAGCTCTGGAGCTGAAGGATCAAACGGCTTGGTAGTCCCTGAATGTGCCAATTTATGCTCCATAGAGGGGTCCACATGTTAGTGGCAGGTTACAAGGGGGATCTGATACATCTCCTAGATATCAATAAAACAGCTCTCTCCCAAAGAAGAGTCGCTGGAGAAAATGCCTGGTTAAAGATTAAGTGTGTAGTTTTTGAAGAAGCGACAAAACAAACAGAATAATTACACAGTGTTGCATCGCGACCTGAAAGACGCAACGACATTTGATCTGAGGAACCAGTCTCTTTGGAGACACCAGCCAGCTGCCAGATCTTTTCTGCAGCTCAGAGAAGTCCAGATGTGCAGAGAAAGAGAGCGCTTTGAGTCGCTCCACCTCTGGGACTCCCCTCTCTTCACTGCTTTACTAAATCCTCAAACCTTGTAGAGACAAACTGAGCAGCTTGAGCCAGAAATAAACCACTCTGATACAATAACATATTTGTTGTATATATGTTTGCATTTACAGGAGGTGGCTGACATATGTGTGTGTCATTTATGTTTATACAAAATGCACTGTTTTTAAAACTGATGCAATAGTATTTGTAGTCTGCAGAGTTACAGTTTTACCTCAGCAGGTCCAGACTGGTGCTCTGATTTTTTTTTTTTTTTTCTTCACTGTGATCCACTCACATCAGAACAACACACACTAACACACCACCACCAAGTCAGTGTCACTGCAGCGCTGAGAATGACCCACCACCACATCACACCTGCTCTGTGGGGGTCCTGACCATTGAAAAACAGGATGTATTGGGGATAGGAAAGCATTCAGAGCAACAGCTGCACTACAGTCTGTAATTGTAGAACTACAAAGTGCTCCTGTATGCTCAGTGGAGTCAATGTGAGTGTAGAAACAAGGTAGGTGTCCCTAATTGTTAATCGTACATTTGTGGTGTGTGGTTTGCGATCCACCACTAAATATCCAACACCAGCACCTGATCTCGCTGACACTTTTGTGACTCAAGGCCATTAAACCCACACGGGAATGTGTTCACCCTAAAGTCAGATCTGAGCCTCTGGTTCATTAAACGTGAAAGTGAAACCCTTAAACAGCAGATCAGATCACATCAGAGCTTAAGGAAAGGAACGTAGCCATAAAGCTCATAATGTGAACACGCTGCGGATGTAAAGATCTATTTGAGAATATGATGAATGTAATATGATTTCATAACGAGTTCCACAGCATTTAGAGCGCTCGGGCAGGGACTGCGCCAGCGCCATTTCATTATACAGGATCGCTGCTGGATTGATGTACATATATGACTATGAATACTAGCTCTGTCTGCTTTTGCAGCAGGGAGACCATTATCAGAGCACATTGAGCAAATTCCAGCAATCTGTCCAGCCAGCAGAAATCTGAGGGTCAATGATTGGAGTATTGAATTGGTCCAGAGCGCCTCGGCTAATTGCTTTCTCCAGCTAAGCATTCTGCATGATGCAGCCCTCCCTGCAGCGGAGGAGCGGCCGTCCGGGTTCATTCTGCCGCCGCGGCCTCATCGGCACGTCCCCAGGTCCTCGGGTCAAAAACAGACGCATCATACGATGAGAGATTGAAACCATTATTCAGCTGGAGTCAAGCGAGCGGATAATTGAGCTTTTGTACGCTTAAGAGGGCAGCGGCTGACAATTTAATGGAAACGCTTGTTTGGCTCACTTTGCATGATTCAGCTGGTGATTAAATGGTGGAAAGAATATAGCGGTGGTTAATGATTTCCAGGGAAAACCATTATATATTTGACTCTGACGCTCTCTAATTGCTAATAACACATGACAAAACTAGGTTTTTTATTAGTGCTCATCGTCATAGTGACCATTTATTAAATCACATATATGTAACAGAACTATGTTAGTAAATAAAGCCTCTGTGATGGGCCAAGAAAAAATAAATAGTGTAAAGAAAAATGGGATCCATGACAAAATCCATTTTACCGATAGCTCACAAGAGCAGGGATCAATATAGATGGGGCAGCAGTGATCCGCAGATGTTCAGCATGAAATGTACTGCAGCTTTAATACTGATAACACATGAAACACCCAGCTTAACAAGCAGATAAAAGTGGTGGGGTGGGGGTCTCAAAAACATAGCAGTAGGGTTTGAGTCCCCACTTGGTAAAACATGCAGTGCTATGACTGCGTCAGACTGAATCTCTGGTCTCCACATATGGTATTCCACTTCTGACACCAGTTTGGAGCCACCGGTCCCTAATGTTGGTGCAGCGAGCTTGGGAATGGTAAGTCCGAGTTTTAATCCCCTTGTGGAACAGCAGAGTAAAGCAACAGCATATTCTCCTCCCTCAATATCCACAGCTGGAGTTCCCTTGAGCAAGGCATCTAACCCCAAATCGTCCCCAGAGAATGTCTTGCCCAAGAAATTTCATAGAGGCAGAAGTTGCTATGAATCCCTTTCAGGAAAATTAGTCACAGTATTTACAGTATAGCCATGAAATCAAGGGGGAGGGGGAGTTCTAGGGAGATGGTGTTTTCCTACCCTTCTCTAAAAGTTACACAGCGCGGTTTCTGAGCACAGAGGCTCTATTCTCCCTATTACACCTCAGTGGAGCATCACAATAATTTTGAAGCTGTTTGAAGCTCTTGGAATTAAAGTGTAAACTATAGGTGCCATTTTCATATCGTATTAAAATTCAGAAACATCAAAAAATGGAGATACAAGACAAGGATTTGCTCCAATCAGATTGATATCATGGTGAATACATAACAAGCATTCCCAGGATTAATAAAATATGTAAAATGCAGCCTTAAACTTTCCTTAAACCCAAACTTAACCTTAAAACCTACGCTCATAGTTCAGAAAGTTAGAGCATAACATAATATGTGATACAATGGTTTGTTCCAACACTGCTTGCCTGTAAAAGGGTTAAATACAGGTCAAAGACATTGCTGTGGACCCTGAGTACCCTCACTGATGGGCATAAGAGTCTGACAGTAATCCACATGGAGTACAATGTGGTGAAGCTGAGCATCCGCTGAAAGAAATCTCCGCCAGAAATATTCCAGTCTTCCTTAATACAGCGGAAAAGTGTTCCAGGGCCTTTCAATTATCTCCAATGTGCTCCACTTTGTTTCCGCCATTATGGAAGTGCCAGGAAACCTAATTGACATCCTTTCGCACTCTTTTTTGTTCCTCTGAAGATTACCCTCAGCATTGTGTCCCAGTGGCAGTGCTCCATTGTGCTGAAGGTAGAGGGTCTTTTCAGGAATTCTCTCTTAAATCCAAACTCCGGCGAGTTTCGCCTGCAAAGGACGGCGCTTAATAAGAATTTGCAGCGAGAAGGAAATGCGTCCCGAGACAAGAGTTGCTAATGCGGTGAGGCACATGTACACGAGTGTGTGGTTTTAAAAAGGCACTGAAATTGTCTTTTAGATTTCAGCGTGAATAAATACGACTGAGTAAGGTCCCAGAAAACTCTGAGTAACCCAGTCTACCTCTGGATATCTATTAAACTATTAAATGAGACATATTCCACTTTTCTACAAAAACCCCACAGTAGCATTCTCCCCCTGTCTAAACAGCCCTGTTCAGATATTGAGCCGCTCGCTGTTCTCCCCGACCCCGAGTGTACAGCAGTGACAGTTGGTATTTAGCTGGTTTTCTCAGATTTTACTCAGAGCTCTTATATCTCTGCGCTCATTGTGTCAGTTTTGCTGCATTTAACCTCGTCTTTGCACTCTCATATAAACATGGGTCCAGCACTGTGATTGGACACACTGGGATGAGGGGGTGGGGCAATTCTAAAGTTGTTTAGACAGGGTGAGAACGCTGCCGTGAGGCTCGTGGGGTTTTCACCAAAGCAGGTCACGGATGTTTCATTAAGAACCAGAATATGTCACTTTTAGGAGCTTGTATCTGGGCTAATGATCTAATTCCACTGGTAGATTCAGGAGATGAGCAAAATTGGATTCTGCAGCTGGACGTTGAGCCATCACCAAAGGATACAAAAATGATAGAGAGATGATCATCTCTGGGCTCTGGCGGGTAATGGAGGCACGGTCAGATGGTCCTGTTGGTGTTTAATCTTCAGCTTTGATAACACGAAAGATATCAATATCAGACTCCACACTCTGAGGAAATTAGATCTAAGCCTGCAGTTATAATTCTGATGGAAATTAATTTTGGGCCATCATTCGGAGCAGAGGAAGGTGGTTTCTGTAGCTGAACGACAGGTTATTGATCATTACAGCTTGTAATTTACTCTCAGAGATATATTTTGCCATTGAATTAACTTGGTCTCTCTCTCTCTCTCTCTCTCTCTCTCTCTCTCTCTCTCTCATTCTCTCAATTATTCCTCAGGACTCTTCAGATCTGAGCGACACGTCTCTGGGTAAACGAGGATCCTCGAAGCTGCTTGAGATAAATTGAGCGAGCATCGGTTAAATTGCGCCGCCTCAGGACATCCCGTTTCAGTCGGACTAATCTACACCCTCTTCTGCTGAACACCAGATCTCCATGAGTCACTCTCTCTCTCTCTCTCTCTCTCTCTCTCTCTCTCATGGTGTTGCATAAGGTGCTCTAGAAACATATGGAAATATGAGCTCCTGCTTTGTTGAATAACTTCCATCACAGATGAGAAGCACTCAAACGCTGCAGACGCACGTCCGCCTTCCCTTACCATCTCATGCTTTCAGTTCTATTATTACAACTCACCACCTCTATGTACATCTTTGCCATGACTATTGTATTCCAAAGTGTACAACTGTGTATCATCCCTTTTCATTGAAAAACACATTACTTTATTCCAAAATAGTTACTTTACCAGAGAGGAAAATGAAAACAGATTTAATTCCAATCATATTGGAGCATTTCTATTGGTCCATTCATCAGGACATTTTCACACAGTGTGAAAGACAGCTGCTGTCTTCAAACGATGTAGTAAACGAAAACAAACAGAAATGGATATACGTGTTTTTCATTGGACAGCGACGATATGATTTACCTTTTTATATTTCTCTATTTTTAACGTTTATTTTGTATTTACATAAACATATTTTTATATCATTTTGTTCTTGCTTCTGAAGCTATTGTATCTATCGTCTTTGCTGCTGTAACACTGCACTTTCCTGTGATGTGAATAATCTTATCCAGCTTTGATTTCTACACTCTAAAGAGCTCTATTTAACAGCAAAAGACTTAACTATGAGAGCTTGCACTTCTGATCCATCCACACAGGTCAGCACCCTGTCCAGAAAGTCCTTTTCTAACACCTCTGTGGTAGTGTTAAACTAACAGTGCCGTGTAAGAACTGTCCTTGAGAAAATATTTGATGTGTTTTGCATCTATTCTTTAAGCCCTGCTTTCAGATTTCCCTGCAATATTTAAGATTTCCTGCCCACACATGGGGCTCTGTGGCCCCTCCTTCCTGCAATTACGCCAAGAGAGTTGTATTAATTTCTGTTCCTGCAGGCGGATTATTTGCTTTGTAAGGAACAAGCAAAATCATCAGTGCACCTACTCACACGGAGTCTAATATAAAACGCTGCAATACCCAGAGTGCTCGCTGTTTTAATAACCAATAAAGATCAAGTCACAGTGGAAATAAAGGCGGAAGAAATAATCTGACATTTACATTTACACAAAAAGAAGTCGCTTTCATTTTCACAAATATTACTGACTTTCCTCAAAGCGCTGAGGAGGAAAAACATAACGCCAGGGATTTCCTGGGTTTAGTCGAGTTAAGAAAGATTAAGTACTAGAAATTTAAACACTGAGCCTGTTCATTCATTCATCTCCGCTAACCACTTTATCCTGATGGAGGTCGCTGTGGGTCTGGAGCCTAAATACCCCAGGAACAAACCCTTGACAGTGCATCAGTCCATTACAGGGCATCACACACTCACCCAGTCACTCACAGGCTCACAGATCAGTTTCATTCTGCTGCTACAAGTCACCCTGTAAACCCTGAAATAGTCATTAAACAGGCAGAGCTGTCAGGTCGGAGGGAGGTTTCCTGACCATGTCAGACATCTGTGCTATTAACTTCATACACACAGGCTCATAAAGACCTTTCACATAATACTCCCTCCACCATTTGATGATGATCCTAATTCTACGACGCTTTGGGGAAACCCAGCCCAGATCAGCGAGCAGCGTGAGCCTGTGTCTCTCTCCTGGTCAAGATGTGAGTACAGACCTGGAATCAAAATGAGGTGCATCAATCATCAGAGCAACTTCAAAAAAGCTCATTAAAACTAGTAGAAAAGAGTAAATATGCATTCTTCAACTCAAGCTTTGGACTGTCCTTGAGGGGCTCCACCTAAGAGACCACCTGGAACCTTCACTTTCACAGCGTGTGCAATTAATTGGAAACTATTGCTCATATATATTCAATAAAGGGCTTTGGAGCGGAAAAAGCTCCTCCCACTGGGTCAAAAAAGGGCCAGAAAACATTCATCAGTCAGAGTGAGAGAGCGAGAGAGAGAGAGGGCCGTGACCCTACTGCGACACGTCCATCTGCTGGTGGTCACCTTCTCTGGACTGTCTCAGTAAAATAAGGTCATTTTAGGTGTTATTGATGTTTTATTTTAAAATGTATGTAAGAAAGAAAGGGAAGAAAAATGATAGTGAAAAAAGAAAGAAAAATGTGGTGTGAAATCAATGCAATTTTTCAAAAAAATATCACAAATTAACATATAATATCGTACAATTATGTTCGATAGAGTGACTGTTCTTTTGTGTGTGTTTTATAAGCCAAAATAGGGCTCCTCTACTGATATATCACTCGTTATGTTCAAGTGGCGTATCGTTGAACACCGTTCATTAGAAACAGCACTGGATCCGATTTCATTATTCCAACAGCCCCTCCATAGACTTCTATTGGGTGTTATTGTGATGACAGCAGGTTTTTGAATGAAACCGCTAGCTTTATTGCAGTGTTACTTAATTACCCTAAGCTAGCAGGATAGCCCTGCTTGTCAGACAGTGGTGTTTAATACTTTATCATGGCTCAGTATGGATTTTGCCACCTCAGCAAAACAGTTACTGTTTCACCTGAACGCTCTCATGGTTTTACACAAGGTTAGCGCTGATCCTATGAAAATGAATTATTTATTCATGCGGTTTTCCACAAATGCTCAAAACAGCTTAAAAATCTTTCAAGTAGACGCAGCAAAACTTTTAAAGACGACATGCATCTCCTCCTTCTCCACAGTGGAACACATAATGAAGCGTCTGTGACCTGCTTTGGTCAAAACCCCACAAGCCCCACAGTAGTGTTCTCCCCCTGTCTAAACAGCCCTGTTCACTTTCAGCACCTGTTCCTTTAAATGATAACAAACCGCTCACTGTTCACCCCGACCCCGAGCGCACAGCAGTGAGGAGCGAGGAGCAGAAGCTCTGGTTTTTAGCCGTTTTGGATCAGTTCTCTTTATTACCCCGCGTGTCAAGTGCAGCATTCTAGTAGTTTCTATGCAGACACAATACAGACCTCCCTCAGTAAACAAGCAACGTCCCTGGACATTCAAAATAGGTCTAAAAGTAGTCTGTCCGTCAAGGACATATTTTAAACGTCAATGGACGTCCAAATTCCATCTTAATAAGTTAGTTAAGTGGTGACCAATCGATAACGTCAGTGGACGTCCAAAACGCGTTTTATACAAGTCATTTATTTCGGGACCAATTAATGATGTCAATGGATGTCCAAAATACGTCTAATAGTCGTCTTTTCAATGTCTGTGTTTGGACGTCTTTTCAACTTTCATTTTCAACCTTAAGAGAATGTTGATTAGACGGCCGTCATTACCTTATTTCAACGTTGAATCAACGGCTAAATGTTTACTGGGCCATAATCTACCTGGATGTAAAGTCAAGGCCAATAAACATGTCAACAAACAGCTTTATTTGAAACTGTAGCAGTGTTTCAGGAGTTCAAAACACAACAAGTAATGAGGCCAAGAGTCTAATGTGGTGGCAAGTCAGGTTTATATTGTTGGATATTTTTCATATTAAAAGCGTGGTAAATGAGTGGTCTGGTTTTACATTGTGTGGATTACGTGGCTCCAGATCCACACATTAAAAGAATTTGTTTTTAATCATAATGAAAAAATACTCCTGAAGCCCTCTCAGTGCATATATGGAAACTAAAAAGCAAAGATGACACTTGCCGAATTGTGATGTCACAAAAACCAACATGTCTACACTCACCCACATTTTCAGCCTACAGCAGCTTAGCCCCGCCCATTCCACTGAAGCTATAAGTAGGGGTTCTGAATGCGACACCATCACTGATGTTTATTAGCCTCCAGATTATTAAATATGCACAATGTGCGTTTGTGATGCATGCTGGGTATTGTAGTCCACTGCCTGACAACACAGCAAAAAACATAAGAAAGTTTTAGCTTATAGTTTAAGGTCAAAGCATCGTCTTCAAATATAATAAAGGAGTAAAAAAGCCTTAAGGCTATTACCTGCTCCCACACTGAATGACCCAGCAGTTCAGAACCGGTCATCTACAGCCCTGCTTCAAAGAATTTTGTGTTCCATTTAGCACCTTTACTCATGGCAATGTGAAGTAGTTATTGTAGAAATTGCTTCAGTGTGCCTCATGCTACTGTTAAAATTTATTAAGTTCATCCCGACTGACCCCAGCTGGACATGAGACTGGCCTTTGGAAAACACTGTGCACTAATTGGGTGCTACTTTGCTAAAGTAAAGCGATGGCTCCATCACAGACTCATTAATTACAGCCGAAGGGAAAAGCTCAAGCCAACGCTTCCTACAGTAGATCAGCTTCGAGTTTTTTAAAACTTCCGGAGTGATGATTACTGAACGCCTTTCAAATCAACCTGAACAGACCAGGATTCTGGACCCCCACCAACAAGGCTATAAACTATAAACAGTGCTTTAGGACATCCAGCTGTTTCACTACAATAAAGCCAGCTGGGATTAATTAACATTTTTCACTATTTATGAAACGTGTGTGAATTTAAAGGGAACATCTATGATTGTGGGTTAGCTCAAGTTGTTACGTTTTGTAGCACTTCCCAGTGATGCAGTCTATTTGGAGGCTTTTCCAAGTGCAAAAATAAGTCAATATTACCCACATAGGGAGCAGGAATAGAGCAATATCTTCACTTTAGTTCATGCTTTTCACAGTCGTTCTCTCTGTTGTCTGAAGCAACTCCAGATGCCTCAGCCGTGAGCAGAAAGAGAGAAAGCCTAGCATACAGGACTGAGACAGTTTGTTTTTGTTTTTACAGACACTGAGGCTTCGTAAATACATCATAACGATTTCCTTATGGTGAGGAAACATCTTCTGAAATGTACATAAAATGCATTTGAGTTACAGAGATGAACGTTAACTGTAAAGTACCAAATATTCAACAAAATTTTCAACAAAAAAGAAAAAAGAGCACATATGTCACTTAAAGCTTGTCGCTTTTCCACTGGCAGGGCTCCCCTGCGAAATGGAGCTGGTGTCGTCACAGGAATCTCAGGAATCGCTGGCTTTCAAAACCACAACAACAGCAGTGGTAAAATTAGGCTCTGTTTACTCGCGTGTTGTTTTAGGTTTTTGGACCAAACACGGCTCCACGCCCCAGTTCTCACAGTTCAGTTTTGTTGTGCGTTCGGCTTCCACTGGAAATATTCATCGACCACCGACACAAGGAGCATATAAACCTCTTCAAAACCCCTCGGGGTAAAGTTACAAGCTACCATTGTGAAAGCTGCTAGAGATTTTACAAGCAACCGTTTGTGCTGGATTTGAATGAGCTCTGCATTTTGTGGTAATTGACATGGCTCTGGACAATCAGTGTTCTGCAGGGTTTACAAGTCACCATTTAGTATCTACTCGGCACGGTTAGAACCCTCAAAATGGCTCTCCAGATATTCCTAAAATGTGTGCACTATTATCCGTATTTATTTTATTATCACTAAAGATGAACCTTCCATCCAAACTTACCACAGTGCATATTCACTTTCCCGCAAAAGAGTTTGATTCTACACATTCGAGGCACATCTCTTTGATACGAGATTTGCATTTTCTAAGTGGATAAGAGCAGCATGATCCCATATGAAAGTCTCCTTTTCGTCAGTGATATGAGGTTTTTATGATTCAAGGGACTTGCTAAAAATACAGATAATGCACACGCTGATAAAGGTTGTAAACTCATCCGCCCCAGTGCTGAGGACCCATCAAAGAGCAGGCGGTTCTGAATGGATTGACGAGTTCCTGGATTATAGTGTGGGCAGCACCAGCTAATGGATAAATTCAAAGTGCCTCTTCTAATCAGCTCAGCCAAGTACAGTGCAGGAAAGGCTCTGTATTCGTTTAATAATATCCCTCACTCTTTCCCTCCCTCCCTCTTTTCTCTCTAGCTGTCTCTCACCCCTTTCATGTTCTCCCTGACAGCTTTTAAAGCATTATATTTCCCGAACGAAAGAAAAGGAGGTCCGGCTTTGTTCGTCCATGTTATGGTTGTGATCACTATAAAAGTGTGTGGGGTTTTTACACAGATGCCAGAATGTGGAGACTCCACAGAGATTCTGAAGCCTGATTTCTACATCATTAAATCATCTGGTATTAAGACTTTTTAACTAGGATGATATGAACAGAGCAAGCCATATTTTAGTGCTGTCATGGAATGTCAACTCCACCTCAGAGCCGTGTAGTCCCCGTCCTAGTTCAAGCAGTGCCTGGCGGTGGCTCGAGCTGCTGGTTAGCTGAGCTCACCCATCATTATGCCCTGTTGCAATAAATTACTGCTAAGTGAAGAAACTCCCAGGACAAAAAAAAGACAGTGCAAACACAAACTAATTAGGAACAGCCTCCGAGTGTGACCTACCTGAAAGCTCCCTACCAAACAAATCACACAATCTGCTTTGAAACCAGCAAGAGTTGATCTACTGTAAGACGTGAAGTATCACCACATCTTTGTGTGCTGCCAATTTCATCACACAAGCTCATCACGCTTGGAGGAGAACATTAACTATGATGATTTGTACTTTGTTAAGTACAAAATATACAACAACGTCTCAAAATTCATGTGTGCCCTGATTCGTAGGTTTTTTATGATCATTAAGTGAACTCCTGTCCACAGGTGGTGTTGTTTCTCTAAATAGTGAGAAACAGAAAGTAAGTGTTCTGAGTTCTATTGTCACGCCCTTGTCCCGTCTGGTCTGTTTTCTCAGCACATGGCTTTGTTTTGTTGTTGTTCTAGTCCCGCCTTTGTTCCGCCTCCTTGTTCGTCACGTTATTTGTCTCAGGTGCGTCTCGTCTGTGTTTTGTATTTAAGTCCCCTTCCCTCACTTCCTGGTGTCGTTCATTTGTTCTTTGTATTGTTTGCTATGTTCGAGTTGTATGGTTTCTATCCATGTTGTTCTCGTATTTGTTTCTAGTTGCTTGGTTTGTTAGAATCCCTAGTTATGTTGCTACTGGTGGTCGTTCCTAGTCTAGTTCTTTCTTCAATTCCTGTTTGCCCTCGAGTTCGTTTGTGTTTGTTTTGTATATTTTGTGTAAAATAAAGTTGTTGTTTTTTTGTGTTATTAGCGTGTGCGTCCGCCTCTGTCAGTTCGCCCAGCTCACCGTAACATCTATAAACTCTGAGAGAGATATGTGAGCATCAATCACTGGAGCTCAAGTAGAAAATGAATTGTAATGATGTAATGAATTGTACATTGTTTTGGTAAGTACCAAATACTTACAAATTCCTAAAATTTGTGTTTTAGGATTCCCAGATGGCATAAAATGGTGCTCAACTCATATGTACCTGAAGAAGAGCTACAGAAAGAGTGCTATAAACATTATTGGAGCTCAGCACACTTGGAGGAGAACACTAACTGTAATGATAGTTTTTTAAGCTAATGTTAGCAAGCTGGCTAATGGATTATTTCAATTTCTAAGCTGCCTTGTTTTGCTTAGCCACAACAAAACAGTGCAGCATGGTAGGCATTACTTTAAAAAAGCATTAAGCAGCACATCTGCAGAAACACCCTAGTGGTCCCATATGACATCATTACTGCTGGATCTTTGCCCCCATTTTATCAGGCTTTTTCAACTTAGTAGCAGCAGTTAGAAAACAGATGGAGCACAGACGAGAAAGTCTTTTTGGGGTTGGGCTCTTACAGCCTTTGTATCACTCTGAGTAAGATGCCCTATTTGTTAATTTGCAGACCTGGAGCGAGACCTTACACGGCTCATAAAGCACATTCTCGCCTGGGCAAAGTCAAGCATGAAATCCACACACAGGTCATTATTTTCCAAATTTGAGCTGCCGCTGCTTTCTGCTGATGGAGGAGTGAGCTGTTTTGATTTGGTCCACTGAAACTGTGGATATGTGCCTGTACGCAAAGCTCTGTAATTGGACTACATGCCATCAACAATTCAGACACAAAGGATCCCAAACACAGAAGGAGCCCAAACCGAGATGGACAGAGCTGGTCTGCACAAAACCAACACAACTAACAAACCTCATGCACAGGACATGAGCCGCCGGTGTCAGCAGCAGCCACAGAGGATTTACATGCCTTGGTCCTGAATGGATGCTGCTCTGTTAAACAAGGACTTGTTTCACCTGTCAGAGGTCAGTACTCAGTTCCAGACTCCTCTTTTACAGTAACTTCTGGTCAAGTATATTTCCAATTCCCATTTATATCCATTTTAGTTCATAAATCATAAAACAGTCTCTGTCCTATATATATATTAGTCTCTCTCTTTCTCTGCTCATGACAGTGAAAAAGTATCTGGAGGTTTTTAGACATGAAAGAGACCTACAAATGTTGAAAAGCATGAACTGAGATGAGAATGTTGCTCTACTCCTGCTTCATAGGTGTGTAATATTGACTTATTTTTTGCCCTTTCCAATTACTTAAGGTGGAACTGACTCTAAATTTGTGCGAGCGCTAACTGCATGAAAGTAAACACAGACCAAATCTACAAATGTATTTCTGTGGCAATGCAAACAGAGAATAACAACTTACAGACATTTGTCTTTGTTCACAAACAAACATATGTAAAAGGATCTACCTGTACCTGATACTCTGGAGTTTCTCTAGAGTTCATACATGAAAATGGCTTAAGGCTAACCCTAACCTCAAACACTGGGCATCACCAGCGTGCCAACCACAGGGTTGGTTTTTGTAGCAGCATGCATGTTTCAGGCATTAGCATCACAAAAAAAGTAAGATTTCTAAGAGGGAGGGAGTGTTTGTAGATGTTAGGGATGGGCGGTATCCATATTTTTCATACTGTGGGGTGGGGATGGGGTTTTTTTCAGCCTTGTGCAGTTCAGCTCAGCACAGCCTAACAGTGCACGCCGCCACGTGTTGACAATAAGGACACAGAACAGGAAATTGACACACATCATAA
Organism: Hoplias malabaricus; assembly: GCF_029633855.1. Lineage (NCBI taxonomy): Eukaryota > Metazoa > Chordata > Actinopteri > Characiformes > Erythrinidae > Hoplias > Hoplias malabaricus. The sequence goes on from NC_089800.1 coordinate 10,329,510, forward strand.
ATACTGGCCTCATTTTGAGATACATCCCCTTTTTTAAATATAGCAGTATACGGTATTATGGTTACACCACCCAACCCTAGAAGACACCATTGATGAGTAACTTCACCTTTTTAAGGTGAACACATTTGTTTAATCTTGTTTAATGTCCACATACAATGCAGGAAAAGGGTCAATGAGCCTAAGCTCACCCTGCTCAATGCCAAATGTGAACTAGGGAGGTATAAACGATGATCCTGCGGCCATCAGCCATGCAGAGATACTGCTTCTTTCACTGTAACTAAAGGACGCAGGCAGAAAGCAGAGACGTGAAGAGTAACCCATGCACACACAGATATCAAAACAGAGCTCTGAGGTTCTGTAGGTTTTTCACCAGTTCTCTGACAGACACAGTTTTCCCAACCTTCTCCTGTTTAATTGAATCAGGACTGGAATAAATCCTGAACGCAGCTCTACTGATTGCAGTGTATGTAATTTGCTCAATTGCTAATGATAACAGGTTGCCGTCAGGGCACATTGTTTTCAGAGTGCCATGGCTAATGAGTGGGCAGCTGGAGGAGGGCAAGTCCAAGAGAGAGATGACATGTCCGGAACAGGGAGCCGGACGCATGCTGAGGCTTGTGTGTGTGTGTGTGAGTCTGTGTGTGTGTGAGGGGGTGTCGGCCACCTGTGCACGTCCTCCGTCCGCAGTGCCAGCTGGTAATGGAATCTAATTGCTGTCAATTTGACATGAACTCAACAAGCCCCTCCTCCCCTCCCTTCAGACTTCAGACGTTTCACCTCAGAGCATCCACCAAAAATCCATCCTTCCATCCCCAATAATTTCTGTTATTCCATTTGTCCATTATTTTATTCGTCTGTTCATTTATCCTACCATCCATGTATCCATTCATACGTCCATCCATCTCCATTCAGCACTATCCATGGGTTCATCTATTCAATAATCAATCCACCCATTTCTATCCACCTCTCTGTGTACGGACATGCATCCATTCATTCCAGAATGTGTCCATCTCCATTCATTTCTATTCATTCAACAATTCACCCATCCATCACTTATCATCATTTATTCATCTGTTCAAGAACGCATTCATCCATTCACTGTTATTTCTCCTTTTGATCTCTTTACTAGTAACAGACTTTTTAAATGACTCTCAAATCAAACACTGTATTAATCTGAGGATCATGACAGCATTAATAATAATAATAATAATAATAATAATAATAATAATAATAATATTAATAATAATACGTCCAAAGAAAAAAAAAAACACAAGATATAAATAAAGACAAATGCAGGACAGCAAATTAATTAAAGTAACACAGAAAAAATATTTTCTCTCAACATATTTAAAGTTCAGATTTGAAAGAGGAAAGTGAGGCACAAATACGGAGAGACTGCGGCGTATTACACTCCAAACTCAAATGGCAACTATAACAATGCAAAAATCAAACAGCGACAACAATAACACAATCATAAAATCAAACAGTGGCAATAATAATGCAATAATAAGAGAAAACGCCTACAATTACTATGCAGTAATAAACAAACAAATGCCTTGGGCTTATTTCTGTGACCTCTCTCTGTTATTCAGTAACTGTTTGTTCTGCTGAGAACGAGGGAATCTGCAGGATAAACGAATGTAAAGCCCCCATGCATTTGTTCTGCTGATGGCACACACACCCACACCCATGCACACACACACACACACACACACACACACACACACACACACACACACACACACACACACACACACATCCACACACACACACACACACACTCACACACACACACACACACACACACACACTTCTGCTTTCCATCACAAGGAGCAAAAAACCAACATCATTTCCGAATAGATTTCCCTCGGTTTTTAAGCTGAGCTTTCAGTTTGTGCTTAAAGCTTTACAGCATCCAGACACAGCACTTTATACATCCTATAGAAAACAGAGAGAGACAGGGAGAGAGAGAGAGAGAGAGAGAGAGAGAGAGAGAGAGAGAGAAGGATTGAATAAAAGAGATTTAACGAGAAATAGAATAACAAATGAATCAGAGGAAGAAAGAAACAGAAGTGACTCAGAGAGAGAAAGCGAGAGAGAAAGAAAGAGAGAGAGAGAGAGAGAGAGAGAGAGAGGTTTATATGAAGTATATTATGTAATAAGGCCCTGGGCAATGGGGGATTGGATTTCTTCGTGGAGGTTGAGGGGAGGTTGAGGAAGGTGGAGCAGAAACACAAGCCAAAGAGCGAAGCTACAGTGCTCTGATCCCCTTCACATTACACCATCAACAACATCAGCACCATCCAACAACATCCAGCACGTGTAAAACACTACAGAGCTCTCACAGGCGCTACGGACAGACACGGGACTTACCTGAACAGTTCACCGTCAGCAGCAGCAGGAGCAGCATGGAAACAAAGAGAGAAGAAAAGTCCTGTCAGATACGAAGCTGAAGATGATACAAACAGAGTGCTTTCAAACTAGAGCCACATACTTTCTGCACAATCTCCTAGAAACAGTAGCATTTAAAACCCTCATAATTAAGAATGATGAAAATGAAAATAAGAAATCACATGACAAAAATGAAAAAAACTCTCTTGGTTTCTGGTACGAATCTAATAACTGTTATAAATCCACATGCTTTATACTTCACTTCCCCAACACTGCAGGGATTCACAGTACAGTGTTTAGCTGCATGTCACTCCTGTATGCATAGCACAGCTGATGAATTTTGAGAGGGCAACAGGGCCCTAATTCATTCTCCCAGCATTTCTGGGCGTTTCTGGGCTGAAGCTTTGTTGCTGTGAAGTCCCTGAATGTGGCTTTAATGAGGTGCTTTGTTAGCTCATCCGCATTTCCCAAAAACCATTAAGACACCAATTTACACAGCAACAAGCTGCGATTAAACAACAAACAGCACAAAAGCAAGCGGCCGCGTTGGAAGGAAGGGCCTTATTCAAAGGAACAGATACACACTGACTAATGACTAAGCAGCGTTTGCGAGCAGGGGTCTAGAACCGTACAGCAATAGGTTGAACAGCGATTTCAACAGTTTTGACATTGAGGCAGAAACAAGTAACAGCTCCAAGAGGTCAGATCTGTCATAAAGAGGCAGGAATGAGTGTGCATCCTGTGTATAGTCTCAGAGAGTGTCATGACGATGAAATGAAAGAGACACACAATGGCAGTTTTATGAAAGAAGAGAAAAAACAACCTCGCGATGGAAGAGTGACGGAGGGTCAAAGCGAGTCAGAGAAAGAGGATTTTAGAACCAGCACATATTCACTTCAATACGGTCTTCTCTGCCTTGAAACGCCTCTGAAATATTAAGTGCTTAGTCATAACAGTAATGATGTGAAAAGCACTGATAACAGGGTTCAGAAGGTAGGTAACTGACAGAACCTTGTAAAAAAAACTAAAGCAAAATAAATGAATAAATAAAAATCACGAGGTATCACAAGGTCAACACGACTCTCATAAGATAAGTTCTTTCTGATCTATTATTTATATATTTATATCCCTCTTTTGGAATAACACAACAATGCTGTGCATATTGATTAGGATCTATTCCATGATTTTGAACCCACCTGTTTCATCACAGACAAGCCCAAAAACCTCATACATCCCTAGAGATGTGCTCACTGCCCCCTACTGGACTGGGTGTGAATTGCAAACATACAGCTTACAATGCTACAAAATGGCTGACAGCATTGTGAAGTATCGTAATAGCTATTTATGTAATGAGTATTTATTGCACTAAAATAATTCCTGTTCCTGTTTTAGTTGTTCTTCATAGTAGCACATGCTACCAGTTAAAATATTATAAACGCACCACTTATGGCTCAATAACGGCACTGGCCAGTGTAGTGTGTGCCGAACGTGGGCTGACTTCTGACTCATATAAGGTGAAACTGAGGCATCCAGACTCACCCTGAGTCAACGCTGTCAAGAGGGCGGCACGGTGGTGCAGCAGGTAGGTGTCGGAGTCACACAGCTCCAGGGACCTGGAGGTTGTGGGTTTGATTCCCACTCCAATTCCCGGGTGACTGTCTGTGAGGAGTTGGTGTGTTCTCCCTGTGTCCGTGTGGGTTTCCTCCGGGTGCTCCGGTTTCCTCCCACAGTCCAAAAACACACGTTGGCAACTCAAAAGTGTCCGTAGGTGTGAGTGTGTGTGTCTGTGTTGCCCTGTGAAGGACTGGCGCCCCCTCCAGGGTGTATTCCCGCCTTGCGCCCAATGATTATGTAGGCTCTGGACCCACCGCGACCCTGAACTGGATAAGCGCTTACAGATAATGAATGAATGAATGATTTTATTAAGGGCTTCAGAACTTTCAGAAATGCTATTAACTAAATTAACGATTCTGTTCATTTAAACAACAAACCTTACTCACAACCTGTTAAAACAGCATACAGTGTCAAGCTCACACATGTCAATAATGAGTGAAATATATAAACAAACCACCACATGCTACATCAACTGTACCTGCCTGAGCCGAGAGCAGCAGAGACCTGCCTGAACATTTCATTCATTAATGCCTGCTTTGGCTCATTAGGCTCTGGGCTGTAGCCAATGACATCATCCATCTCAAACACCCACAGACACATGCACACACCTTCTATTCAATATCTTCTGCAACTGACACATTACTGCAATCAGAGGCCACTATCAGGGATCCGTCTTTATTTCTGCGATTGCTGCTCTGGAGCAAGGAGCATCAGATGATCAATTAGGGAACTTTTCAGTTGGAGGGCTTAATTACTTCTTGCGTTCCCACAGCCATCTGGCAGCGCTTTCAGCTTCCCCGCTCCTCTGACACAAACTGATTGATGCCCGACGTGATGGAGATCCCCCGTCACCGGCCCTCTCCCACAATGCACCAGCGCTTCGCTCTGAGGACGTCAGGGGGACGCGTTTGCCCGAATGTAATTTCTCCCCTCTGTCTCTTTACTCTGACAACACGCTGAATGGCTTCTTGTGGCTTGAATTAATCAGAAGGGATCAGCCTTGTGGAAACTCTAACCGCAGCTACCAGGCCTCGAGGTAGACGAGTTATTAACGCTCCCCAGAATATCCACACATCTGCCCGGGTTCAGAGTTAAGATTCATCAAAGGGCAAAGGCTTGGAAAGAAGGAAATGTGTGTACGTTGTAAAACTTGAGAGGTTGATTTTTACCAATTGGAGCTTGAGTGATATTTGATTCGGTGTTTTTCACTGAAAATAATGTGCCATTTCACAACATTCATTCAAATCTGAAGGCAAAAAATTCAACACATTTAGCAATGGCAGCATGTGTTTGTGTAGCAGGGGCTACAACAGGGATGCAGTATGTGAGCTCATCAAATATAGAGAAAGATAGAATACAGAAAGCTTTTAAGTCCTCACTGCTCACTAGCAGCTCCACACAGTTATATCAGTTCCCCAAATAATAACAGAGTCCCAGTTCATCTGGCAACAGAGTTATGGAGAAAGGTGTTGCATTAATGGGCGTGTAAGGGGCCAGTAGAGGGTTTAAAGAAAGAGACTATGGCAGCACATCTACAAGGTCTTGCATAAATCTACATTTTTTCAATAACAAAGAGGTTATTATTATTATCTGCTTTCTGTTTCATCAGTGAGTGTGGATGCGTGTAACAGCGAGAAGTCAGAAGCAATATAAAACACAGAAGAGCACTTATACAGTTTAAGGGCATGGGGTCAAGCCCCTCTGGGGTCCATTTATGTGCCTGAGTGTATCCTTTAGTGGCATTTTAGAAAGTGTTTGGACAGTTTTCCGCCATGACCTGTTATATAAAAACACCTTCAACAGACTGGGCTTTCAAACAGCCGTGGAGACGGTGGGAATTCCTGTCGAGTGCTTCCAGGTTTGGGTAAACAGTTTGAAAACTTTAGCTCGGTGCCATCTCTGCCTGCTGCAAACCCAAGGGCCTTGCCTTTTTGCCCTTGGATTTTTGAGCTGATGCAGGGAGAGACAGAGAGAAAGAGAGAGAGAGAGATGCTCTGCTTCCCTGCCAGCCAAAGCTGTGTCAGCAGCATCAGCATCAGACTGCAGAATGACCAGACATTTTGCTCCAAAAGGTCAATCAGATCAGCTGTCCGAGCCACGAATGGCCCTTTGCCATCACATAACGTTACTCTGAGACCAGCTCTGAGATCACATTTAAAGTGGAGCCAATTCTAATCAAACTCCCAGGCAGCTGCTTCGTCGGAGGTTAATGACAGAATAACATTGAACACAGAGCGACCCATTGGGGTGGACGTGGCGTCATGATCAATTTACACTCTCAGGATTAAGCCTTAGAGATCTTAAAAGCACAGTCAAATTTGTTACTGACTTTAACAGAAGGAGAAAGGCACGGAAGTTGAAACTGAAGAAATCAACAAGCAGCATACAAATAAAAAGCAGAAAAAGAACCATTTACTGTCTAACAAATGATAGCTCTGCATTAGTGAAGGATAGTTATGAGAGCTACACTTACGTAAGCGCTTCTCCACACCCACAAATTCACTCAAGCAGAAGGGAGTCACCTCAAACCTGCCAAACCAATCCAGTCACAATGGCAACCAATCCACTCGCCTCACAGGAGCTATTACGTAGAGAGGGGATGAGTGGAAGTGACCGAGTCGGTTTTATTGAAGGTCAGAAGTGACCACAGTGCCAAATTTTGGACATGTGTCATGCGCTCACTTTTAAGGAAATGCCCTATCCTCATTTATAGGATGCTCAGTGTCTCATCTAAAGAATAGCGCTGTTTATTCAGTATATAGTCCAGGCACTGGGATTCACACAGTGGATTCTCTCATTCTCTCATCTCCAAAACCTCGGGTGAAAGTAATAAATATAATGTGAAAAATATTACTTTGTCTGTTTTATTTAATATTACAACATATGAACAGAATTTCTATTTTAAGTTTTGCTCAGTCCTAATATAGCAGACTTTCTGCTGTGTGATGATGCGAATCTTTCACTGTTAACTGAGTCCTAAGCTCGGTGGGGTTTTGCTGATTTGACACTTTGTGTCAGACAATTCCTGCCAGTGTTTCTCACACAGAGAGATAGAGACAGACGTCTAAGCGAGGAGGAAGCCCTATCCTGAGCCATAAATCTTCCTGCCACTCTCCCAGCCACGGATCTTTTGCCATTCACTGTGATGGAGGCCGTCCGGATCTTTTATAGCTCGCCGTATTTAATGTGACCTTTACAAATGCAGCCGGAGACAATTCCCCATTGTTAAGCATCTGCTAGCATCTCCCCCCAGGTGAATGAATAGAGCGTTTGCATTCCCCATCCCTCACGGCAAAGAGTCAAACACAAAATCGGCTTCAGAGTGCTGACTAAGGTAATGAACGAAGGACAAATAAGTTGGAAAGCAACAGCACATCCAACCCAGGGCCGTGTGTAAGTAAAAGTTCTGCACAAGAGTTTATTTGAGTTCTGACTGGCTGTTAAATATGTTTTTAAACAGCCTGGCCTCAATGAGAACTTGTATGAGTACAAGACCATTCCCAGAATCATATTTTATACTTCGTAGACGTGCACATGAATCAGCTACCCAGTGCGTAAAATTAGCCCTACGTCTCCCTTAACCCTAACCCTAAACTATTAGACTAACCCCAAACCCTAACCATAACCCTGTCCCTAAACCTAAACATAAGCCTAATTTTACATTTTAATTTAAGCCGGACAGTAAACGTAACCTAAACTATAAGCCTGACCCTAACCCTGTCCTTAATCCTAAAGAAGCTTTAGGGTGGTCTCTTGTACACTTTTCTCCCATTACAGCACGGTTTATGTAGCTTTTCCTTAGGTTCACAACAAAGAGTTTATGTAGATTTAGTGAAACAGCACCACCAGTGGACAGGAGCTAAATCTTCCATTAATATAATAAATGTACAGTGGAACCTCTACCTACAAACTTGATCCGTTCCGTGACCCGGTTCGTAAGTAGAAAAGTTCGTTTCTCGAGACAATTTTCCCCATTTAAAATAATGGAAAAGCAGTTAATGCTTTCCAGCCCCCACCCCGAAAGTCACCCTTTTTGCACTGATATATGTTTATAACACTCTCAAATTAGTAAAAAATACATTCAGCATTACTAAAAATAAAAAAGAAATACAGTGGTAACAGTAATAAAAAAGAAATAAAACAGTTTTAAGTGTTTACACATCGCTACCTTGAAGAAGACGTGACGACTGGCTGGAGGAGTAACACAGGCACTGGCTGTATGACAGGAGGTGGGTGGAATAACGGAGAGTAGGCGGTGAATGTGGGGAGACGAAGCGTAGATACGGCTTAGCTTAGCATGAATTTCGATGTCTGCTATTTACACTAATGCTAAATTGCTAAAACTACAATTCGCTAATCTTAAACGCTCACTCAAGTCTGGGTGCGCTGGGAGACTCGCCTATTGGGGTAAGTGACCATTTCCAGCCGCCGGCTCGGCAGAGGCTCGGGTTCATTTCTAGAGTCATGGTACGTTGGTGGAGGCAAAAAATATTCAAATGCCCGGTTCGTATCTTGGATAGTTCGTTAGTATTGGCGTTCGTTAGTAGAGGTTCTACTGTATTATTATATATGTTAGTTACCAGTTAATAATTTTCTGAATAACTGGGCTGCTCCATTTGATCATATATGTACTAATTACTGGCAACAAAACAGGAAATAAATATTAAAGAATAGCCTTCACAAATTAAATCAATCAGTTGCTGGTGCATTTAGAACAATGAACTGCTCATCCCAGAGCCCATACCTCCACATCACTGAACGGATTTGGGGTCATTTGCACAAAGAGAACATTTAAGACTAAACTTTGCAACTTTGGAACAAACCTTTACTGAAAAATGATCAGAAGCGTTTATAAAGCCGGGCACAGTGAGTACTGCAGAAAATGGGGCTATATTTAGTTGCACTAGTATCTGTGTGATTTTCTAGTCAAAAGATATTTTCTCCTCATCTCCCTGACACTTAAAAACGCATAATCACTTGCTCTCCCAGCGCTGGTGGCTTATTGCTTCATTCAAGCACTCGTGTGACCTTGTCTTCTCTCCATCAAAGTCATGCTAATCTTTATTATGGGATCGTCCCTCATTTGGCCATTGTCCCCAGCCAAAACCACAGTATCTGAACATTCACCTCTTCTTCTCTTTATCCTGTGGATTACAGAGCTCTCTTCAGGTTAATTCTGTTACCTGCCACACCCTGACATTCAGACATGAAGAATTTGATGAGAGAATGTGAGGGAGGGAGAAACATATTCCAGCAACAAACAGGGAATCTTCAGACTTTCAGGGGAAGACAGCTTTTTACAAATGATTACCTTGGAGCAGATTGGGTTTACACCTTGAGTTATTCATCGCTTTTTACTTCTGCATAGATCTATGTTGCTACAGATGCTGTAACTAAATCTCTGTTTTCCCAGAGTTCTCCTGTTTCTTTTCATCCTGTGGAACATTTTCCTGCTCGTTTTTATACTTTCTGGTTTGGATTCTAGGGCTAGTGTGAAATCCTGTGAATAATGCCCATGTCACGATGCTGGGATCTTTTCATGGATCTTCACAGAAGTCTAACCCAGCCATAAGGTGTTGGGACTGGTGCAGCCCCATGGTCCTGCTCAAGTTGACAAATCTGACTTTTGTGAGACATGTGGAGGGCTATGTTAGTGTTAGCCATGTTCTCTACACCAATGACAGGTTTGTGAAAGTCAACACGTTTTCTACAGGTAGCCAACTTAGACGTGTTAGTTATCTGCTAATTTTAGAGCACAGTTTATATTTGTTTGACAGCATTTCACCATTTCCAAGGGTGCTTAAAATATTTTATACTGAGGATTTTTATGCTTTAAGATCTTGAGAGAGAGAGAGAGAGAGAGAGAGAGAGAGAGAGAGACATGTTTCGGCCATAAACAGAAAGCCTACAAACTTTCAGGAGGAAGCAGATTTTTTTTTTTTTTTTCAAATGATTCATTTATTGCAGCTTGTGTTTACAGACGATGTTGTAGGTGGGAATAAATTAGGGAAACCAAATGATGGGAAAAACAAGCACTTTGAAGACTGCAGTTGGGCTAAAATATCCTTACGCTTAACATTTTCTCATAAACAACATCATAAATAGACATGTAAATAGAGAGGGGTTATTTTGTTTTTTTTTTCTTTTTTTTTCTATTGGAAAGTGCCCTGAAATCCAGGATTAATTTATTAGCTTCTCATTTCTGGGCAACTTTTAAATGCCCATCTCATTCTAAATATTAACCACATGACGTGCACGTATTTCTCAATAAGGAAAGAGATCCATCAGCCGCATCTCACTCCCCTAAGCCCACACCCTCTCTGGTTTCTGATGACTTGGGATGGTTATTGACTTACACTTGATCTGCTTTAAAAACCAGTAGCTAATATTAGAGTTTGCATATTCACCAGGAGCCAGCTGTCCATCGATGCCCTGTCCTTGGCTGTATTAAAGGAAACATGTACAGGGTCTTTATGAATGTACATTAGAAAATTACATACTGATCAGCCATAACATCATCACCCCCACCTTGTTTCTTGCTCCACTGACCACCCAGGAGCTCTTTGTAGTTCTACGATTAAAGACTCTTGTCCATCTGTTGCTCTGCATACTTTTTGCCCACTTTCACCCTGTTCTTCTGGACCCACAGTGTAGGTATTATTCAGGTGGCGGACCTTTCTCAGCGCTGCAGTGACACTGATGTGGTTGTGATGTGTTAGTGTGTGTTGCCTAGTACGAGTGGATCAGACACAGCAGTTGCTGCTAGTGTTTTAAACGCCTAATAACAGTCTCTGACTTCACATTTACAAGGTGGACCAATAAGGAAGGAGTGGACAGTGAGTTGACAGTGTATAAAAAGTCTAGCAGCACTGCTGTGTCTGATCCACTTGTACCATATTTGTAGAGCTAGTGTGCTTCTGTTTGGCCAGTGGAGCTGAGTGAATGAACAGTGAGGGTAGAAAAAGGAAGCAGCCTTAATGTTATGGCCCACTGGTGTATAGTCAGTCTCTGTATCTGAGGGTCTTTCTTTGCGTAGTGCCCCCTGTTGTAGATCCCTTGGCATTTCACCCCCATGCTTGGAACCCAGGAGGGAGGGGTTTGCTAAAGCCCTGCAGCTAGCCATGTCCTTCCAAGGTGTATCAGGCCACGTAACTCTCACTCGCTCAGGCTCCCTGATTACCTGCTGGCATCATCCTAATGTGAAACACTGGGTAAAGGACACAGCGTAAACACAGGTGTAAAGAAGGGGTCAGTGAGAATCTATTTTAAATGCGTCCAGGAGTGAATATGTGACCCGAGAGCCAAACTGCCAATGCCTCCTGCGCCCCTGTCCCACAGTGGCATGGTCATTCCCACAGAGTGTTATCCACTTCTGCTATACTATACCAATCCTGTTCTCATTCATTTTTAATGCCCTTTTCTGCTAAAACAATATGCTCCAGTGGTCTGAGTGCATGGATTAACTTTACACTCACTGATCTGGACACAGCTGATAGACTGGACACCAATAACACCAGTCTACTACATTATTTATAAATGTAACAGCTGCAACTGAGTGGCTTCTAATAATTACAACCCAGAGTGTGAATACAGGGCATAACTTTAATCTCCACCAGAACTCTTTATAACTGCAGGTTTAAAGGCCACAAATTCAGAAAAAAATATCTCTTTCAGTGCTATACATTAATATGGGGATCTGGAGCCCACCAACCCACACAATGAAACAAGACCACCCACTGTGTTTTATTGCCTGCTGCCTAAGTATGAAATCATGGGATTAAACAAGTCGTTCTGATTCTGCTCCGCTTCTGCCGTCAAGTCCAGAGATTTTAGGATTGCCCCGCCCCCTTGTCTGAGTCTGTCCAATCACAGTGCTGGACCCTTGATTTTTACAAGGGAACCTCTCCAGTCTCCAGAGCTTGTACGTGAAGGTTCACAGAAGCCCCTCAGTCTGTTTAGCAGTCAGCACAAACAGAGCATAGCATTACTCACTCTCCACTCGACCTTTGTCGCTCTCGTTGGCATTTAGATTCGCAGAGAGTCTGCTGAGCTGGATGCTAAACACAGGCGGGGGCTTCAGAGGATGATAACCCCAGGGCAGGACGGAGGGACGGAGGACTGGATGGAGAGGGGAACGAGTACGGTCAGTGAGGTGTGATTGAGTGCTGGGCTGGTCTTTAATCCGGCAAAATAGAAATGTCACAGCTGCTCTAATATTCCATCGGATTGCCATCCCTCGGACAGTGCAGTGTCCAACGCGGGCCATAGGTGCATGGAAAAGATTGTTTATTCTTTCCTTAATCGTTTTATCATAACATTGCAAATGATTTAATGATTGCTTTTTCCAAAAAACAACTTCCTTCACTCATCATTGCTCTCTGTCTCACCCGGAGGAAACCCACACAGACACAGGGAGAACACACCACACTCCTCACAGACAGTTACCCGGAGGAAACCCACACAGACACAGGGAGAACACACAAACTCCTCACAGACAGTCACCCAGAGGAAACCCACACAGACACAGGGAGAACACACCACACTCCTCACAGACAGTCACCCGGAGGAAACCCACACAGACATAGGGAGAACACACCACACTCCTCACAGACAGTCACCCAGAGGAAACCCACACAGACACAGGGAGAACACACCACACTCCTCACAGACAGTCACCCGGAGGAAACCCACACAGACATAGGGAGAACACACCACACTCCTCTCAGACAGTCACCCGGAGAAAACCCACGCAGACACAGAGAGAACACACCACACACCTCACAGACAGTCACCCGGAGGAAACCCACGCAGACACAGGGAGAACACACCACACTCCTCACAGACAGTCACCCGGAGGAAACCCACGCAGACACAGGGAGAACACACCACACTCCTCACAGACAGTCACCCAGAGGAAACCCACGCAGACACAGGGAGAACACACCACACTCCTCACAGACAGGGACCTGAGGGGAGGATCCCAACCTGAACCTCGAGACCCTGGAGTTGTGTGACAGCAATACCACCTGTAGCCCCACTGTGCCCCTCCAGCAGCCCAACACAGAGTCATAATATTTCACACAGAAAGAGTCATCAGTGTCCTGCTTCTGTTCCGCTTTCATATTATCACCAATACGAGGCCATATTAAACAGCACACTAAACCACACCTGAACAGGTATCAAGCGACCAATAAGACTCCACTCCCTTTCAGTATAATGACCTTATTTGTAGCACCGTGATCCCCATCATGTGGCCTATAAATTAAAGCCCAGAACACAGAAACACATTACCAGCTCGAGTCATTTATGAAATGTGGAGGATTGGGACAGACCCCCATTAAAAGATGAAATATTCAGGCAAGGCAAAGGGCACACTTCATGTTGGGTGCTCTGGTTTGTTTGACATTTTTGATAGAGTCCTCAAAAGGACAATTAACTGAACAGAGGAACACGCTCCCTTCTTTCTCCGTACAATACCAGTGTGAACTTTCCCAACGCTTCGGAATATGTCATCCTTAATCCCTCAGGCTTTGAGCTTCAGACACATTCAGACACAGAGGTAGTAACCAGCGCTTCAAAGCATTAAAAGAGGCTGTGCTAATGCGAGCTCCCAATCCCTTCAAAGACATAATGCAATTCACAGCAAGGACTCCACGCTACTCTCACTCCTCAACACATGTGCTGTGCTGTGTCACTGAACTTATACAACACACAGGAGAGACCAGCGGAGGACCTGTTCAGATTGTGGGTGTTGGAAGGCACCATAAACATGACAATAAATGGTGTGTTTGGATGCTAATCTTTTACTTCTACTGTAAATAAAAGGCCTGAAATAAAAGGGACGGACTCCACATCATCTTTGGACAATGACTGGAGCTCAACACACTTAGAGGAGAACCCTAATTTGAGCTCATTTCATTTCTGATGATGGTCTGGACAGTGTTGCTCTGTTTCTGATCATGTCAAACTACAAGACTCAAAGTTAGGGTTAGTTTGAGTCAAAAATCTAATATGATTTAATCAGAATTAATAAATTACTGTCGGTCTCTTTGACACTTTGACCATTTCCAAAGTTTTCCGTCTGGAAGACACATGACAAATGACTCCTGCTTCTGTCCATTCGCAGCTTGATGCTGTGCTAGTTCTGCAGTGTTTGGTGGACTGTGTTTGAAGTGCACACTGAGTTTTCTGCGTTTGGAAAGAGCCCTGTCAGACGTGCTGTTCTGTAGTCGCTGGATATAACTCTGGTCTATATTTATTGCTAACTGCAGTGTACGCTGTAATTCTGACTCTGACATACAGTTCTGCTCCTACAGTCTGTATCTAACATCTGTGAACCTTCTGCCTTTTGTTTTTGTCTTTTCTTTGCACTATTGTGTATCTATTTTTGCTTTATCACTGCCGTAGAGCAGCGTGTCGCTATACTGCGCATCCCTGCATTGGTATAATGACAATAATATAAGCTGAACTGAATAAAGTGTGTGGTGAAGGGCAGGAGGTAAATAGGTCGCTTTCTAGCAGCTGCAGGCCTCTTGAATGTTCCAGCTTTTCTGCAGCCATGAAATGCTTGGCAAATGCCACACTTCAGCATAATTCCTCTCTCCAATAAACGATCTGACGCACACAAACCAGAAGCACGCAAGGAGCAGTGGGCACATTGTGTTTAGCCAATCAGGAGAGAGCACACCACAGTACAACTGGTTGCTTACTTTCATAACAACAGGGAAGTGAGCAGAGCCATGAGATACGGTGGAGTATAAAAAGACAAAGTGGAAGAGGATGCATATCGTTGGCCAGAACTTCGGCTGGTTCACAAATTATGAATATGCATTAACCGCATTAGATAGATCAATGCCATTAATAATTACAGCACGAATACATTATAATACATGAATTTTGCTACAAATAATTAGTGTTATCTCCCATTGTCTGTAAGCACTTATCCAATTCAGGGTCCGGAATCACTGGGCACAAGGCAGGAACAGACCCTGGAGGGCGCAAAAGTCCATCACAACGCGACACACACTCACTCACACTCACATCTATGGACACATTTGTGTCGCCAATCCACCTACCAACGTGTGTTTTTCGACTGTGGGAGGAAACCAGACACAGGGAGAACACAACAAACTCCTCACCGACAGTCACCCGGAGGAAACCCACGCAGACACAGGGAGAACACACCACACTCCTCACTGACAGTCACCCGGAGGAAACCCACGCAGACACAGGGAGAACACACCACACTCCTCACAGACAGTCACCCGGAGGAAACCCACGCAGACACAGGGAGAACACACCACACTCCTCACAGACAGTCACCCGGTGGAAACCCACGCAGACACAGGGAGAACACACCACACTCCTCACAGACAGTCACCCGGAGGAAACCCACGCAGACACAGAGAGAACACACCACACTCCTCACAGACAGTCACCCGGAGAGGGACTAGAACCCACTTCCAGGTCCCTGCAGCTGTGTGACTGCGACATTGTGCAGCGCCAGTGTGCCTCCCCTGTTATCACTCATGATGTTGCTTAACCACTGAAAGCATGTAAACCATGAGTTTAGAGGGGCATGATGATTGTTTTGTACGAATCATCCCTTTGTCTGACCCACTATTATTACACCAGGTTTGGTGGTTGACATCTACTTTACAGGTTCAATAACCATTCTTGATGAAACCAGTAACGGTTCTTCCCTTTTGGCTCCTTTGTTATTTCAGTTATATCCAAGAAAACCTTGCTAGTGTATAAGTCTGTCCCGTGCAGCCGCAAAGGACATCAGCTAAATGTAGTCTAATGAAAGAATGATGGAAGTAATCCATTAGCACAGAGCTGTGTACCAGGCTTCAAAAAGCTGGCAGCATCTGAGCCGAAGCGCTCATGACACTACGCTATTAAACTGAGGAACTACAATGAGCTTTCCCAAGTTTCCGCGGAAGTTGGGTTGATTTAATGTAATTAATTTGTCGTCGCTTATTGCTACAGTGCTTTTTTTTTCTTTCATGAGCCGAGTAGACTGATCATCTCAACACCCCATACCGCGCGGCATCATAGGAGCATAATTAATCTTTCTGTTCCCCGTGTAAGCGATGCATAGATAATAAAGCGTCTCGTACTGGATTTTGCACGTGATGGGAGTTGGGAGATGAGGCTCATTCGAATGCAGTGAGGGGACTCTTTTTGATCTTCATCTTTTGATTGTCTGGAGATGAGTGCTCCGGCTCTCAAAGGGGTCCAACTCTTCTTAAAATGGGGGCTATTTTCTCTCTTGCTGTTGGTTCCCTGATCTTTCCTGATTTCCTTAAAGCTGAGCGTACACTTACAGCCTCATTCTGCCACACAACTAGAAGTGAATTTCCAGGCTGGGGAACTTTGGATCAGGCTTCTGAGTGACTGGAGAACGTGGTGGGGTCTGATCCTCCTCATTAAGTAAAATAAAATCAGATTTGAGGGTTTGAAACATATATCCTTAACTGAAATTGTTAATATTAACAATATATTTCCCATATTCATGCCTGGAAGATTTTTGTAATTGTCACGACAAGAGTGTGGCACTCTTTGTAGGTGGAAGTATGTGCTGAGGCATGTAACATTTACTCGGTCCTGTGTACTGGTTAGTCCTGGTTAACACTACACTGTCTCTAAGTATCCGTTATCCATTGATAATTATGGAGTGTTCATTGGCTTCTTGTATTTACTGTAGATATTTTCTGTTCAATGCTGTGAACATTGTATTGTTGGCACTCACATAGGAGTGTTGTTTCAACACATCTGCAGTTTATCATAATGAACTACTAAAAATTATGCAAAATTCATTCATTCATTATCCATCCATCCATCCATTATCTGTAACCCTTATCCAGTTCAGGGTCGCGGTGGGTCCAGAGCCTACCTGGAATCATTGGGCGCAAGGCAGGAATACACCCTGGAGGGGGCGCCAGTCCTTCACAAGGCAACACAGACACACACACATTCACACCTACGGACACTTTTGAGTCGCCAATTCACCTACCAACATGTGTTTTTGGACTGTGGGAGGAAACCGGAGCACCCGGAGGAAACCCATACAGACACAGGGAGAGCACACCAACTCCTCACAGACAGTCACCCGGAGGAAACCCGCGCAGACACAGGGAGAACACACCACACTCCTCACAGACAGTCACCCGGAGGAAACCCACACAGACACAGGGAGAACACACCAACTCCTCACAGACAGTCACCCGGAGGAAACCCACGCAGACACAGGGAGAACACACCACACTCCTCACAGACAGTCACCCGGAGGAAACCCACACGGACACAGGGAGAACACACCAACTCCTCACAGACAGTCACCTGGAGGAAACCCACGCAGACACAGGGAGAACACACCACACTCCTCACAGACAGTCACCCGGAGGAAACCCACACGGACACAGGGAGAACACACCAACTCCTCACAGACAGTCACCTGGAGGAAACCCACGCAGACACAGGGAGAACACACCAACTCCTCACAGACAGTCACTCGGAGCGGGAATCGAACCCACAACCTCCAGGTCCCTGGAGCTATCTGACTGCGACACTACCTGCTGCGCCACCGTGCCACTTATGCAAACTTATACATAAAATAAATTCCCAAAACACCAACACAAAATGGTTAATAACCAAATCCATTATGTCACTTTGTGGTCTACACACAAGGATAAATTATCTGGAATATATATAATTGTTTGGGAAATACAATGATTCAATTAATGGTTTTCTGCAAAGACCTGCGTTCATATACATTCACTCCAAAACCGAACTGTCCAAAAACTTCCAAACCTCTTCAACAACTTCTCACTGACACCTTTTTGAACTTCAACTGATTTGTGTGTGTAGTTTGACGAGAGAAAAACGTCCACAACGCAGTTAATCAAAACATTCAGACAGCGACGTGTTCAGCCTTCATCTCGGACTCTGGTGGAAATCAGAAGCGAGCTGTTACTCCAGACCCTCCTCCACACGCTGGAGCCGAGCCCCGATGAATGATGAAGGAGCGCACACACACACACAAACGCACACACCCGCCCCAGGCTTTGATCTCATTATGAGTGCCGCTAAATGTGTGTTTTAGTGTGTTGCCTCACAGATATTTGTCCTACAAAATCAGCTGCATTCGCTTCATCCCGCTCCGTTTCCTCACACATTTCCACAACAGACTTTGTGTTTTTCTCCCGCATCAAAGTCTGAAACTGACGTTTTCCAGTGGATTAGCTGCACAAGCTTCAAAACACAGTTGGATTAGATCAGAAAAGATCTTCCTGGTGGAGAGAAACAGTCCCTCGCTCAGAAACACTAATGTGACGTTCAGTGCAAACACACATTACAGAGGAACAGATCAAAACTAATGATCTGACAGGACACAGCAGCACAGATCGACATTTATGGATGGACAGATTGATGGATGAATGACAGGGACAAATGGATGATTAGATAAACGGACAAATAAATAAATAGACAGGGATTGCTTGATGGATGTATGGACAGAGGGATGGATGGATGGATGACAGGTACGTAACCTGATGAACAGACAAACTGACATAGGGAGTGATGGACTGATGAATGGACAGACTGATACTGGCATGGATGGATGTATTAGTAAATAGATAGATGTATGGATGGATGGATAGACGGGGATATAGAGGCATGGAGGGATGAACGGATGGAAAAGGTTTTTTTTTTTCCAATTCTAAAGAAACGTGTAAACAGCAGATATCTGGCCCTGCTTCTGTAAAACAGAATTTCGCAGCTTGGGTTCAGACATACAGTGATAAACACTGTGTTTATATATAGGTGTAGAAAAACAGGTGAGTAATTCCATGTGATTTAACCTTAATCCTCAGTGAGGTCTATACAGCACTGGGAAAGAAAAACACTGATCAAACGAAAATGAAGGCATGACGTCTGCAGAGTGCAGCTCGGAGCTGGGATCAGAAATACATGTTGCACTTTTCCTGGAGAAGGTAAAACATGGTTTTTCATCGAGTGCATGTTCAGACAAGAGTCCTTTTCTTGTCTTTCTACAGTCACTGACCACACAGGAGCACTTTGTAGTTCTATAGCTACAGACTGTAGCCCGTCTGTTGCTCTGCAAGTCAGAGACAGTAGCTCATCTGTCGCTGCACAGTGTGTGTCTGTCGTCCTCTAGTCCTTCATCAGTGACACAGGACGCTGTCGGCTGGATGTTTTTGGACGGTGGACTATTCTCAGTCCAGCAGTGACACTGAGGGGTTTAAAAACTCCAACAGCACCGTTGTGTCTGATCCACTCGTACCAGCACAACACACACTTACACAGCACTACCACCACCATGTCAGTGTCACTGCAGCGCTCAGAATGATCCACCACCTACGTCATACCTGCTCTATGAGGGTCCTAACTTTTGAAGAACAAGGTGAAATGTGGATATGAAAGTATTCAGAGCAACAGATTGACTACAGTCTGTAATTGTAGAACTGCAAAGTGCTCCTGTGTGGTCAATGGAGCTGACAAAATGGACAGTGAGTGTCGAAACACGGTAAGTGTTCCTAATCCAGTGATCAAGAGTGACCATCACTGAGACAGCTAAGTGTTCAACATCCAACAGTGAACACACCCCCCACTCCAATTCATTTATCCTCAGTGTTCAGTGTATACTTTTTCTGTACGGACTAATGCTTCGCTCTTTTCTCCATGGCACTTCTTCGCGCTCTTTTACACAGAGTGACTCACGGTGACATCACAGCCCCCCAGCAACAGGATCACTTTCAATCAGACGCCACAGTCAAAATGGAAACTGACAGCATAATTATATTTAGCTGAAAGAAAGCAAGCCTCAAAGGTTAACTCCACTGTGTACACACTCCAGGCACTTCCTTTTATGGCGGAGGCTTGGGAGGGGTGTGGGGGGACTCATCCTCCTTTCTCCATAAAAATATTTTATAAACGCCATTGTTTTCCACAGCACACTTTAAAAGAAGAACTTATTTTAAAAAGTATGGATTGTTTTGTTAAATAAAGTTCACAGTCCACAGAGTCTATAGAGGATAATGATGCAGACGCACAGAAGTCTGGCCACTTTCTTTTAGTAGAGATGTTTATGAAGAGATACTTATACACAGTGGAGGGACAGTATTGTTACTTCATTAAAATAATGACTCAACTTGAAGCAAAGTTGTGTAAAAAAGAATCAGGTCCCAAATATCTAAGTGTTACTCTATGCTGGAACTTTTTAATATATCCACCATCTAGCAGCAAATTTGGTAAGCTCTATTTCTCTTTTACCACAATTAAATACTGCAATAAAAGCCAAGTAATGCAGGAGAAACTCAATGCAACTCACTAATATGGAGCCAGATAAAATATAGATTACATTCCACACAAATATACAGGAGTAAAAGTACTTTATAAATTATTATCAAGCGACACTTGTCAGGGAATACACCAAAAATAGAATTATCTAAGCCAAATCACATCGTCTTTATTATCCAACAAACTGAAATGAAAAGTCCGCTGTTGGTGTTTGACTTGTCTAAAAGTGCCCTGCTGAGCAAATGTCCAAATCTTTGCTGCTAATATGATTTATCACATAATTATAAACTCTATATATGATAAACTATTATATATAAACTATTATAAACTCTCTGATTAGCTTAAAGTGAGTATAAAGGGGATGCTAACTCTGTGACATCAGTTTAGTTTAGTTTTATTTTATAACTTTCTATGAAAATAGCAAAGTGCAGCGAGTTCACCTCCTGTGCTGCGGATTGCTGAGAATAAACAGCCTGCTGTCATTGACGCTAATGACTGGAATCATCTTTTTTGGCAGTTTATATTTGGCTTCCTACCTGTTTTTACTGCTTCACTCTGATTTAAATTTTGACAGAGGTTTCACATGCTATTAGCTGCTGCCAATGTTGACAGACTGATGTCGTGACTGCCGTGGTCAGTGGCCTAATACCACTAATGCTGCTGCTAATGTTGACCGAGGGAGCCCTGTTCCAGCTAGCTGCTACTAATACTGCTTCTAATGTCGAACAAGGAATGTCCTCTCCTGTCGACCAAAGGAGCTCATTTCCATCTAGTATCATGCTAACGCTGTTGGTATCTAGAGAGACTTTCAACTTTGGGAGGTTTTAACACTGTATTGGTGCAGCTCACAATTGGCTACCTGCTCTATCCACTGCTATCTATGCTGATTTGTACTCTCTGCATTTCTATGTTTTTTCTCTTTTGTTGTGATTTGTTCTTTGTAGTAGAAGGTAGAAGAGAAAGGCACTGTGTAAATTAAACTATTTTATATTAAAGCTAACTTATAGGAACATGTTAAAGAACATTAGCTTTGTGGAATCAGCCTGTGCTGAGCCTAGAAAAGAGGCAGTTAGAAACTTTAATCCTCTGCAGATATACGGTCAGAGCTGCTTTATAATTTACAGTGGGCATGCGTCCAGACATTTACGAAGACGCCTGCAATGCTAATGTAGCGTGTCATCCACAAGTGATAGCACTGCATTCAGAAGACTTCATTTCTTATGGATGGCTCCCATACGGCCGTTTGGTCTTTTAATCACGCTTCGTAGAAGTCCCCCAAGGACCATCACTCCCTCATGAATTTCCACCAATTAAAATATTTATGATGGTGACGATTGTAATGGGCTGTTCTCCAAAGACAAATACCGCCATTTTTGATTCACAGTCATCCATTATTAATGTATACGCAAAGAAATGTTTTACTTTAACCACAGTGTCTTTATCTTATCTTGCCTAACGTACTGGCTCCAGCCATGTTATCTGATTAAAGAGTAATTCTTCTAGAGTAGTTAATGAGCGTATATGTCCCTGTTGGTCACAGTAAAATGGACCAGCGTGAGGAATTGCAGTTGTTCTGTGTTTCTCAGCACTGTAAAATGAGAACCATTCTGCCTTTATTGCTGGATGCACTGTATTTGTGGGTTTGTTAATACAGTGTATTCCTGTTGTAGTTTTTTACTAATAATATCATCTTGGACTTGTGATACAAACAAAATTATAGTTTCCAAAGCCATAGATTTTATTCATCAAAATGTAATCATAAGACAATTATTCCAAATAAAGTCAATCCACTGAAAAATGTGCTGTCCAAATCTGGCTTCTTTAAGACATCCTCCAGTGTGTGTTTGTGTGTGTGTGTGTGGTGATTTTTAGTCTCATTAGTGTGTGTGCATGGTGGTGTTTTTGCAGAAGGCATACCCTAAGTGAATAAGTGGCTAAGGATTTCTGCTTAGAAACTGCAGCATTCAAAACACAGTCTCAGAAACACAGATTTAGAGAGACAGGGTTTCCTACCTCACACACCTCAGGAACCAATCCTAGGAACTTACAGTGGAACAATGGGTGGAGACTGAGGTGGGGAATAATTGCATTCATAGGTCTTCACAAACTGAATGAAGGTGAAAGTGTATCATTAAAAATAAGACTCTTAAGAGAGTTTTTTCATTAAAATATTTTCTACATCTGTAACTCTGAACAGAGAGGAGCTTTTAGGGGCTTAATCAATGACCAGGGGGGGATTTTTAATTTAGCACTGAAGCTATAAAAGCATTGTAGACAACAGGTGTTTTACCAAACTGGGTCTAAGGGACTAAGGCATATCTGCACACATCTTCTATATACAGTGTAAATCTAGTTTACAAATAAATAATAAAAAAAACTTGATTCCAAGTGCAACTTTTCTGATCACCCACATCTAGGTTAAGTGGAAAATGGTTCAAATGTGATTTATTATTGGACCATTTCCTTTAAGGTCCTTTATTGGACCTTTAAGGTGATCCGTAAATAGTCAACACCTAGACAGACCCACATTCTTCTCTGAAACATCTAAAGATAAAGAGAAAGCCTTAGGCAGACTAATGAGGTAGTCAAAGCTGAACATCAAAAAGCACCGGTGCTCATATCTGAACCCACAGCCAAAGCTCGTCTGAGACAAGTGGGTGTGTTTGTAGACCTCAGTGAAAATCCCCAAAGCTTCAGCTCCACAACCTCATTAACATCTCTGCCTTTTGATTCAGTCTGACAGTCTGCCATGTTCTCATGCTCGTCTCGTAACCGTGGAGACGCTCCAAGGATGCTCCCACTCTGACAGCGAACTTCTCACGGAGTGATCCGGCACTTAAGTCTTGATTTGAATGTCGCATTAAAGGAGTCATTCAGAACTCGTCAACGAGCATCAACCATTAACATCAGTTCACTGAAATAACGAAGGGTCTTTAAAAGGGCCTTTGCTTTTTTCTTTAGGGAATCAAATGCAGATATAAAGCAAATTTTGCATCTCAAAATGGGTGGAATTATTATTGATGGTAATATGTCCAAAGATAAGAAGGTACTTCAGCCACTCAAGACTAAAGAAGGCCATATGCTTCTTGAGAATAAAGGCTCTGTTGTGCTCCAAAATGGAAGCATCCGTTTAAATGATGTATTCGTCACTGCCCACATACTTCCACATGACCGTGGTTGGTGAGCAATACATCCATTTGAGGGCACAGCTCAGAGTGAAATGTTTCTGACAACAACAGACATGGTGAGGTTGGAGGAGGCAATGGTCCGAGGCTGTTAAATACATTGCAATGTGTGGAGTAAAATTTTTCCATATTATAAATATTACTGTGTAACATATAATTGTAATTCAAAATTTAAACATTCAGGCGGCACGGTGGCGCAACAGGTAGTGTCGCAGTCAGACAGCTCCAGGGATCTAGAGGTTGTGGGTTCGATTCCCGCTCCGGGTGACTGCCTGTGAGGAGTTGGTGTGTTCTCTCCGTGTCCGCGTGGGTTTCCTTCGGGTGCTCCGGTTTCCTCCCACAGTTCAAAAATACACGTTGGTAGGTTGATTGGTGACTCAAATGTGAGTGTGTTTGTTGCCCTGTTAAGGACTGGCGCCCCCTCCAGGGTGTATTCCCGTCTTGCGCCCAATGATTCCAGGTAGGGTCTGGACCCACCGCGACCCTGAACTGGATAAGCGCTTACAGATAATAGATGGATGGATGGGATTTAAACATTATCTTGCTCCTTTGTCATTTTGTTATGTAGTATATTAAAAATGACAATTGCCATTTTATTCAACAAAAAATAACCTAACAATGAGGGTCGCTGCATTCGTTATGAGCTCTATCAGGAAAAAGCACTGCAAAAACATGTGATGGGTTTGATCTGTTCTTGGGGATAATATTGTATCCAAAAGTATGCGTGAGTTTTGGTTTAGACGATTTACAGATGAGGATTTCGATGTAGGAAACAGGAACAGTGTATTAATACTTCATTTTTATATTTATTTATTTTTATTTTTTAATAAAATGAAAAATGTTACTTTTATTAATGCACAACAGCAATGACAAAACAGTAGGAGATGTGTAAATGTGGACTTTTTATTTTGAAAAGAAGTCACTCATAATGCTTTACAACTTATTTGTACCCTTAACAGTATCTATATTACAGTGATAGTGTGTAGTACACAACTGGGGAGCACCCATAGATGATGGCGCTACCTAAAAACCTAACTTACTCAGTTCATGAGACTGATATAATCAACTTTTACATTATGGTTCACTAAAGGACTATGTTCTTACTCATTTATTTAAGATATATATAAGCATATTGACCAAACAAATTAACTAGCTTGTGCTAGCTTTTTGTGTTATGGAAATAGCCTACTCTTCAGAAGTGAGGTATTTTGTCTTACATTTTAGCTTCCCACAGAAGTCCAATAAAAGAGTCATCAAGGTTACAGTTCTTGACAAAAAAATTCATTCATTCATTATAATTCCATCTCTGTAATTAGCTAAAAAGAGCTACACTTTTAATCTCCGAGACGAGCGTTAGCACACTGTTATGGATTTAGTGTAAGTCAGAGTCACACTGCTAACCAGCGGGATCCTCGCTAATTTACAGAGCTTGTTCTAATCTAATCTACATATTAAACCCATGGGGAAAGATTAGGCCATCCCTATGATTAAAAAAAAGGAATAAACCTCTACTGTTATTCTCTTTTTTTAGCAGTCACTGTATGAGTAAAGCTAGCTAAGACTAAACACACACCGGTGGCATATTAAGGTTATTCTGCTGCCACGTTTTAAGCCGCAGCCTATTAAACCAGGCAGTGAAGCAGAGGTTCCTGGTAATTGGCGTTCCTCTCAGTACACAGATAAACGTCCTGAAGGTTAACCTGCCAGAGAGTGAGGAACGGAGGGAGGGATGGTGCGACAGGACGACAGAGAGAGACAGACAGAGAGACAGATGCTGAGGGCCACACTTCTCCTTCGAGCTTTAACCCAGATGCTCAGGTCTATAGAGCCGTCCTCAGAGTCTTAACCCAGACGACTGTTTGAGGCTTTCTTTCTCCAGGCCGTTGAGCCGCTGTTATTCATAAGCTTCGGCCTTTTGAGATGCCCTTTATGGATCTCCCCTGAACGCTGTTATGCTCAAACTGAACTACTGTTAACCTTCACAGATGGCGTTAGACAGCTATGGCTATTCTGTGCTTTGAAAGAGAAGCTGAAAATATTGTATTCAGTGTTAATGCTATTTACGTCCTATGTTAATGTTGACCATACCCTGTGCGTACCTTTATGCGTGAGATCAACTGCTGTAAAGTTCAGCCTGGACTCGATGTGACTTTACATACTTTTTGACTGACAGACCATTCCCAGGATTCATACAATGTGTACAAAATGTAGTGCACCCTTCATGGACATAGCTTAAATATTCACATGTGCTCAGTGAGAAAAATCCCCCTCAACCTTAACTCCTCCAGCCCAAGATATCAGAGTAGAGCTAAACTAACTCCCAATATTGTATGCCACTGCTTACCATTCTAGTACGAGCTGCATCATGTATATAAATAATATATAAAGTATGACACCCACTCTAAAAACTGTACCACTCCCACTATGCTTTGAAATGCAAACAGGATAACAATATTCAAACCCAAACTAATACTAGCTGGAGTATGTGAAGAATGTATAGCATCGGTGTAAACACCTGCTTTAAAAACTCTTCCTCTGCTTCTGTCCACACTTTGAAATGCAGATTCAAAACAGATTACAAACATCAAGTCCCAGTGTACTGTATATATATATAAACTTTCCCTCTTAATGCGGAGCCACTGTCCATCTGTGGAATCTGAACTAATAAACACTGAATCCCATGCTAATTCTAACTGCTTCTGAGTAAACACAGATACTGAAGACTGTGCCACTGCCACTGTCTCAACATGAAGAGGTCACTGCAGAGTCGCCCTGCTTCTCTGAGGCAATCTTTCAAAAAAAACAGGCTCCGTCGAGGCAGCGTGGCTCTCCATAACGTTTCAGAATTCATGAATTCAGCGCAGGGGCGAAATGAATAGCGAAGGGCCGCCGCTAATGAATGGATCTCGCATAATGGAGCATCAATTTGTTGACTTCCCAGCTACTTCCGCACAGGTCAGTGAGACAAGGTCAGTGAATGTATTACTGCTCAAGGGCCAGGGAGCAGCTATCATCTGCCGGTGATGGAGAGGGAGGAACGTGGTTGTGACATTGTGAGAGCCCCGTCGCCAAATGCCAACGAAATGCCATGACGTGACGCCCGGCAGCGGAGGATTAATGTTGATGCATCCGTGAATGGGAAGTGGGTGAAAAACAAAGGGAGTCAAAGCCCACACCGTCACTACAGTCTTTTCTTGTTTTGTCGGAGATGATAATGGGCATTTCTGCTGTTTTTGCATGTGTGTATGTGAGTGTGTGTGTGTGTGTGTGTGCGTGTGTGTGTATGTGAGTGTGAGTGTGTGTGTGTGTGTGTGGTTTCATTTTGTTTTATCTCCAAAACTCACATGCTTTTGTACTTCTGAAAAAAATGCTCAGGGTTTTAAAGGTTTTTTTTTTTTTTTTGCTTTGGAACGAAGCTTAACTTCTGCAAAGTTAATTACGGTTGAGTTGTGAAGTGGCTTTAATTGGGAAAATGCTGCATTATCTGCAGCTCAAAGTCAGACTGCTCAAAATGAGAGTCCAATATAGTCTGCCAGACTATAACCACTGCCAAGCGTTTACTTAATAAACCTACGCCATATTCACTCACTCACTAATGAGACTTTCATAATATTAACAAACAGTTGTGGATACCCCTCTGCTACTTCATGGTTCTGTTCATAGCTGACCCAGTTGTTTCACTGTGGACACACGGCTTGTAAAATATTTATGGAAACCTATGTACTGCAATGAGACCTGCTGAAGCAGGTCAACATGGGTTTAAGGTCATTACGTCCAATGCCAAATATCAGCTGTAGGGCTATAAACTACCCCAAAGCACAGAGCTGTAGAATGGATCTAATTTAATCAGTTCTATCCATATTTGACCTCTTCAGGCTGAAATCTCTCAAGTCATAAGTCTCGAGTCGAGTCAGGCTACTTGCGAGCAGTTAGACACCGCTGCCATAAACTGAAAAGCTTGCATTATTCCTCATAGCCTTATATTATATGTCTAAAATAGCACGATGACCCAGAAAAGCCATAAGGCCGAGAGAAGGCTAAAGCTCTCTCTGTTTCTGATCTCCAATCTCCCCATTTGTGGTGTGACAGCTGAAATGGCAGGATGTTACGTCCAGTCATGGCCAGTCAAAAGCATCTTATCACCTGAGTCCATCTGAGCTCAGGTGGAATTGCCTGACGCTGGAATGAAAAGCTGGATGCTGAAATATACACCTCAGTTTACTCAGTACACTGCACAGTGAAGCCTTTCTCACTAGCTGACCTTTTTCAGTTTTATAGAAGGTAGGTTTTGCCCTTGTGCCACAGAGGAGCTGAAATAGACTGATATTCCTGGAGAAATATAGCTTCACCAAGCAGAAGCTGGGTTTCTACTTCACGAAGAACTAGATGTTACAAGATCATTAACTTCCACTTGAACAACCTGGATACAACTTCAAACAAACTCCCAGTTCCAAGTGATTTACAAAATACAGATTTTTAATAAATACAATCAAATAAATTATCTTTCCTAAGGTAAATCTGTTGACTCTCTCTGTTATGTGAATAGTTGTGTTGAGCTGCTAGGGAGCAATAAGGCCCTACACAATGTCACTCATGCCAAGCAAAAACACAGAAAACAAATGTGTACTGCCACAATAACAGCAGGGGTTAGTCAGAAGATATGAAAACCCTTTTAATAAAACATATTTCTTGTTTCAGTACCATCTTTATGAGCAAACAAGATAGAAACTAAATCTCTAAAATGCATTTTCTATAAATCTCTCCAGCCTCCGTTCCATCCTCTCCCTCTCCTGCCCTTAGTTCTGTAAGAAATCAATAGCAGTGATCAGAGGACTGTGACCTTTCCCTGTTTCAGTCTTGGGAAAGAGGGATATGTTGCAATAACGAAGCTGAAATGGGTTTGGCTTATAGTTTATGAGACTTTTAGCTCTTACTGGAAATGGACTTGGTCAGAGAATTTCTTATAGCCTCAAAGTGGGCATTGACC
The DNA here is from genome assembly GCF_029633855.1 of Hoplias malabaricus. Classification (NCBI taxonomy): domain Eukaryota; kingdom Metazoa; phylum Chordata; class Actinopteri; order Characiformes; family Erythrinidae; genus Hoplias; species Hoplias malabaricus. The sequence goes on from NC_089800.1 coordinate 10,358,010, forward strand.
TTCAAAGCATCTGTCAGGAGAAGGAGGCACTTCCCTAAAGTCGTTTACTAATGAACAGTCTGGCCTGGCATATTGTGGCTGTGTATAAAAACCTCGTAATTTTGTTTTTCTTCCCATTATTTATTCATGTATATATTTTACACAACCTGCTCTTTACACTGTGTGAACAGAAGATGACTACATTACTGACTTTAAGGTGAGAATGATTTCTCTATTTGTATGAAAATGATTGCATCTCATGAAATAATTTAGAACTTGGTGTGGAATGATATCTGATGCTCACCAGTTGTTTTCAAAGCTCCATATTATATGGCTTTTTCCAAGGTATGTGTGTCCACACATCAATTTATCTGTGGCTCTGGCACTGTATTCGGCCACAGTGACGCCCCCCGCTGATGACGTATCCTTGGTTCGCCTATACACTTGTAGGAACCTGGGCTCACTGGAAAGAACCCAGGTTCCAAGAATCAGGAATGGTTCAAAAATTAGTTTTGGTGGAAAAGTGCTATATAAAAACACAGCATACACATGAGTGATGTAATAGTTGCTGAATAAAAAGTCGTAAGATTAATAGTGGAATTAATGGTCTGGAGAGTAAGGGGTTAAGTCTAATAATATGTAAATGCTACAGTCTAAGCTGGGATCTGATTATCGCATGATGGTGTTTCATAAAAGTCCCTCACTGAAGCCAAAACTGATCAATATAATGCAAAATAATTTTCAGACCAGTCAGATTATTATTCTAATAAACGTTTGGGTGGTATTCCTATCTCCTGCACCTTTAATAATTACTCTCCCATTTTTCTTGCAGATGGTGAATGCTGAAAAGCAGCTTGGGCGACTAAACTTCCTGTTGAAGCGGAAATGAAAAACCATGTTGGCAGCTAGAAAACGTGGCCGATAATGAAAGGACAAGGAAGGGACAAGAAAAGCTTTTTGAAGAAAAATCCGTTTTCAATATGGACTTGTTGCTGAGGGAATAGTGAGCTACATGTAAACAAAGTCAGGAGGTTAGATCTTGAGGGATGTCAGGCTACATTCTGCTAGTTATTCAATTATGTATTGTGTTTGTAGTACACCAGGTCACTACAAATTATTTAATTAAAAATGTCCTTAGAGAATGACCACTTAAACAAGGGAAAAAAAAAAACAGGTCTACTGCCTGCATACAGTATAGAAGTGTTATGCTAGTAGTTTTCAAATGGGATTTCCACCTTTTATGTGTGGATGCCATAAAAGAGGGGACGATGTTCCACTAAAGTTCTTGGCAGGGGTTCTTTAAGCAGGTTTACCACTGAATAGTTCAGCACTAGCTCCTCGCACTGGATAACAGTGGGTCTTCTGGGATTGCCTTTTATTCAGCAGAGCAGCTGCTAGCATACAGCTTCTCAGGAGACTTCTACTGAATGCCTAAATAATACCAACCACATGCAACATCAGTATGAATGAACGCAAGTGTCCAGATGTAAAACCCACCTAGTGTTACACAGACAACACTGAATATTGAGCATTCAGGAGAAGGAGGCATGTTACATTACAATGTACAAAACCAGCATGTTAAGGACATAAGTAGGTTCTTATTTCATTTAGGTTACACTACAGAGTTTTTTCTGTCTGCTACATAATCTATAGCCCTGCCTCTGTGTTAGCATGTGTTTTATTTGATTGTAAAAATGACAGAAAATACATTTATATTAGCGCATATGGCTAATTTTGAGGTAAACTGCTGTATAAATGGGACGTGTTTCTCTTGAGTCTAAATGTGACATGGATTTGTATAAACTCGCTTAGCTAAATTTAGGCTAAACTGTTACATCCGCTGGTCTTCGGTGTCTGTATGAGCATGTGCTCTGTTTTTTCTGTAAATGACTGTGGAAAAGGGTATTTGTATTAGACCATTTGGCTAATTTAAGGCTTTAACTACTCTATTACTTCGCATCTGTATTGGCATGGGCTCTGTTTGATTCTAAAAGTGACATAAAATTGTATTTGTACCAACATTTCAGGCAACAACTGGTCCACCCTTTGTCTTAGCCTGTTTTCTCTTTGATTCTGAAGCTGACTAGCGATTAGCCCATCTGGCTAATTTGGAGCTAAACTGAATGCGCTGGTCTTTAGCGCTTGTATTAGCACCTGCTTTGTTTGATTCTGAACATGATCAATCAGCCGCTCTGTTACCATGAGCATTAATATGAGATTCTGGATCTGACGGGAGGTGCATGTCCAGCTAATTTTAGACTAAACCAGACCGAGGGTCAACTGCTGTTGTTCCCCAATCGTTTATCACCTTCCAGAAGCGCTTCTGGCCATTTATCATGGATGACTGGATGGTGCGTGTCATCGTCACATCACCACACATCACTCTCCCTTCCCATTCTTTTGACAGGGACACAGCGTCCTGTCCCAATACATTTAACATCTGTCCTCCCGTGTGTATATGTCCTCCTGTGTGTGTTTGTTGGAAGGAGAGAGAAAGAATAAGACAGTGAATAAGACAGAGAGAGCAATGTGTAAAGACTGTATCATTTTGCTGTGATGTTTTTCTTTTTCTTCCCCTATGAGAAATAGCACATCCAGAATTTCAACAGTCTTGCTGTAGAATGTATTGTAGAATGTTATGCATTATATATATATCACAATGCAATATATTCTAGTACAAGGTATTACATTTTTCAGATTAGGTGCAGGATGGATATTACACAGTGGACAGGGCAGATGTGCAAATGCAGCTTCTAAATCATCTACAGAGGAGCAAAAACAAAAAGAGACTCCCTGGAACATCTGCAAATGAGCTTATAGGCATCTTGCTCAATGTCAAGTGTCTGTCGGAGGAGTATAAATATACAGTATGAGTTGGGGATGAGTTGGAGTGGTGTTTGTGATCCAGAACTCTTGTGGCTGAATGCAATCAAATTCTCACAGTAATGTTTCAGCATTTAATCTAAAGCCTTTTCATGAGCAGTTTCAGAAGTAGCGCTGGATGAGCAGGATGTTTGGGCTCAGCCTGCGCTCCGTTCGGCTGCAGAGCGTCAGGATGAGAAGAGTGAACATTTTCTGTGAACATTTTGTGAGGTGGTCCACGCCTCTGATCCTCGGCGAAAACGACGAGGCATTGATCTCAGGGCGGTACAGGTCGGAGTGGACAGAGCTAACATCACAAACAGCACAGGGCTGAGGTGGGGGTCAAACCGGGGGTCGTCTACAGAACCGTCTCCGGGAAGAAATAAAGGCTTCGACATTTCAAAGAGGGAGATTCACTTAAAGTCTGTTTCAAACAGGGGAGAGAGAGAGAGAGAGAGAGAGAGAGAGAGAGGAGAGAAACAAAAAAAAAAACAAGAGAGAGAGAGGGAGGAGAGAGAGAGAAAAATAGAGATATGGAGGAAAGTGGAATAGAGAGGGGGGGCACAGACAGAAAGTGAGAAGGAGAGAGAAGTGAGACAGGAGAGAGAGAGAGAGAGAGAGAGAGAGAGAGAGACAAATGGAGATAGGGAGGAAAGCAAAATAGAGAGGGGGGGCACAGACAGAAAGTGAGGAGAGAGAAGTGAGACAGGAGAGAGAGAGAGAGAGAGAGAGAGAGAGAGAGAGAGAGAGAGAGAGAGAGAGAGAGAGAGAAAGCAAGAGACAGAGAGAGGGAGGAGAGAGTGACAAAGCAAGCGAGAGAGAAAGAAATGTAGAGAGGGAGGAGAGCGAAATGGAGAGGGGGCACAGACAGAAAGTGAGAGGGAGAGAGAAGTGAGACAGGAGAGAGAGAGAGAGAGAGAGAGAGAGAGAGAGAGAGAGAGAGAGAGAGAGAGAGAGAGACAGAGAGAGAGACAGAGAGAGAGAGAGATTATGCATGGTCACACTGAGGAAGGAGCAGAAGCTGAAGTCAGAGAAAGGGCTTCGAGTGCCGTGACTCATTCACATTCAGAGCCATTGGAGGGAAACATGAATCAGTTGACACCCCTTCTTTCACCCTCCCTCTTTCTCTTCTGTTCTGTGTGTGTTTTTCTTCCTCCCTCTCTCTTTCTAGCTCTGTTTCCTCTTAGCTCCAAAGTTTCTAGTTCTGGACGGCCTTTCTCTCCCTGTCATTCATACACTCACTCATTTTCCTCTCTTTCTCTGCTCTTAATCTATTGCTCTCCCTCAGTCTCTCTCTCTCTCTCTCTCTCTCTCTCTCTCAAACGGAGTATGATGTGTGTCTGTGCAGATGCTCACTGTGTTCACTGTGTTCTGCCATCAGTCTGATGGTCAGAATGCAAATGTAATACACGGGGTAACTAACTGTGCACTGAACATGTTATTACACAATTACATTTGAATTGTACTCATTTACATCTAGAAAAAAATGAAAATTAAAGCAAGATGAAGATCAACAATATTTAAAACTTCCACAGTTTCTCCACAGTGGAACACAGCTCTGTTTCTTAATGAAACGTCTGTGACCTGCTTTGGTCAAAACCCCACAAGCCCCACAGCAGTGTTCTCCCCCTGTGTAAACAGCCCTGTTCAGAACGCCCGCTTTCAGCACCTGTTCCTTTCATTTGCTCTGTTCTCTTTCTTTTCTATTCTCCTAACAGCATCCCAGTAAACAAGGAACATCCCTGGACATTCAAAATAGGTCTAAAAGTAGTCTGTCCGTCAAGGACATATTTTAAACGTCAATGGACGTCCAAATTCCATCTTAATAAGTTGTTTAGGTGGTGACCAATCGATAACGTCAGTGGACGTCCAAAACGCGTTTCATACAAGTAATTTATTTCGGGACCAATTAATAACGTCAATGGACGTCCAAAATACGTCTAATAGTCGTCTTTTCAATGTCTGTGTTTGGACGTCTTTTCAACTTTCATTTTCAACCTTAAGAGAACGTTGATTAGACAGCAGTCATTACGTTATTTCAACGTTGAATCAACGGCTAAATGTTTCCTGGGATGTGACACAAGCGAGTAAAGAAGAATATCACTGCACCTGTAAAATTACTCCACTGATTATCTCACTTCAGTTACGAGGTTTTAGTTCCGTCCCCTCACTGGCAGTCCGACAGACTGTTGCTCTGAAGTGATCTAATTAGAAATGAGGAAATTTGATAGACTGACAGGGAAAGCATTTATTCATTCAGCAATTGGAGGTGTGCCCTTTTAAACCTGCATTAAGTGCTGAGAGTAATGGTGGAAATTACCCTAAAATTACAGCATTCATGACTTCATGACTTCGTTCCTCCTCAGCTTCTGATACAATCAACTTCTCTGTATTCCCCACACATTTATATCTTTTTTCCCCCTTAAGATTTGAAAAGTTTCCCAGCTCATAAACTGCAGCTCTGAAGTTGAACAGTCACACCTTGCCAACATTAGTACATTAAGTCAAAGACAGCCCTTCATTAGGATGAGCTTTCATGCATTAATTATTCACGTTTTAGCATCAACAACCACACATTAAGGGAGTATATAAATCCTGTTAAGCACATACTCTGGTGCAAGTGTCTTTTAAACTAAAACTGCTTGATCTTAATAAACTAATATTTTTGCTCAGATGACCTTGGAAACTCCTGCCATTGAGAGTCAGATAAAAACAAATGTGATCTCTGCTGCAGCTGGAGATTTTACAGATGGAGAGTTGGTGCGTGGCGTGGAGTGACAACTCTCTCTGGACAATCAGTGCTCTGCAAGGTTTACACGCCACAGTTTAGTCCCTACTCGGCTCGCTCTGAACCATGAGAGAACAGGCACTAAATGTCACGCCCTGTGTTTGTTTTCCTAGCCATGTGCTCATTTAGCACATGGCTCTGTTTATTCTTCCTGTCTCCGCCCTAGTCCCGCCTTAGCTCCGCCCTCTCGTCAGAGTCTCCTTTGAAGTCCTGCCCTCTCGTTATTGTCCCCAGGTGTTCCTTGTCAGTGCTCTGTGTATATATAGTCCCTTTGTTTCAGTGTTCCCTGGTCGGTTCTTGTGTGTGTAGATGTGTTTCTTTGTCTGTTTTCTTACACATTACCACCAGTTCACAGTTATGTTCCTGTCCTAGTTTTGTTCCACTGAGTTCTAGTTTGTTTTCTTGCCTCCCTGCTCCTGCTTGTTTTCTGTTTGTTGTGTTTGCCTTGGTTTTTTTTAAATAAATATTCCTTGCGTGTACGTCCTCATCCTCCCTCAACTGTGACACTAAATAAGAACCTGATTCTAGGAAACAGGACTAAATTTACTTAATGGGGAAGGAAAAACTCTACACCTATCAGAGTGGAGTAGCTGTTAAGCAGAGGAAATACGCCATTGTCCTGTCAGGTTCATTAGCAGTTGCAGCTATAAGATGGTGTTATACTGGGTGTAAAATTTAACATCTCTGCCTGGAACCAGAATTGAAGACCCCTCCTTTCATAGAAATTTAGTCCATAAAACTTCCAAATCTAATGCAGTTCCAATATTCTAATGCAAATCTTCTTTTGTGTCTATTTCCTTTTTTCAGTAAAACTGAGAAACTGTTATATTCAGAGCACTTCCCATGTGGGGCTGGTCTGATATCAAAGAAAATAACTCAGGGACAGAGTTACAGTACAGTACAGTGTATGAGTCTGGTCTCAGGGTGCAGCAGTGAATAAGCAGCAGACACGACGCATATCACCAGGATAAGTGTTTCCAATAAAATGGCCAGAGTGTGGACAATTATAATTTGGAAATTCCATGTATATATGAAAATATATTGGACAAATATGACGGAACGTCCCACTGGACTCCCAATTTCCCCCTAACTTAGTGTCTAGGCTTGGAGAAATACCACACACACACACAGTGAAAGCGAACAACGCAGTGATGCAATCCCAGTGCAAACGCAGACTCCAGGGAGAGAGCGGAAGGCTAATAAAGCTTTAAGCTGAGTAAAGAAGTGCGGCTTCATTAAGTCCTCACCTTCTTTAAAAGCTCTGGATCTGTGTGCAGAGCTTAGGGCACGTGAGGGATGAAGAGATGGATGGATGAGTGAATGAAGGATCACAGCGTAAGACCGAAAACAACGAGAGAATGAAAAACGCCAACACACACCTGGCCTGATTTCTGACAGTGGAGGTTTTTATCATGTTCACAGACAGTCTCTCTCTCTCTCTCTTTGTTTCTGTAGCTGTCCAGTCACTGTCTCACTACCTGTCTCTTACTTTCATCATTGGTCTCTGAGTTTCTCGCTCTCTCTCTGTCTGTTGTAGGTATATATCATTCTGTCTATCAGTCTCTCTTTCACTCTCATTCTTTTCTTTTCTCTCATTCTCCATTAGCATCTTGGTCTCTTTTTTTGTCTCTCCTATCGCCTTCTTTCATTTCATTCACTTCTTGTTTTTACTATGTCCCTTGTTGCCCACTGACATTATTCTCTCTCTGTGTGTGTGTGTGTGTGTGTGTGTGTGTTTGCCTCTCATTATCTCTCTGTCTCTCTCTCTCTTTCTGTAGTATTTTCTTCTCTATCCATTTCCTTTCCTCCCTCCCTCCTCCTCCTCCCCCTCTCTCTCTTTAACCACTCCTTCTTGGACGTAATACAGATTTTCTGCTACTGTTGAAGCGATTTGCAAATCTAAACAGAAGAAATAAACAAATGCAAATAAACAAAGGACAATGTAAAGTGTAATATACAGTGCTAATAACCTTTAACAAAGCAGAATGTGTTTAAATCAATTATTTATTGAATTAAGTAGAAGATCAAAGTGGACAAAAAAAAAAACACATGAAACAAGAGAACAACAAAGAAAAGGATGTCTCATAAACATTTAAACATCTTCAAATGCTTTAAAAAGGGTACAGCTGGGGTTTCAAACCAAGGCTGCAGACCTAAGGGCTAGTGGTCTGTTATCCCACAGACTCGGGGGCAGCTGCTGCAAAGGAACAATGACCCTTGAGCTTTAGTCGTGACTGTAGAGCACCTGAGTGTGATTGGTTGGGCAGATGTAAGTGTTCTTGTGGTTAAAAGGATGGAGAGTTCAGACCGTTCAGAGCTTTAAAAATAAACAGCAAGTGCTTACAGAGAATCTGGGAATGTACAGAGAGCTGATGGAGGGAGGAGAGAACAGAGGTTACCGCTGTTTAGTGTCTGTGTATCGACTGGGTTTGGAACAAGCTGCAGATGTCTCTGAAAGGATTGGTTTCCCCCCAGAAGCGTGGATAAACACTAAGGGAGCAGGAGGAATGATGTTGTTTTATCAGATATTCGAAGCTGAAAAATATGTTGTTCAACAGTATTTACTTGTTAAAGGTCATAGACAAGATGCCATGTTTTTCTGACTATAATCAGACAAATATTCTCTCTCTCTCTCTACAGTGTATCTGGGATGCAAGCCTGGTCATGTGACCCAGCCACTACAGCTGTCCAAATGTGAGGCCAGGTTGTCCTTTTCTGAGCCGATTGGACACTGTCTCATACACAGGCTTCCTCAAAACTAGCTTTAGCAAAACATGTTTATGAAATAAAAGCAATATACAGACTCACAGTTGTGATCATTTTGATGATAGGAGAAATTATTCTGACGTTTATGTTGCTTTCACTACCAAGAATGAGAAAGAGAGGGACAGAGAGATAGAGTTAAAGAGAGAAAAAGCACAGGTGAGCTAGCTAGCATTAGCTAGGCTAACATAGGCCAAAAGTATGCAATAAGGCCTTGCTGATGTAAGTCAGTGTGGTTTTTTTTTGTTGTTGTTGTTGTTTAAATGTTAGCTATTACTATATGTGGTTGAATAAAATATAATTATTACCTAATATTTAAAATTAGAAATACAGAGCCTACACTTTGGGTACCAGACGTCCCTGGATCCCCAGCCTTGGGTCTTTTTCTGCTGTCTTTTCAGAAAGCTTGGCAGAGTTGTAGCAGTGCATGACTCAAGGCCGTTCAACACCTGACTGCTCCCCATTGCAGGTTCCTTTCAGCGATTCCTAAAGCGGCTCCTGAGAAAAGGGTCTTTTTCTGTCTTTTGTTGGAGTCTGAGTTCATGCTGCTTTTGTTAGAGTTCATGTCCAGTCCAGGCGTGCTGGCTCCTCCTGAGAAGCAGCACAAAGAGACTGGACCCTCAGGACCCGTGAAGCCAGGCTTCTGGACTGGAGTGTAGTTTGTGTGTGTGTGTGTGTGTTTGAGAGTAAGAGAGAGAGCAGGTAAGTCCTGGCTGGACCCTATTCACTGGAGCCACAGAGGCCCAATGGTAAAGCCTCAGTCCAACCAGGCAGTCTATGGCCTTCAGAGCCAAACCCTGCATCAGTTCTGACAATAAAGACGCCTTAGAACATAGTAACAAATTAACCCCCTAAAGTCTATGGGTGTGTATAAGGGTTCAGGAGAATTGTCCAGAGACCAAAGTGCTTTATGGCTAAAATGTAGCTTGTTATAGCAGCTTCAACCAGCAGGGGGAACAGATTTTAGTAATAGACATGTTTTCTTTTGAAAAAAATAGTGAGAAATCGTCCCTTGTGCAATATAGCATCAAAGAGGTCGACTGGTTCACAACGTGGGAGGGACAGCTCAGCTAAAACTGAAGGCAACTGAACTTCTGTCACACAACTACCACAACAACCCAACCGTATCAGGCCTTAAGCCTGGCTCTGGGGGTCCTGGAGTTCACAGGGGTCCGGTCTCTTTGTGCTGCCACTCACACAGCCAATTTCCAAGACTTTCAGTGCTGTGGAAAAGTTTTTCACTTTAATAAAGACAAAGTCTGAACACGGCTGATTTTACATTCACTTGCTGAACTTTATGGAACAGTATTGTTAGTGTTTTCTGGTTCAAACTAAACTTGGAAACTAGAATAAAGTTTAAAATATTAAAAATAAAGGTACTACAAAAGGTTCTTTAAGTGATGCCATAAAATAATCACTTTTGGTCCCATAAAGAACCATTTTACCAATAAATTGGTTAAAAAAACTGAGCCAAATGTGGTTCTTCCATGGCATCCCTCAAAGAACATGAACTGAACATGAACTGAGTCAACATGGAAGAAGCACAGCTGGAGATAACCAAGAGGACCTGTAAATGTAGAGCTAACAAACCCATCACTGAGAACTCCTCATTTTTGCCATGGTTGCTAAAATAGCAGCGCTCTTCAGATGTGAAAGTACTGAACCAATAAGGAGGAGAGTTTACAGTGCTGATTCCAGCCCCGCCCACAGCCACGCCCATTTCATCAGGTGAGGGGAAAATACAAAACAGTGTGAACAGGGCTTAAGTCACAGAATCCAGTCCTGGGACATATACATGCATTCGCTCAACAGAATTCAGCACTGGGACTTAGTGTGGACAAAATCAGAAAGTCCAGACAGAGGTGGGGACATGTCCCCTGTGTCCCCAGAGTATATTATCTCTACAGTAGTTCCACACTTCAGTTCTTTACCACAGCTTCAGGAGTAATAAGTCGTTAAAACTAACAGCTGAATATTAAACCTGCCAGGATCGTATTTCCCGGATCCTCCTCCTCTCCCTCGGAACAGATCAGTGAAGCCGATTAGGATGAAGGCGGTGGTCTCCTGCTGGGTGCAGACAGACGGCGAAGTGTTTCCTGAGATGAAACGAAGCAGGAATCTTCTCATACTGACCCCCGCTGACCTCTGTTGGAGTCTCGCATCTCCAGTGTTTCACTAAAGCTACACGGAGACGCTGCGCGAGCAAGGTGGAGGCAGTCAGGATAAATATTACATGCAATCAATCACTCCCTGTTCACAGAGGAAGCGTTGCCTCACCACAGAGAAAAGGACGGGGAGCATCATAAAGCATCAGCGAGAAGAGATAGTGAAGCGGAACAAATCTCAGTCAGGTTGAAGCGGCAGTTACGAGTCTGAGGGGGCTTTAAAACACGCTGCGGTGACAGCAATGTCCAGAACGTGATCAGGACCTTCTCTGTTGAGTGATTTCTGGGTCTAAAATCCACAGAGAAGCACTGCACTCCCATTCAAGGTGACCATAACCAATGCTAAGTGTTGGCGAGAAAGGTAAAGCCCCGGGACAGGGCTGTGGAGCAATGGAGCTGTCCTCAATGAAGACAGGTTGTTATTTTTTACATGTTTATTTCTATTTTTTTTTTTTTTTGTAGTAATTTTGAATCATTTTAATCATTTTCAGTCTTTTTTAATATTTTTATTGTTTACCTTATTATTAATATATTTTAATCACTTTAATTGCAGTTACACTGTTTATATTTTATTTTTTTTTCTTATTGAATTTCTCTTAACAAATTTTTAGCTGCATTTAATTATGAAAGGTGTTATACAAATAAATAATACTACTATTATTATTATTATTATTATTATTATTATTATTATTATTATTATTATTATTATTATTATTATTATTATTAGGGGCGGCACGGTGGTGCAGCAGGTAGTGTCGTAGTCACACAGCTCCAGGGACCTGGAGGTTGTGGGTTCGATTCCTGCTCCGGGTGACTGTCTGTGAGGAGTTGGTGTGTTCTCCCCGTGTCCGCGTGGGTTTCCTCCGGGTGCTCCGGTTTCCTCCCACAGTCCAAAAACACACGTTGGTAGGTGGATTGGCAACTCAAAAAAAACTGTCCGTAGGTGTGAATGTTTGTGTGTGTGTGTTGCCCTGTGAAGGACTGGCGCCCCCTCCAGGGACCCCTCGCGACCCTGAATTGGATAAGCGGTTACAGATAATGGATGGATGGATGGATGGATGGTTTTGTTGAGGTCAGGTACAGCAGGAGCCGTTGACCAGAGGCTCATGTGCAGCTGCTCCGATTCTGATCTGAACACAGGATGGAAACTGGATTAACAGAGCGAAATACGTGGCTTAAATTTGCTTGAAATAAAATATTAATACATTAAAGATGTTTATCCTTAGTTCCCTGCTAACCATTTTGGATCTAAACGGTTTTGGTCCAAAAAACAACAAAGTCCAGGCTAAAACAGAAACAGAAAGAAGTCAGTGAACCGTGTGCAATTATGCCTCGTCTTCTGACCACTAACAGGCCATTAGTGCATTTATTAGCCACCTACTGCACCTCCAAAACAGGCCGCTGAAACCACAGGGAGCTGCTCCACAGAGAGCATCCACACAACAGTAGAAATAATAGACCTCCCCTGATTTTCTGAGAGCTGTCAGCGCATTCCATTGTGTGCTTATTAACACCAGGAGAAAACAACACGCTCAGAGCAAAGAACACTTTAAAGTGCGCTCAGGACGCTGCTCCTCAACACCACTCCACCTACTCTTCCCTTCCCTATCGCTGGCCTTCTAGGACCGCCCTTACTCCCCTCTTATTTCCTTAAGTAGAAGCTGTTGTCAGAAAAGAAATAATATATTAATACGTTTTAAAAAATGCGCCACTTCTCACCCATCACGCCTCATGTTGAGAGCCCCCCACCACCCCGCCACCCAAAAAAACTCCTCCTGAGTTTTAAGAAGAGCAACCAAGCATCAAATTAAATCTGCACTCTTCACTTCCGACTGTCTATCATGACGGATGGATTTGCTTAACCCCTGCAACACACACACACACACACACACGCCCACACACACACACACACGGTGTCCTCATCCCCTCCAGAAAAGAGAGCTCACCTGTACATGTCATCAATGAGAAGCTTTTCTATTTCATCCTCATTTCTCACACATTGCTCACTTCACAACTGCAGCACATTTTGTCCTTGTCAATCAAGTCACCTTTAAAGTCAGCGGTATTTACAAAGACATCCCTCAGACAAAGTGCTGCATGAGGTATTTAAAACCCTTACAATGCTAGGGCATTCATTCATTCATTCATTCATTCATTCATTCACTCGTTCTGTAACTGCACCCCCCTGTTCAGGGACGCTGTGGGTCTGGATCCTAGATGGAACCATGGAGATCCTACATGGAACCATGGAGAACAGGCTCGGGATGAAGAGGTCACATATGAATGAATGAATGAATGAATAATATACATGAATGGGAAATTTGCATAAGTCTACTATATTTTGTTTGTCCTCTCCATCCTTTAGTTTTCTGAAAATGGGACAATGCAAAACGTATACCCCATTTTAAGGTCACTGTGCCCATTAAGTCACTCAGCACTGGGCTGTGGAGCAGTGGAACTGTGTTCTCTGGAGTGATGCCATGGTGATGTTTGTGATGCAGATCTAACCGTCCACCATCAGATGGTCACAGCAATGTTCCGATACCAAGTGTAAATCCTTCCCAGCAGAGAACAAACTTTCTGCAGCAAACAAGGGACAGACGTCTGATTAATTCCTTGTTGTTCAGGAGAAATGTCAGAAGATTTTAAAAAGGATAAGTGAGGAATAAGTGTTTACCAAAGTTCTTTGAAAGATCCATTAGCACTTGTGTACCGCAGGGTATCTCACTTAAGCCAGTCTCCTCCAGACAAACTGAGTGATGTTGTAACTTTTCAGATGCCACAGTCAGGTGCAGGAGAAAGAAAGAGAGCCTTTGATTCAGGCTGCTTAGAGAGGAGTTCTGAGGACAGATGCGTTGTGGGCTGTGAGTGATTTGTTGGGTGTGGATAGCTGCATCTGTTCTCTCTGGCTGCACCTCTATTTTACGACCTACACCCAGAGGTGGGTAGGAACTACATGCACCTTTTAGCTAAACATTAAAGTTATCTCCTAATATTCTCAGTGTTAATTTGGTACTCCCCTTTCTCCCCCTGTGTAAATAGTCCGGTTCAGAACGCCCGCTTTCAGCGCCTGTCCCTTTAAATGATAATGAGTCGCATCGGTTTTCAACCCCACCCCGAGCACACAGCAGTTTTCACTCTGTTCTCTTTCTACTCCGTTCTCTTTTTCTCAGTTTTTACTCAGTGCTCTTAATTCTCCGCACCTGTTGTGTCTGTTTTGCTGCTTGCACATGAACACGAGTCCAGCGCTGTGATTGGACAGACTCAGACAAGGGGGCAGGGCAATACTAAAGTCTCTGCGGTTGACATCAGAAGTGGAGCAGAATCAGAATGTTTTAGGACATTGGGGGGGGGGGGGGGGGGTCTTGTTCCACAGTTAGTGGGTTGGTGGGCTTCAAATCCTCAAATTATTTTGTACATATACTGCATGAGTGATGTATGTACCATCTGCCAGCATGACAGCAGGCGACCAGGGAGCGAGGGAGTGACTGGAAGAGTGATGGAGAGAGAGAGCAGGAGGCTAAAGAAGAGCAGGGTTGGGTGTGGTGGGAGATACAAGCTGATAGTCTGTGATTTATAGCTCATTAGCCCTGCAGGAATTAAACCCATTTCCCTCCAGCGACACACATAAATTATGAGCACCTCCAAAACAATGTAGGCTCTGCCTGATTTCACCTCTAATGACTATAGGTGCAGGTTTGTTCCTCTTATTGAAGTCATAAAACATGCTCGCATCTACTGTCATGACAGCCACTCAGCGTTTGATCAGAGAGCTGTGCCTGTTTGCTGTACGATAAGCATAAATACATATTTGAAATGTAAACAAGGTAATTCAGAGTGGCTTGATGTGAAATGGTGCATTGTAGAGATTGCCTGAGTATACACCACAATTCATTCACCTGACTTGCAACTCACTCACTCACTCATATTTAGCAGGCTGTGCATTCTCCACAAGGGGGAGCTGAAATCCTTGGTGTATTGCCAGAGTAGTCTCATTCAAAGGTGATATTAGTCCCTCCGTGTCTATGCTGGTCTTCCACACATCAGGAGTCCTCCTTTAACCCCATCACAGCCCCACATATTTTAAGGTGGAATGGTGGGTTTGAGTAACAGGCCAAGTGTAGCTTGAAGTTCAAATTGTCTGTAGTTTTTAATTCACTGTTTGGATTTCCACAGAAGCTCATTTGTAATTTGAGCTGTTCAGTTTTGTAGCACTTTCGCACTGTGTTTATTTTCCTGCAATTAGTGCTCTCTCAAATTTGGAGTCAGATCTACCTTAAATAATGTAACTGTAACAGCAAAAATGAATCAGAACTTTCCAATTTTTGGGGTCTCTCCACCATCCAAATGCCTCCAGATGTCATTTCCCATAAATTTACAGACAAGTTAAACTTCAGTCACATACAAACCCCTCAAACATGCCATTCAACCTTCAGAGACATGGAGCTTCTGCACATAAGCAAACCTGAGAACAGCGTTTCCACACAAACATAGATGTCCCCTTTAAGTTAAGCAGCTAAATGTGAAATCCCGCTTTGTGGAACACCCCTGGGTTTAATTAGGCAAATATTACTATTTACACAAGTAAAGCTCTGTATCTCAATTAGTGCTGTACTTTTTATCCTTATGCAGTATTTTCTATTTAAAATGTTGTGCATATTAGCCTCATAAACCAATGTGTGTTAAAGGAAACCATGTCACCATGGAAACTGGGCCAGAAAACCATTTACAAAAGTGGCCCAGTGGGCCTAAATAGTTAGGATCTAAACTCGCCATGCACAAAACTAAATAAATAAACCATTTATAGTTTGTAAAGGTAAGTATTCATGTCACTGACTGCTGGATTGTGCCTCCAGAGCGAGGCTGAGCCTGTCCTCGACCTCTTCCTTCAGACGTTTACAAAATTCAATGCCACCGATTTGTTCTAAATCCCCTTACTTTGGCCTTAAAGAGTGTTTCTCAAACCCAAGTGAGTCAGACTACACAGACTTTCAAATAAAATTAACTCTGACCCCTGCATGAGTAATGGGGGAGCAGAGCAGGTTCGCTATTAGAGCGTAAACACAACACAATTACAGCGGAATAAACAGGCAAGAGGGACCAGCAGAAAAACCCAGGCTCCCTGATGAATATCTACACAGCTATGAACTGACAGTTATTCAAACTATTACCGTCAGAATGTGCAAAATACCAAAAGGTTATAAACACAGATTACAAACAGTATAATACACTCAGCAGTAGGGATAACAACAACAACAACAACAACAACAACAACTGCAGCATCTATCCTGAAGCTGTTTGATGCAACAGTCAAACAAAATAATATCATCTACAACAACACACACACACACACACATCTGTGGTCTAATGGTAAGAGAACTGGGGTTGGGACTAAAAGGTCCCAGGCTTAGAAATGGCAGAAAGAAAGGGGCAGGGGGAATAAAGGAAAAGTAATTTCTCCTCCATCAACATCCACAGCTAAAGTGCCCTTGACCAAGTCTCTGACAAATACTCACAGTCAAGTTGGCTCTGAGTGTGTGTGTGTGTGTGCAATGGCCCTCATGACTAGTGTGTGTGTGTGTGTGTTACTTCACTCTCCGGCTCTCTGCCCCACACACAGCTCTGCAACTCTCCACCTGAGCTTAGCTCCAGCTCCAGTGTCAGGCTTTTTAGCATTAGCGTCCAGGCTACTAGCATCGCTCTCCTCTCCCTCTGAAAGGAGCCTGGGACAAACGCGTGAACTCCTCCTGAACTCACAGCAGCGTCTGAAGTTTCATTCTGCCTCGCGCAGAGCGTCCCGACCGGACGCTCCTCCAATTAACACACAATGCAGGAAATATAATGAAGAGATTAGCATAATGCGCCAATCTCCATTTGTAAACAGTTAAAGCTGGTTTTGAAGTCTCCTATGAGCATCTGTCCTTCAGAGCTATCTCCTCGATAGCCCTTTTCTCATGGAGAACAAAGGAGAACACTGTATATCGTTTTATGTATTTATTACTTCTTTTTCTCCAGATTTACTCGTTTCAGTTTCTTATTCAGTGTTGCAACTCAGTCTAAATACAGTACGTATGGTGTTGTGCACTAATAGGTAGCCTCTTTCCCTTCTTTTCTGGAACATTGCTGTGAGCATTTGATGGCAGGCACCAACATCATTGTTGTTGAATGATCAGCTCTGGATCACAAAAAGGAGAGTTTTTCTCTTTTTCAGACAACAGAAAACAGTCACATATTGCAGATATCAGTGCTAATCTCCATCCTGAGCACACTCTCCTCTCACACAGATGCACCCAACTTTCTCCTCCCCACCCTGAGCTCTGAGAGGGCCATATGAGATACGCTTCCACTCTCATATTAAGACCATTTGGAACTTTTCATTAGACTATTAATAATAACTGAGACGCAGGGAGAGGAAAACCTGAGCCGGGCAACTTTATCATGCAACACCTCGCAAGGCATAAAACATAAATTCCCCACTCTGAGGGGTCAACCAGGGGCTACTTTATTGGGTTGGGCCGAGGACAACGCTGAACTGTGAGGATTAATCACGGAAATGGTTTTCTTTCTTCTTCTTTTTTTAAACATATGCCTCAGGCAAAACGGACTGTATCTCTGCCTTTAAAACCTACAGCGCAAAGCAAACAAAGCCAAGCACAGCATGGTACTAGACTAATGGACGGAGCTGAAGACAGAGGGAGAGAGAGAGAAAGAAACAAGGTAAAAGCTGAAAGAGCCTTCACAAAAGTGGCTACACTGCATAAGCAAAATGCACCAATGCAGCAGTGCTACAGTAAACAGAGGACCATAAAAACTGTGATCATTTTTACATTTTATAATTTTAAAAAGAATCAGGAGGAAAAAAGCATGAGAAATGCTCCTCCAACATTTTCTTCAACCTCAAAGGCATGAATAAAAAGTTTAGCTTTAAAAACATCCTCTGCTAGGAAGAGTTTACTCTATATAATGGAACACTGCTGTGTGAATCTGATGGTATTCGGGCTCATAAACATAATGGTCTATATGGGTTCATACCCTGCTAGCTTGGCTTTAAAGCAACAGTAGGCAGTTTATGTGATGACCCACTGAGCTATAATAAGAAGAATAGAGCCTCTGTCATTGCTTCTCCAGGCTCAGCACTGCAGAAACTGCACTATGTATATATGACACCTTTCAGGACAGTGCTCTAAAGGTTAATTACAGTCTGCAACTCTAGGGAGAGCCCAGGAGCAAAGATACCAAATCTCACCTACTCTTGCTTTAAGCATGATGCCTTTAGCGTCATGTGCAGCTGTCCCAGGCAATGCTTTTCTATGGAGACCATTGTCTCAGCACTTTAACACAGTAGATATCCCTCATTAGGAGATGTATACACAACCCTCCAGACCTGTAGTCTCCTTCCATCATTATTTTTAGACACTGCTCAGCGCTAGTCTTTATCAGAAGCTAAAAGACTAGACAGACACCACACGGCCAGACCTCCATCCTCCCTTTGACGACTCTCTAACAATAGCCAGGCTGTGAAATATGTCGGCTGGCTTACGTTCCTGGAAAGCTTAGCATTCCTCTGCGATATTGTTGTCCAGCAGACAGCTGGTAGCACTGAGGCAGAGCATCATTAGGACAAAGCCCTGATACTGTAAAGCCAGGCTTCACAGGACAGATGCCACTGCGAGGTGATCACGGAGAGAATATTAGATCTTCAGTCTTGCTGGAGGATAGCAAGAGTGTTCGGTATTTATAGCAACACTAAGCTTTGTCTTCCAGCCTTGACCTATATTGACCATCAAGTAAAACAAAGCCTATATCCATTTCAATATTCTATGAGCTAACCCTCTGGGGCTTAACCCACTTTTGCTAGATTTGGTACACTCCCTACCCATGTCCATACATTCTGGTTTGGATGCTGCCCCCTAGTGCACATGTTCATGTTAAAAACAGGCAAAGCAGGACACCAACCGAACAATGATTTTACACAGTGTTGGTTCGAAATGAAACATTTGTGACCTGCTTTGGTCAAAACCCCACAAGCCCCACAGCAGTGTTCTCCCCCTGTCTAAACAGCCCTGTTCAGAATGCCCGCTTTCAGCACCTGTTCCTTTAAATGACAATGAGCCGCTCGCTGTTCACCCCGACCCCGAGTGCTCAGCAGTGAGGAACAAGGAGCAGAAGCTCTGATTTTTAGCCATTTTCCCTCCGTTCTCTTTTGTTTAATTTCTAATGCTGCTCATCTTGGCACTCACATAAACATGGGTCCAGCTTTGTGATTGGACAGACTTAGACAAGGGGGCAGGACAATTCTAAAGGCACTTGACTTCAGAAGCGGAGGAGAATCAGAACGGTTTTATCCCTTTTCCTGACTTAGGCAGTACACATTAAACTGACTGGGGTTGGCTTGTTTCACAGTGTGTGGGATGGTGGGTTCCAGATTCTCACATTAATATGTGCATACACTTAACAAGGGATTTGTTTCATAATATGTCCCTTTTAAGGACAATTTAAATAAAAAAATGTACATATATTTTTCGTTAAAACATATTTTTTGACCTTGATATTTGGATAAACTTTGGCCAGATACGTTTTACAGTTTTAATAAAAACACCACTAGAATCAACTCATATTCAAGCCACATGAATCATACAAAGCACACAAAGCAGGTTAACGCTAGCTTCAAAAGGAAAACCTTCATCTCTATGTGCTGCTCTGTACTTGGACATTCTGCACGCTCAGCCTCGAGGCCAGTGACCTGGTCTTCAGCTCTTTGAGTAGCATAGGTCAGTCTCATATTAGGCAAACATTAGCATATGCCAAAGTTTTTGAAGTGCTGCATCTCTCTAGCGCTGCCTCGACTCATTGGAGCTGATTTACAGTTGTGCTTGGCCTCACTCTGGGCCGGTTACAGCAGAGTTGGAGCAGGGCCAAACCCTGCAGCAGGAGGGCAGAGAGCCAAGAGAAAACTGACCAGAACTCCAGAGTTTCAGACCCGTTCCTTTAGACCAGTCGGCAGCAGGATATTTCTCCAAAAGAGCACAGCCTCAGACTGATCTGGGCTTTTTATCATTGACGGAGCTTGTCTTTTACATCTTAGCATCTATTCATTCAATCTAACGTTACAAACGAAACCAAAGAGAGCTGCACACTTTGAACAATTTAAGCTAAGTAGCTAGTTAGCATGACATTTCTAGTTATTAGTGAAATATCTGCAAACAGGTTTGGGACCTAGTCGCTATAAAACTTAGACAATACCACACCAGGTAAAGGTTAATGTTACTTACGCAATTTTTAGGTTTAAATATTAGAGAACAGCAAAAGTGCCTGACTAATTGCAGCATGCGGACGCATCAGTGTCACCATGGTGAAAGCAGCTCCTACAAAAAACAGTTTATTTGCATATGGGAAGACAAGACCTAACACATTCTTGCAGACCACTGTTTCAGTCAATCACAGAGTCTAGTCGAGCTACATTTCTTCACCAACTCATTTACACTAATGCTGCTAATCCTCTGCGGATATGCCTCTGCTCCCGGCACACACACACACACACCACATGTCACTCAGCAGGGGGGTGAAATTCAATAAACCCACAGCCTTTTAACTTATTGATTAGCCTTTTCATTTGCTTCCATTATGAATAATTCCCAGACACACAGCTGATTCAATACCGAGCCAACGGCCCATTCGGGCCAGAGATGTTTACAGTAAAGAGGACAGAGTTTAAGGGGCTTGGGGACAGTAATCTGGGGAGTGCACACACCTCTCTGAGGGGGACTGTGTTATTAAATCACGCTTGGAACAAGGTGGAACCCATTCTGGGTTGTAATATGAGTTTTTCAATTTGGAACATTAAGTTTGTACTGAAAGCAGGTAATGAGGAAAAGGGCCATGTGTAGTTTCAAATTACATTAGCATTTTTTTTGTGAAGCAGTCTTGGAATTTGAATGTGTGGCTTCAGGGTGTTTTTGTGTGGGAGAAACAAATAGATGGAAGGAGGTAAGGCAGAAGCGAGGGTGGTGGGTGGTGGGAGGGGGGCTGGTACGGTATCCTGGTTGTGTTTCTGAGCTCCAGTGTGAAAAAGCAGCACTTTGAACAAAGTAGCACTACCTTAAATATACACCAGCACACTCAGGCTTTTATATTTTTAAAAGCCTGTACAAAAACCGTCTCGTCCATTGTGTTTATTTGTGTGTTTGTGTTTGGAGGAAGAGTTAAACGTCAGTAGGATGTTGGCCCTTCGCTCTGTTTTGTTCTCTGTTTTTATTGCTTTAGGATAATTAAACATTTCTTATATTTCAGTTCCAGTGTTGGAATAGTTTTAACAACTTCATAAGGTTTGACTGAATGTTCATTGCCCTTTAAATAACATTGTTATAACAATATAATAGTTTTTCGTAATTAATCCTTGGACAATATATCGACCACAAAAAATGGCTATAATTACAGACCTCAGAAAAACACAATATGAATGTGGTTCTGAAAGGATGTGGAGCTGGAGAGAAGCCTTTACTGAGATAAAGGAAACAGATACAAAAGAACAACATCCGGGATATAAACAAAGCCCAAGGTCTCAAGTCACTGGATGTGTTTGCGATGACTTGGACAGTGTGATACAGAAGGTGCCACCACCTTCTAGCATTGAACTTTGGAGGTGTGGAAAAATATAAACATCAGGTCTCCAGAAAAGACTGGAAGTGGAAATAACAGCAAGGGGGATAGAGTAAATACTGGAGAAAATGACTTCTGCACAGTACATTGTGTGTGTGTGTGTGTGTGTGTGTGTGTGTGTGTGTGTGTGTGTGTGTATTCTAGGCTCTCACACACCCTGAAGTATCTTGTATAATGAAATGTCAGCAGCAGACAACACTTCCCCATGTGAAACATGTGATACACACGGTCTGGTGTATCTTCCCATAGGCGTCCAGTCTACAGCTCCCAATAACACATGCTCAGCTCACATTTGTATTCAGACACACACACACACACACACACACACACGCTGGAAGACATCTTTCTTGCACATCATTAAAGGAAGCATCAGATACAGTACAGTACAATTCTGCCCCCCTACACACACACACACACACACACACACAACCCTCGCTGCTTGGAGCTGATAAATAAACATGGGTTTCAGAAAGTATGAGCAAATCTTCCAGATTAAAAGGATGCCCTGCAGATGTCCTGTTGTATGGATTGAAAATTTAGAATCTATACTTTGAAGAGACACAGTCCGCTTCCGATCTGCATCAGAAATAATTCATATAGTTCATATTGAACAACAATGTTTTATTACGACTGCCGAGATCCAGGGCTTAAAGTCGACCTACAATTCATAGCATTCACTTATGAGTTATTATTTAAAACCAACACTTCTCATACCGCCTTAAAACACCTCGTCACACTTCATACATAACACAGCAAAACAGCACAAAAAGGTGTAGGATCCCTGCTGATGTTTAACTTTTCATTCCACCTTAAAATGGTGGTGAATTACTCTCCGGTGTCTAGGGGCTAGACCATTTAAGGTGGAACAAATTCAAATGATAAGCTTAGCTGTATGAAGGTAGGGGTGGCACGGTGGTGCAGCAGGTAGTGTTGCAGTCACACAGCTCCAGGGACCTGGATGTTGTGGGTTTGATTCCCGCTCCGGGTGACTGTCTGTGAGAAGTGTGGTGTGTTCTCCCTGTGTCTGCGTGGGTTTCCTTCGGGTGACTGTCTGTGAGGAGTTGGTGTGTTCTCCCTGTGTCTGCGTGGGTTTCCTTCGGGTGAATGTCTGTGAGGAGTTGGTGTGTTGTCCGCATGGGTTTCCTCCGGGTGCTCTGGTTTCCTCCCACAGTCTGGACAACAGGCATTAGCTGCTCACTGACATATCAACAACATGGATGTGGAGTTCTGCAGCTGGTTTCATGGACAGTATATTGAATAATGATATGGTTAAAGTTTCTCTTCACCAAAACTTATTTACCCACTCCTTTAATGGCTTCTGATTTTCCATTACATCATCACGTGTAAATGATGTACCCCTCTAGCTAACACATGGAATTATTTGCTCTTGTGATGATACAACAGTGGGTGTACCTTCAAGCTGCAGGATTCACACATTAGAATGAGTGTCCAAAAAAGTCTGTGCATATTTCAGTGTGAAAACAGGGGTCATTTAGCAAAAACCCAACTACTAATCCCCAACACCTCCAGCATCAACTTGTGTTCCAGGCCTCTGATCATTGTAAATGTGGACTCACCGAATTGAACAAATTATTCCCTTGTTATTTTCTCAACTTCAGCCTAAAATAAAACAGGACGGAGGCAAAAAGGCAGGTCGCCTTCAGGAATAAATTGTCAAGGCTCTTTGTACACCCCCCCGATGCCACTTAATGCTTTCTTATAAAACGGCCATGCCGTATTTAAAGCTGCTTTCTGGTGCATTTTAAAACACCTTATTTCTCGCCCATTTCCCAGCCGCTCTGAGGGGAATAGCAATGTGAGGGAGACGCTCAGCTCGGCCTGCGCTGGGTCTGTGTTATAAATACAACTTTCTCTCAATGTGATCAGCAGTTAATGCTCTGGATGTCAGCTATGACAGAAATGTAAGATCAAACACCCTTTGGCAGAGAAACCCATATTTTACACTGCTTTATCCCGACAGAACAAAACACAGCCAATCGTTTAATAAGCCGATGGAAATTCCAGTGAGAATGGACAATAAACTAAACCTGATTTTGAATGAGTCTGTTTACAGAAGCTGCACACAAACCTGAGTGGGGTACGTTCAGAATAAACGCACAAATAAATTGAAATATTTGGAGACCGATAAACAATTTCTGGTTAAACTGGAACCCAATGAGTTTCTCTTCTGTCTGAATCTGTTTATTGTTTCTCCTTTAGCCTCAGCGAACAATAAGGGCTCATGTCCTCCACCTCTTACATTTGTTATATATTAAAATCATATTTTGTGTTTTTCCTCCTGTCCTTTTTGACACTGATAAATGAAATAATATTGCAGTTATTACGTTTTCCTACAGCCTGACCGGACCACAGCTGGACTGGAAAGCTCAGTATGCTTGGAGGAGAAACACAATTCTTCAGGTAATTGGCTTTTAGACGTTTAAGACAGAACAACACGTTTGTTACAAACCAAATATCAAACACACTTATATTAAGAGATGATTCTTTTTTTACATATTATCTCAGAAGTGCAATTTTAATTTATCTTCAAAGAGATGTCAGTTAATTAAAGCAGGCAAACTTCACCGTTATCTAAACAATGCTAAAGAGGTTTTAGAAGCATTTTCTGCTAGTCATTGGCCATTTGTTTGAGATCTTACGATTACAGCTTTAAAATTCGTATTAAAATTAAAATCTACAATAAATAATGCCTCATTTCTGTTTTCAAAAAAGTAAAAATACAGAAAATATACTGACATCACATAGTAAAGTCCAACTATCTATGGCCCGATTGACTTTATAACAAAGCAGACAATAAACAGACGTGCATCAAAGCAAGTGACGAAACCTTCCCTCCTCAAACAAACACTCCCCAAACTAGAAGACGCCCAGAGGCATGTTCTGATGTGAACGCTGTCTGGAGAACAGCAACCGCACCAAACAATAACAGCAGCTCATTTAGACCCGACAAATAAAGACTCATCAGTGAATCTAACGCATCACTCAGTCACCTGGAGAACACAGGAACACCGTTCACATCACTTTCCCAAAGCCACAGTGAACAAGCCCTGGACATATCACATTATTGCTGTCTTAATAAGCTGGGCATATGGCCTCCAGCAGCTGTCCAACTCCATATGACACAGGAAGAAAGAATTGCTCCAGTGTTATTATTTTTGAAATAATCACAGGCAAAAGAGAGAGAGAGAGAGATGGAGAGATAGAGAGATAAATATTTGGACAGCAGAACTGTGTTTCTGTGGAATGATGAAGCTAGGCCTGTCACAATTAGTACATTATCCACTCATCTCCTGACATCAATAACATATATGTTGATTCGATGGCTGAAAACCATCAAATCCTCACAGCAAACGTACCAGAAGTGTAGACGCTGTTACTGCAGGTGTCCACGAACTTTTGGCGGCATATTATAATTGATCAGATTTGACTTTGTCCTTCACCTTGTCGATACAGAATGTAAATCTCATGTAAATGAAGCTCGTTATGAAACCAACTGCGCTGTAAGTATTTACATAATTATTTTTAAATAGGAATTATATAAAAAGCAAAACAATAATATACTTTAGAAGATCAGCCCACTCTGTTTAATTAGCAGTGATTCTATCCATCACAGCACCACAGACTGTAAACAACACCTTTACCGCGTTATTATAATAACAGCAAACAGATGTTTGCAACATTCATACAGTTCCAGCAGCACTTCACACCTTAAACCTGTGTGTGTTATCGGCCCTGTGCATCCACGGGGTCCACCATTTCACACGTCCTCATGATCTTTGTTTTTCTTCAGTAAAAGAACTATTTACAACATATCCATTGTATTCGAGATTATGAGTGTTCTAGAGACAAGTTAAAAAGGGACATATCTCCTCCTTCTCCACAGTGGAACACAGTTCTGGTTCTTAATGAAACATCTGTGACCTGCTATGGGTCAAAACCTCACAATCCCCATAGAAGCGTTCTCAATCCCTGTTCATAAAGCCCGCTTTCAGCGCCTGTCCCTTTAAATGATAACGAGCCGCTCACTGTTCTCCCCGACCCCGAGTGCACAACAGTGAGGAGCGAGGAGCTCCATTCTGTTCTTGTTTTCTCTGTCTATACTCAGAGCTCTTATTTCTTTGCGCTCTTTAAGTCTGTTTTGCTGCTTTTAACTTTGTCTTTGTGCTCTCACATAAATATGGATCTAGTGCTGTGATTGGACAGACTCAAAAGAGGGGGCGGGGTCATTCTAGTCATCTGACTTCTCTGCACTTGAAGTCAGAAGCGGAGCAGAATAAGAACACCTTGTTTTGCCCCATGTTTTCTGATTTAGGCAGCGCACAGGAAACTGAGTGGTCTTGTTTCACAGTGTGTGAGTGGGTGGGCTCCAGATCCACACATTAGTGTGAACATTAAACAAAGGAGTTGATTTTTTCATAATATTTCCTCTTTAAACTGTACTAAATATTATATGAAAAAAAATTGACCTTATATATAAATATAAATTATAATTATACTTCCAATAGAGTTCCCATAGTTCCCATGATTTCCCGCCATTGGCCTGAAACCTGTAGAAACTCATTATAAAAAACCCAGGCAGTGGCAGTGCTGGATTTGCATAAAACCTGTAAAAACATGATTCTTGTGGTAATAAAAATGTTGTTTCTCTCCCTGCGCTTGAAGCTGAGGCAACATCAGCATAAACTTGAGCTTTATCTGGAGTCAAACATCCCAGGAGGAAGAAAACATATTCTTAAGGTTTTTAGTAATGTCCACAAAAGGTGGCAAAGTGGTCAGAGGACTCCAGAAAGGAGGAAAGTGCAGCGCGCCCTGCTCCCAAAGAAAACCTCGGCCTTCTAAAAGCCCAGCCTCGCTGTTCTGGCTGAGGGCTTTGAGTCGGAACTAAAGGACGTGGCTCTGAAGAGACAGACAGCGATGTTTATGAAAACATTTCAGCTCACGAGCTGTGGGAAAAAGCTGCAGCAGGGAAAGCTTTTCAGTTCTGAGGAGAAATCTCTCTCTCTCTCTCTCTCTCTCCATTTTGGTTCATTGTATGGGACAAAGGACAAGAACGAGTGATAGATGAGTTTGGTTTGGCTCAGAAACTAGTTTCAGCTGGTGCTGGTGAAAACACTACGGTGTCCTGCTGGTGACATCTCTTCATAATAAAAACAAGGTTAGTGAATGTGTGTGTGTGTGTGTGTGTGTGTGTGTGATGCCCTAATTGTACAGGGTATGACACTGCCTTGTTATCTTGTTCCCACATTTTAAACAACTCATGGCTACATCTTAAGTATCTTGTTAAATTAATTTTCTAATTCCCGTGCATGAACATCTTGTTCTCACACTTTATTAAACATCTCCCATTCATTAGGATCTTAGTCCCACACATTATTCACTCATCCGCACCTCTTCATTTTATTATCGAAGGGTGTCCCCCGCAGGGATAATAAACAGATTAATAAGATGTTCCCATGGAGACGGATTTAAAGAGTATTCTCCTGTCGCGCAGCGCTCTGAACTGGTCCACAGAGCTATCTGGACGTGGGGAGAAATAATGAAACAAAGTCTAAACCTTTTAAAGAGTAAATGGCCAGAGAGGGCCATGAGAGTTCCAGCCTCTTCAAGATCAGCATCACAGACAGTTTCCTAGAAGAGGAAAAATAAAGTGGAATAGGACGGTGCTTTAGGTATGTGTGTGTGTGTGTGTGTGTGTGTGTGTGTGTGAGAGAGAGAGAGAGAGAGAGAGAGAGAGAGAGTTGATCAGTGGTCAGTGTGAGAGTAGCACTTGTTTGTCTGTTGTTGATGAATGGAATAAACTCTGAGAGCATTAAAGAGCCCATCATGTGCAGAACGGAGCCTCAGGGGCTACAGCAGCATGAGGCAGCCCTCATTAACACTGCATTACTCATTCAACACACACACACGCGCACCAAATATACCAACATACACATACAGCCTGCACATGTACACACATTAAACACTTGCAGCCCCACAAATTCTCTTTTATTGTTATGTAATACATGCGCACACACACACACACACACACACACATCCTTTACATATGTAGACACCCTAAACACATGCACAACCATAAATTCTCTACACTCATACATAATGAGTTTTGAACCCTAGTTTTATAAATGCCAGTTAATATAAAGCATTATAATGAAATGTAATATTCTATGTCCCTGACTTTATGAATTTATATAATCTCCATTACAAACTACTGTGTGTTCAGTTGTCTCACACATTTTAGACTTGTGTCAGGGAGGGAGCAAGCCATCTCAGGGGAGAAGAACACTTGGGGAATAGAATATACACCAATCATAAATTAGTCTATATTTCTCAAAGCCACGAACTGCATATTAAATTACAAACACTCCGTAATAAACCGAAGCTACATGAAGATTTTAGGGAAAGGCAATGTCCTTCTTACCCTCCCAAACGTCAACTTTGCATGTTCTTATCCCTACTTAAGAGTGATTATGTTGGATTATGTCGGCCAGGCATTACGACTGCCATCTAATGCATACATAATTTTTATTAATACAGGATTCATGGGAAGTTTAAACAAGAATGAACATAACGTCACAGTAAACAGGTGGCGAATAGTAATTAACCCCGGAGAAACTTTTGTCAGAACTGATTTACATGTTGCAGAATCAGCTGGGTGTTTATCTCAGGAGAAAACAGAAGAGTTTTTCCTTCTTTAACCACAGCTACTTGACATTTCCTGACATTAATAACTGTAAACATACTTACACCCTCAAAAAAATAATCTGCTGTGATTAAATCTATTCAACAGGAATGTTTACTTCTCACTGGAATATCCTGGTGTTCTCCAGGTTTATACAAAGCTGATTTGACTTTAGCCTGATACAAAAACACAGTTATATCTGCGGTTTTATCTCCTCGCAGTGATCTCTGGATTCTGTGAATGTGTCACATATCTGGAGATTGAACAAATCAATACTAAGTGTTTACTGATCTGTTTACTGAACTCTGGAGCAAGGAAGGAAGCCTGGTGCATGTTTTACACAGTGATAGACATGACACCAAACAGCCAACTGTGGATCACATTTAAATTGATAAATCCTTACTGCAGAAAACAGCAACAGTGTGTGACTGATGGAAGCATGCAGTCGTGAAAACTTTGTAGTGATAGTGAACAATAAAAAGTATGTTAAGCTGGTTAGCATTGCTCATTGTTACTGAAGTTAGAAGAAAGGTTTCAGCGTTAGCTGCTTTTAGAAAGACGCAAAATTAAAGGCATTTACACTCCATCAAATCCCATACTTTATATGCACATTGTTTTTTGGCAAAATCAGGTCGTTTTATATAAATTAAAAATAGATATTGACATTTGTGCTCTGTCCATCTGATTTGGTCCAACTCTAGCTCAAGACAGACGTTATTTTCAGACCATATTTTTAACCAAATCTAGACACAGTGGGATGTCTTTTCCTAGACTTTTTTATTTTATTTTTGCTTTTCACTTTTCAACCAAATCTCAGTGTTGTGTAGATGGGTGGCCAAGTCATCTTCAGCCTCTCTTCAGTGTCTTTTCAAAAGGTTTTGGCAGAAAGGGATGGCTGATGTAACTTGAATAGGGTTTGTCTTTGGTATAAAAACCAACACAAGTTTCATAAGTGGAACTTAGGGTGAATTAATAAAATGCCATGCAATACTAGGAAACACTACTGGCCTCTCTCTTTGCAGGTGTTGTGGGTGGGATCCCTCACAAAAGCCATGTGCTACCCATTGCAGACGTCATAGCTGGTGTGACAGATGTGAACAGGAAGCGTTCTCCTCCAGCGGTGGCTGACTTACGGATTTTGAAGCATATGCTGACTCTCACTCTCCCTGGTTGGTGGCAGTGTGTGTGACTGGTGGAGTCCTAGCTGTAAGGGAGGACTGGGTGAAGACTAATGATTGCAGAGTAAATTGGGATACGTTTTTTTTTTTTTTTAATAATAATAATGGTATGGAAAAAAAAGATGTTACTAAATGAGAGGGAAATTTTAGATTTAATTTTGCCCCCTACAGCAGGTTTTAAACTTTATTTTTAAATGCAGACACCAGTGTGTGTTTTTCAGGACGCCCAAGGCCTCATCTTCAAAATCTGCTTGTAATTACGCTCTGCTTTGTGTTAAACTGCATCTCTATCACCTTTCATTAGTGGCCTATCAGGTCCAGGCTGCTTTCATTTCATGCAGACAGATTACTGCCTCGAGTCACAATGATCGTCTCTAACACTTCTCCCCACTTTCCCCCGAGGAGCTGAGAGTTTTCAAAGCTAAAAAAAAATAATAATAAATCAGTCCAAAGACGATGCCCCAGATAAAACACAATGCTCAACGTTTTGAAGTCAGAGAGGTTGCACCGCAGACAGCAAAATCCAGTACTTTACGCCTTGCTCTCACTTACACTGGTATTTTTTAAAAACCTAGCCTTCTCTGAGAGTTTAGGCTTTTCATCCAAACGCAAACTGCATTTGAGGTCAGTGGAAACTGACTTTTCCATGGCAGACAAGATTGTGGCTAAAGAGTGTGTGCTGTGGTCTCCATTGTTTACATGAGGTGATTTTGTGTGATGGTCAG
The DNA here is from genome assembly GCF_029633855.1 of Hoplias malabaricus. Classification (NCBI taxonomy): domain Eukaryota; kingdom Metazoa; phylum Chordata; class Actinopteri; order Characiformes; family Erythrinidae; genus Hoplias; species Hoplias malabaricus. The sequence goes on from NC_089800.1 coordinate 10,387,829, forward strand.
TTTTAATCATTCATCATTCATTCATTGCCTGTAAACACTTATCCAGTTCAGGGTCACTGGACACATTCACTCTCACACTCAAACCTATGGACATTTAAGTACTGAGAAATGTACAAATACTCTCTCACACTGCACTGAATAGAGTATACAGAATGGGCTGGCACACACACACACACACACACACACACACACACATAGTGCCAGCATGACCGGCTTTGTACGATTACGTTGGACCTTGGTTTGTTGGGACAATGTTAAGAACAAAGTGGTTGTAGCAGTGGTGGTAGAGTTTGCTTTTGAAAAGGACATGTCTTTTGTCGTTGAGCGACCTCCTTTACCCGCTCACTGTGGAGCAGACCATCGTGTTTTTCATTTTCCTATGGATGGTTTTTATAAAATAGTGCTTGTGCTGATGAAAATATCTGTTTTTCAAAGCACCTAGACCCTTGCTTCTGAGCTGGATGATGATGAGTGGGCCACTGGGTTTACTGGAACCATTCATGGTGGACCACTCTCTGTGCACTTTCTCCTCTATCCAAGAGTAAACTTGAGCTCCAGACAGAACTGGCTAAATATTCAGCTAAACCGCTACTGTGCTGTATTGCTATCCTCTGTTTGTCATGCGATAAAAGCAAACTACTATTACTTAAACCTTCAAACCTATAAATAAAGGTGCTACAAAGTGTTTTATAAGCGATGCCATAGAAGAACGATTTTTGGTTCTGTACAGAACTTTTTTTTTTTTGAAGGAATCCATGTATTAAGAACCTTTTAAAGGTGTAAAAACCATACGTCTAGTAAAAATACTTCTTTATGGAACCAAAAGTGGTTCTTCTATGGTATCGCTCATAAAACATTTTGTAGCACCTTTATTTATGAGGGATATTTTGACATGTATTCATTCATTCATTCATTCATTATCTGTGACTGCTTATCCAGTTCAGGGTCGCGGTGGGAGGGGGCACCAGTCCTTGACAGGGCAACACAGACACACACACATTCACACCTACGGACACTTTTGAGTCGCCAATCCACCTACCAACGTGTGTTTTTGGACTGTGGGAGGAAACCCACACGGACACAGGGAGAACTGTGAGGAGACACAGGGACACCACATTCCTCACAGACAGTCACCCGGAGTGGGAATCAAACCCACAACCTCCAGGTCCCTGGAGCTGTGTGACTGCAACACTACCTGCTGCACCACCGTGCCGCCCAATTTGACATGTATTTACAATTTAATTATTTTTCTAAGAAAGGGCAGGTCACGTCCAATAATCCAATAAACCAGTTTATACGCCATAAAATGGGTCCCCTCTCACTTGGGGCACCTTGTTTATAAAAGGCTTAGTACAGAATCTCTGACTCATCCAGGCCACTAGGTATCAGTATAGTGATTGTTTCTTAAAATGAAAATGACATATTGCTTCTTTAAGCTAATTGAGCTAAGTATATTAAAATTACAATTAAATCATGTCCTCAAATAAATCAATTACTCTACAGACCACCAGTCCAGTGTCTTTCCAACTCTAAGTGAAGATGGTGGCAGTCTGAATCAAAGTCCAGGTCCTTTTTTTTTTTTTTAAATCCAATCCAACACTAGGGGTGGGTTCAGCCTGGAGGGGGTGGTCTATTTTATTTTTATTTTTATTTTTTTATAGATATTTCTATAGCTGAAGGGAACTGTGACACCCACCACATACAGCATTGTGTGACCTTAGAAAAGTGCAGAAGGGCCCACTCATCTCCATACTCATAAATCATTCATCACAACACTGCCCTCCAGACTTTACCTCTCCCTCTCTCTTTCTCACTCACACACAGACACACATAGTACAGAAATCATAAAAACCTCCCCTCATTTACTGTCTCCATCTCTCTCTCGTCCTCTGAGTGGCCTGTACACAAAGAGAAACCTTGAGTCTCCAGCAGATGCACACAGACGGACAGACAGAAAGACGGCTATGTCACAGTCGTCATTAGCCAAGGAAGACGAGCACATTCACAATGGTCCTAACAAGGGTCTCTTCAGCATAAAGGGCAGAGGGAATGTCGTTGTGTAGGAAGCAGCACAAACTCAAGCCCCAACTCACAGCCCTCAGACTATCAGCTCCTCCCCTTCAATTCAAATTGTTCCACTCCTCCCTCAGGCTCCGCCTACTGTATGTAAAATCACTTCACGGTTCACACATGAACTCAAAGGTGATAATTGACACCATTTAGTGCAATTTGGGGTGTGTCCCAGTTCCTAGCTTGTTTCCTTATTAGTCACAGTGCACATAGGCAGCTGTCTAAAAGTCAGCATCACACCCCACATTCAGCCTCATATGAGAAATTTGTAAGATGCTCTAGTTACACAGCCGCTATGTTACCACTTGTTACTTCACTTCATTCATTTCTGAGTCACATTGTTACCACTTGTTCCGATGCTAATTCTGTACACGGTGGTGCAGCAGGCAGTGTCACAGTCTCATAGCTCCAGGGTCCTGGAGGAATTTGGTGTGCTCTCCGTGTCCACGTGGGTTTTCTCCGGGTGCTCCGGTCCAAAAACACACGTTGGTAGGTGATTGGCGACTCAAAATGTCCATAGGTGTGAGTGAACGTGTGAGCGTGTATCGCCCTGCAAAGGACTCGCACACCCTCTGGGGTGTGTTCCCTCCTTACATCCAGTGATTCTGGGTAGGCTCCGGACACGCCGTGACCCTGAACTGGATAAACCGTTACAGACAATGAATGAATGAATTAATGATACATGCTGTAGGTTAACTGCGATGCTAGATGACTAACCTAACTTTGTTGGATTTGCAAATAAATTAAACAAGAGTGAACACATTCTTGACTTTGAACTCTTGAAACGCTCATATGTAGAGAACTAAATAGTGTTGGGCGATGTGACAGCAAATATAATAATTAAATTCATATTTTTCCTAGATTTTACCTTTAATTTTACCTTTAATGTTGATGGGAGCTTCTTTATGTTCAGTGTCATCTTCGCTAAAATCAAAAGATGTCCGAACCACAGACAGTGCATTGTTCTTTGGAACGAGCTGCTCAAGTGGCTCAGTCGGCCTCGGTGTTTAGGTTCTCCTCCATGTTGCCTTCATGTGGCAGATTTGGCGGGGCAGAATCACATGACTGCAGCATGGTAGTGTGGTTTAAAAGGACAGAACATGAACACAAAGAGGGGGACATAACAGAATTAACAAAAAAACAAAGATAAAAAGAATTAAAAGAAAGATAGATTTAAGAGATAAAAGCAAGATTATGTTACTTAAAAGTTCTATGTAAATGTTGATTCATTTTCAATTAATTGCTCAGCCCTAAGGATAAATGTGGTTTTTCAAAGTACCAAACTGCTTGTAAACTAACTGATTATTCCCCCTTTTATTCTCTGAAGTTATCAGGTCACTGTGTGCATGTAAACACACACAGTAATTCCAAACTTCTGAACAGTGGAGTATGTGCTTTGTGGAGAGAGTTTGTTAGCCTGAGAGATCCATATTATTCAGCTCAAAACCCCACAGCTAGGGGTGATCAATTAAAACGCAGCATTTCCGGTACCATTAGAGCTGAGTTCCTGCGCTCCCCGCTGTGATCTTTATTATATCAGCCTGTTGTACAACCAAACTCAGCGCAGATCTGGCCTCTCGCAGACACAGCCTGGAGCCTGGAGCCTGATCAAAGCCCAGGACTGACCACGAGGCGAGGTGATGCAACTCAGCCCTCAGAGAGTCACGCTTCGTCCAGAGACACTCAATTATCCGGACAAGAGCGAGCTTTCAGAGCACAGGCCGTTATGATTGGCACATTTTGGAGTGTGAAGCTATTACCTGACAACAAGAAGGAGCGGCAGTGAATAATCTACTCCAACGTTCATGAGACACCCGTAATGCATGTTGACGTTTGACAGATGTCTGGAGCTTGATATGACCCAGTTTAACTTCATCCGTGCAACTCCAGTGCTAACAACCCTCAAAAGTAGCTTCAGTTCCAGAACCTACATGTTTATGCATGCCATCTTTCACGGTGTGATGCCAGAGAAGAATGTTTGGTTCCCTACAGAACCTTGTTTTCAATAACCATGGAAATAGAGTCTGGTATAGTATATAAACATGGTTTAAGAATGCAATACTATGTAAACTGTACAGCTCATACGATGCATATATAGGAAATAAGCTACAAGACCAACCCAATGTTAAACAAATTACTTTGTGATGTCACAAAAACACATTTACATATTAAAATTAAAACTGTTTCACATTATATCACAAAATAAAAGTTTCAAAGTTACATCTTTATTTACATCAGTGGTTCCCAAACCTTTTCTGCAGTGACTGTAGATGAGAGAACTTCCCCTCCATTTATTTAAAATATTGTAATTCATACAAAAATGCAACATTTTATTGAACCAAATAAACATAAAACTATTGTGAAACTTTGGCTCCAACAAAAGTTTCATAGTGTAGTTTCTGCAGTGTTGAGCTTGGAGTGGCAAAAACAGAGGCACTATCCTTTCAAATACAGCTAAGTGGAGCATCCTAATGATTTTGAAAGTGTTAATTTAAAGAAGAAACATTACCTAGATCCTTTAACCTGAACCAAAACCTCGCTGTAAACTTTTCCAGCCTACACAAGTTTCCATGGCCAAAAGCAACCAACATACATTTCCCAAAAAAGAGCAAGCATCCACACATTTTAAAGAGGAAGTGTTTTTATATTTCTACTATCTAAAGCCTTAATTCATGTGTCCACTACTGTGGCCAACACAGAGAGCAGCTACAACACGAAGGTCAATACTGTCCAAGACTCTTTATCTCGGAAAGTAAATTCCTCCTGGTGAAGTACATTTAGGAGCTCTTTAGTGCAGTGGAGCGCTCATATTCATGTAATTGCAGTGTGTTTTGTCTCTGAAGTGGCGGTTCTAACCCAGTGGGTAGTCTCGAGCTTTCAGAGACACACTCACACTGACCATTAGCATCACAGTGTAAATGTCACTGCAGATGTGCAGCACTCCTGAAACCAAACACGCTTGCTCTGAAGTCGAAGAGATAAAAGAGTGGGGTTCTGACTGCTTCCTGTGGTCAGTGTGTCAGCCTGGATGCTCCTTTTCTAATTAGACCTTTACTGTTTCTGATCAACCAAGACCCTGAGGGCCAACCCATGGTGCTTTTTTATTCTTTATGTATATTATTAATCCAGGTTTGCAAACATGCCTAAAAAAGTCATTAATTCTGCAACGTTTGGTGTAGGGTTTAAGGGTTAGGCCTGAGGATAAGGTATGGGATTTAAGATTAAGGTTAGAGTGCACTCCACACTGAAGAGGGGGCTAAATACAGCACAGGACAGAAAGTGTGTGTCGAAATGAGTAAAGATTAGCCAACTGTTAACTGAAAATCCTTTTAATCAGCTGATAAACTCCTCAGCCAGGCCCTGGCCTCGTGTTCAGACAGTGGCATAGCCAGAGGGAGTGTTTAGCAGCAGGAGTTTGTTGTGACTGGAAAGGCCCAATTCAATAACAGTGCTGTAGGTTACCCTGGCTAACGGCTAACAGCCCCTCCGGCTTCAGAAGTAGGCCACGGCCAGCAGTGATGAATGACCCAACCCACAGCACTTAATAACAAAGAGAGAGCCTGTGTGTTGATTACCAATTAAAGGGGAAAGAGCAGCACTGGATGCATTTCCCAAACGAGCAAGGCCATTACCTCTGGAGACTTGCAGCAGGGTTTTAATGCTAATCTCTATGAATAGAACATGTCTGATACAAGACCTCAAAGACAACACATTTTAAAGCAGACCCATGGGCATTAATGATAAACATGGCGGGTTTGGTGACCCCCATTGACCACGTGATGGGCTAAGCCACCCAGACTGTGGCCTGACCCACTTATTTTTTAACAAGGGCTGAAGAAATATAGCCTAGACTTTCAAAATGGGGTTCTAGGGATTCAGTGCCTCAGTGTTGGTGTTACCATCAAGAAGGTAAGTTGGTGGGCAAGATGGCTCCCTCAGCATTCAGTGCAAGGCTAGCTAATAATATATAGTTAGTGTCTGTTAGCTGGGCATTTAATGTTCTCCTCCAAGAATGTAGAGCTTTCCAGTGACTGGAGGAGTCCTAGCTGAACTGTGGATTGGGTAATAACCAAAGAAAATCGGAGAAAATTGTAGACAAAATATTCCTACATGGACCCCCTCGTAACCCCATGGGTCAACTGATAAAGACCAACATCATAGATACGCTTTGCTACCCTAGCTACTCTACTGCTACTCTTTGCTTCTTTCTGATTGGTTGGTTTGATCAAATAGCAATAGGGATAATAATGATAATTAAAACTCATTCAAAACAGAAAAGCAAACTCTAAATATGGGCAGTGCTACTTTCAAAATTTCCAACAGTGAGATAACTGTTGAGACTGAGAGAATTATCAGAGGCCTGGTTATTCATACTGACTATGCATTTCTGTAACCATCTCTTGCTTTTTTCATAGTTCATAATTGAATACACGGTAGCGTATTAAACAAGATGGCGATTTATGTTTTTTAGCTGTTGTTGGTAAAATCCGCACTGGAAACTGACCTCTCTCTCACACACACCCTGTTACCCAGTCAGAGTCCATGAAAAATGGGAATCAATCCATCAAAATGCCTAGAACACACAACCTGAAACTAATGAAACAACCTGAAATTCATTCTCTGAATATTGTGTAATAAAGTAATCAGGAGTCAGTGTCACTAGATATGACAGTGTAAGATCACATAGGTACAATCAAATCTTCATACCTTGTACATACTTCATGATATTTAAATGGATACACGGTAGCTACATGACAGGGACATTTTATCCTGTCGACTGAAAGCACTGAAAGTTTAAAACTGCCATTTTCAACACAATGTCTCCATGTGCTTCAATAGGGAATGAGTCAGAAACGACTGCAGAACCACAGCACACTTTCATCGACAGGGAGTTTCTAGGGCTAAAGCACATGTGTGATCTGAGCAGACTAAGGCTCTGGAAATCCAAGGACTCTGGAGTTTATATAGAGACAGACATGTGAGTTTGAAGTCAGCCAACAACAAGCTTCCCATGATTCCTCTTTGTGTGTGAAATATACATTTTTTGAAGTGTACTGTGGTAGGAGGCACTGTAAACACTCTGTTAGAGGGAAAAGTCAGCTTTCTGTGATGTCTTAAAGAAAAGACCCCCCTGGATGATCAAAAGCACCGCTTTCATGCTTTGTGCAGTGAATCCAGAATTTGAAATAAATAAATAAAATAAAATAATAAATAAAGTGCGTATAAAGCTGTTGCTTCATGCGGCATTAGCCCAATTCCATTGATCTCCCACACACTGACCTGAACCCCTTCATGTGGACTCCCTCAGAGAGAGAGAGAGAGAGAGAGAGAGAGAGAGAGAGAGAGAGAGAGAGAAAGCAGTAGCCAAACAATTCTGGCACATCCCACGCAGGTGGTGAACAGAGAATCATCAAATGTGTCCAAGAGTGAGAGAAACATATAGAGCAAAGAAAGAGATAGAGAAGGGGTGAGGAAGAGAGAGAAAAGCAGGTCTGTCGTCCCGCTGGGTGTTAATTCAGTGCTGGTCTGGCAGGTCTGTCACACTCAACTATTTTAATCTGAGCTCAGACACTGAGAGACCATCTGCAGACACTGGGCTTCATACAGAGTACAGCATCTCACAGCGAACACAGACCGATTCTGCACAGAGTTAACCCCCAAACACAGGGAAGAGCAGGGGAAATCTCATACAAAACCACAGCCGACACATTCCTGCATTCCTTATAGGTTTGGCATTTGCATATTTTAATTTCTGCATAATACAGTCAAAAATAACAAAAAAGAATTCTGCTCAGGTTTCTGAGAAAAACATCTTTTTTTTACATTGACATTCTTTTGTGTCCATTTTCTTTTCTCAATGTGTGCCTCCTAATAGCTCCACATCCGTTCAGACCCACAGTGTTGAATTCTTCATGTCACAGTGGAAGGATGCATGTGTGTTCTGATCTGAAGTGAGAGTTGATCTGGATCCGATGTGGACAGCAGTGTTATGGTTTGTGCATGGGGTCTAGTGGGTCCCACTTTCTCTGTATAGTTATCAGCTGGGTAAACACAGACATTAAGTTGTGTTGGTATGATAGTAAAAATGGTGGATGCTCAAATGACTTATATATAATGGCACAGTATGTGTATGTCACCTTCAAACATCCTCCTTTAACACTCTCGAGATCCCTGACCATCCCTAATAGAATGGAAATGATGGGAATAGCTGTTGTACCGAGCAGAAATAAAAGGGCGCACAGGGGAGCTAAACGTCACTTCATTGGCATGGATTCACGCTCAGTACTACATATTCAAGCAATGTTTAGAGGAAATGTCTATAATTATTTTTCATTATCAGTAGTCACAGTCTGTAGTTGGTAGATCCTGGGGATTCAGAACCCACAGATATGGAGGACTCATGTTTACAGCTGAGAGTACTTGTAAAAAGATTGGTTTAAATCTATGGTTAAATTTGACCACTACCAAGAAGTCTCACTCCTGTTTCTCCAATGTCAGGCAAACTCCACTGAACGAGAGGTTCCCCTCATCAGGAAGAAGTTAAGCTTCAGCGTAATCTACAAAAGCTGCTTTAAAAATTAACTGATTACTTTAAATTTATTTCATAGAAAGCAATTTATTGATTAAAATCTGTCTCCAGTCGGGGACTGCAGCGGTCAGCCCAACTGTAAATGGAGGTGGAGGCCCTAAAAATATTTTTAGATCGGTTATGGACATGTGACAGTGCTAAGACTACATTCAGATTCTTATAAAAACAGATTTATAAGTCTGTGGATAAGAAACCGGCATCGTCAGATGCTAAAGATGGTCTCTGCTATAGACAACAGACTATAAATTGGCCTATTCACAAGAGAGTGAGAAGGATGCTCAACATCTCGCTCAAAATCAATAAGATACATATTCTCTGTCATACTCAGTACAATCCACCCAGGCGCTGTGGTATTTCAGGTGGTTGTTATGGTTAATATTGGTGTGGTATTTCAGGTGGTTTCTATAGTTGGTGTTGTATTTCAGGTGGTTGCTATGGTTGGTGTTGGTGTGATATTTCAGGTGGTTGCTATTGTTGGTGTTGGTGTGGTATTTCAGGTGATTTCTGTGGTTGGTGTTGGTGTGGTATTTCAGGTGGTTGCTATGGGTGGTGTTAGTGTTGTATTTCAGGTGGTTGCTATGGTTGGTGTTGGTGTGGTATTTCAGGCGGTTTCAATGGTTGGTGTTGGTGTGGTATTTCAGGCGGTTTCTATGGTTGGTGTTGTATTTCAGGTGGTTGCTGTGGTTGGTATTGGTGTTGTATTTCAGGTGGTTACTATGGTTGGTGTTGGTGTGGTATTTCAGGTGGTTTCTATGGTTGGTGTTGGAGTGGTATTTCAGGTGGTTGTTAAGGTGTTCCATTACATATGCATTTATTGATAATATATATATCAATAATAAACAACTTTTATACTTTCAAAATGTTTGATAATTAACACCAAAACTAATTGCCTGATTAATTACAGATGCTCAAGATGAATGATATAATAATATGAATTAAATGAATAATTAGCCTGTAGTTTAAGATGTTAAACTGCCACGTATCACTCCCATTATGTTTCTGTGTGAACCTGTACTGGTAAATGATTACAGCAGAGCACTCTGCCACTCCACACACCTGAGAGAAAAGTATGAGAGCAGCTCTCAGAGCTGCAGAACCAGGTGAACCACCGTCTCTGAGAAGCTGCTGACTCAGACCCTGCTGCTCACTGAAGACAGGAATCGAGCTTGGTGTCATACCAGGTCAATACAGGATCCATAAACACAGTGTTACACATTTAATAACCACAGACACAGAGATGATCCCACTCTTTTTCTCCAGTGTACCTTTAATTACCTCACAACCTCAAATGATGAGGTTTATTTAACATTTAGCAGCCAGCATTAATATCCATAGTATAAATATATGTATCATTATAGTCATAAATAACATCAACATACTTTGTTCTGAGCATATCCTGATATCAGTCAATAATTAAAGATACAGTAAATGCTTTATCACAAAATTGTTTTGTAGTCCCTGCTCCATATGCTCCACAGAGTGGGTCCCCATATAGAGATTGTAATATCCAAATTATGCAGTTTGCGTATATACACACATAATTTGGCTATTGATGTGAACAATGTAATGTATACAGAATTTTTGAAAATGGATTTAAATTACTTTGGTTAATTGTTTATATTAATATTGCAATAGAAACATTTTATATCACAATAAATATTGATATTTTATTATGGTCCATCCAGGCCACTAGAAGTCAGTATAATGCCTGTTTTATTACCAGCCACTTTACTAGAAACACCACTTTTATGTTTCCACACAATGGATCAATTTTTAACCCTTAAGTGCCCTGAATAATGCTGTACATTCAATATACTACTGACAACACCTTCTCCAGCACGAGCCAAACCTAGCGTACGGTCTCCTATTCGTGTCCTGGGGACCTGGGGAACAGCAGAGAGTAGGAACGGAGGAACTACTCTTACTAGGTTTGTGTGTTTCTATGTCAGACCTCTAAGCTGCATTAAAAAAGTGTGTGTGTGAGGGAGAGAGAGGGAGAGAGAGAGAGAGAGAGAGAGAGAAAATGAAACTCTTCATCGTGGCCTAATAAGTAGAGAGATTATAGCCCTCTTGATTGGACTGTGCTTAAGCTGCCCACTGTCCATCAGAAAGAGAGGGGGAGAGGGAGGGAGAGAGAGAGAGAGAGAGAGAGAGAGAGAGAGAGAGAGAGAGGGAGAGAGTAAAATCACTAAAGAACAGGGGGCAGGGGTGTGACAGCTGGCTCTTGTAAAAAAGGGAATATCTATAATCCCCTTCTTGCTGCCTCTGTCACTGTGTGTGTGTGTGTGTGTGTGTGTGTACATGCTCACACAGTGGGGATTTTTCTTCTTTAAGTGAACAAAAACTATGCACACCCCCTTTTAGGTGAACGCACGTAAGGTTTTGGTCTAAGGTTAGGTTTAGCATTAGGTTTAGACTCAAAGTAGTTCTGGTTAAGGGTAGGGTGAGTCTTAATTAAATGAATTGAACTCTATAAATCCATAGCGACTAAAAACAAATGCAAACACAGCTTGTTTAATTTCCATAGAAATGCTCTGGAGCAGCTGCACATGAACCTAAATTGTCCATAGGCAATGTCAAGCATGGGAAGAGGGGTATAAAGCCCCTCAGCATTGGGATGTGGAACAGTGGGATTCAGTTCTCTGGATTGATGGAGTATATCCAGGACATTCGGGATGAGTTGGAGTCATGTTCGTGATCCAGAACTACATCAGCCAACACCAGCATGTGACTTCACTAATGACATTTGTGGCTTAACACCATCAAATCCTCACAGCAATTGTCTAACATCAAGCGTAAAGCCTAATCAGAGGCGTAGAAGCTGTTACAGCAGCAAAACATTGACAAACTCCCTGTTACTAGCTTTCTTTATAGAGTTTTGGACGTATGGTCTCCATGCCTTCGGTGAATAAAAACTAACTTAAAATTCAGGCCACTGCTTCCATATCTAAAAATAAGAGAAATAAAAATAAAAACATACCCCAACACAACACCGTGTCACACAGTTGCTGACACGGAAACAAAACCGGGGACACAACAAACACTTCCTCTCTCGCCTGCCCTCGAAGGGTGTGAGAAAGCCGAGGCGAGTCGAGAAGAGCTTTACACCACTCTGACTGAAAGAAGAGCGGAAGAGGAGAGGTGGAGGAGAAGAGAGAGAGTCAATAGGTCCGGGACGAGCCGGAGAAACTGAATAACAGCCCTGCACCGGGGCCGTCCATCAGCGGCTCAGGGTCACGCTTTAATTCTGTATTTCCTCCTCTCTCTCCTGCTGGATTAGTGAGGTCTGATTGCTTGTCTGGCCTCCATCTCTCCATCGCTCGTTCCTACTGGTGCAACATGGCACACTTTGGCACAGATTTGCCCTCGGTTTAAAACCTCTCCCACACACACACACACACCTCCTCCCCATTACAGCATGCTGCGCTAATGCCAGCACTCAACAGCTGGACAGCTAAGCTTCAATGGAGGTCTGTGGATAGAAATAGACTCCCATTTTCACTCTCACCACTTCAAAACTAACTTCACCAGCAAAGAAAACTGTAAAACTAAGAACCTGGAAGTTATCTGGAATGTTTGTGATTGTATCGTTTATTAAGTCCATTAGATTTTATAACATGAAGCAAATACAAAAGTGCAGTGTTTAGATGGCCACAATAAAAGAAACACCCCATTAGTGCCTAAACACACTGTCTTCTTTATCAGAAACCCCTGTTTTGGGGCTGCGGTGGTCTAACAGTCAGTGAAGTGGGCTCGGGGCCAGAAGGTCATCAGTTCAATCCCCTGGACCAGCAGAAAAAGTTGTGTGTGTGTCTGTGTATACCAGGAACATATCACAATTTGGGGACCAAGAGTTGATCCTCACGACGTAAAGATTCTAAGGTGAACGTGGGCTTTAAATGTAGGGCCAGGGTTAATCTTCCGTTTAGGGTTAAGATTAAGCTAGTAGCACTTCCAAAGCTCTTTTCTAGACCCCACAAAGTGTTCCATATTCTTTAAAACATTAAGAAGACATCTCAACCTCCACAGTGCTCCCACAGCCGACTGGCGCCAGTCCCCTCAACACACACCAGCTTCTGTGAAGACACAAGGGAGACGAGAGGGACTGACCTAGTCGGTTTATTGAAGATAGGGATTGTCAGGAGGCCAGAGAGAGAATGACCACAGGGCCACATTTAGCCAAACGTCAGGGTCAAACCCCACTCTTTTGGAGGAAATTCCCCTGGGTGTTTACTGACCTCAAAGAGTCTGTACATAGACGCTATATTCAGTACAGAGTCCCTGTCACTGCAGACAAACATTGGTATCTACACAGACCACAGGGACAGTCACGTGGACCCCACCAATGCCACCTCAGGAAAAGAAAAACCTAAAAGTACCATTGGCTGCATGTTCCACTGTGGATTGGCCAATAGAAATGCACCAAAATGACAGCACTATGACTATTTTCTCTGTCTAAAAACATAAATCTCCCAAAAAATCAACTTTAGAGAAGAAATAAAAGGCCTTTTTAAATTTCAGTTGAGGTCAATGTAAAAAGATTTTATTCCAAGTCATTTTGGAGCATTTCTATTGGTTCGTTCATTATGACAATTATATGACGGACAGCTGCAGTGTTCAAATGATGTAGTAAACTAAACACCCACTAAAATGAAGTTACATGTTTTTAATAGAACAGCTACACTATGTAACATGTATTAAACCTTAAGAATGCCTTTGCCTTCTCCTGTAATGTTCCCTTTTCTTTGGTCAGCGATGTTGTTGTATACATGTGGTCAGTAAAGGACAGGTTAAAAAAATAAATAAAAAATCCAGAGTATTCCTTTCATTATTTTCAGTTCCCAGGACCAAGAAATGCCTATTCTATGCTTTCTCTACTTTGTTTTTCTTCTCTCTAAACACCAGGCCACACTTCCACAGACCCCAGCTGACCCCTTTAGCCAAGAGCCAGTACAGTAGAGGTGTGTTAACAACAAGAGTCCATTTATCTGTGTGTGTCCAAGCAGGCCAACAATGAAATTTGCTGATGTGCAGCTCCCAGAGCATTGCACTTGGCCGGCTCTTGTCCAGATGTGTCTCTGCACTACAGCTAACGGTGGGAAAACAATACAGAGCCTGTGTGGACCCCTGTGTATTACACGGCTCCCTTAAGTGCCCCACTTGTCCAAACCACAGCTAAAAAAAAAAAAAAACAAATAAATAACACAGAACAAAATGTACCTCCAACGCAATTACAGCCTCAACAACATGACACCCCTGTAACCTGACCCAGTCTCCCTCCAGATCGATAAGAGAGATCACCCAGAGGTTAGCCACACCTGGAATACAATGAAGTTCAGTTTTCTTACAAACAAAAAAATATAGCAGAAGTAACACAACCACAGAACAACTTTCTTTTACTGAACATCAAGTCAAAACAGGTATATACGTACATGCAAATATTATACATACATTTGCAGCTCTGGAGCCCGCCAACCTACACACTGTGAAACAAAACCACCCAGTCAGTTGTGTGTGCTGCCTATTTAAGGGTTATCAGGGTTCATCTTAGAGTGAGGAGAGAACCCTCAACACTCTGGGCCTGAAAGAATGAAGTTTTAGCTAAAAGCTAATTCACTAAGCAGCACATTCATAACCCTGTCATATGCCCTTCATTTAGGATCGTCCTATAGGTGGACATCTGGTTCCATTCTCCTCCAGTATGAGCAGTTCTGACTCTTAAGATGCTCTTAAATGGAACACTTCTCACCAATAACCCACTCTCAATCACTTAGTTTATACCTTTATCATTTAATTATGGTGGAAATGGTGGAATACACTTTTTAAAACAGCAAGGATCAATTTTCAAATATCACGGTCAAATACATCAGAGCATGAGAGCATTTACTGAATATCTCGCGGGGGTGGCGTGTATCACATATAATTGAAGTTGGAATTTAATTTAGTACCTCACAATTACTCCTGCCATCACAGGTGACCTAAAAACACCGTAAAGCAATTGATCCCGAATAAAAAGCCAACGCAATAAACAAACAAATCTGACGTGAAAGGAATCTTGATGCTGAGGCAGTTTGACAGAGCTCTGATTCACTCCAACCTTCACATATTCATCAAAAGAGAAGGAAAATAACCCAGAAATGCACCACAATCTACTTGATCTGGAAGCTCAAGGTTTGGGGGATCAGTGGGAGTTTCATCTCAAACTCAACCCTGTTTTCTCTGTGAAATATCAGTGAGATGTGACAAGTATCAGCAGAAAATACAGAAGCATAATAAACTTTTCATTTGCAGCAGGTATGTAGTGTATCACAGGTGAGTCCTACTCCGGGTGACTGTCTGTGAGGAGTGTGGTGTGTTCTCCCTGTGTCTGCGTGGGTTTCCTCCGGGTGACTGTCTGTGAGGAGTGTGGTGTTTTCTCCCTGTGTCTGTGTGGGTTTCCTCCGGGTGACTGTCTGTGAGGAGTGTGGTGTGTTCTCTCTGTGTCTGCGTGGGTTTCCTCCGGGTGACTGTCTGTGAGGAGTGTGGTGTTTTCTCCCTGTGTCTGCGTGGGTTTCCTCCGGGTGACTGTCTGTGAGGAGTGTGGTGTTTTCTCCCTGTGTCTGTGTGGGTTTCCTCCGGGTGACTGTCTGTGAGGAGTGTGGTGTTTTCTCCCTGTGTCTGTGTGGGTTTCCTCTGGGTGACTGTCTGTGAGGAGTGTGGTGTGTTCTCCCTGTGTCCATGTGGGTTTCTTCCGGGTGACTGTCTGTGAGGAGTGTGGTGTGTTCTCCCTGTGTCCATGTGGGTTTCTTCCGGGTGACTGTCTGTGAGGAGTGTGGTGTGTTCTCCCTGTGTCTGCGTGGGTTTCCTCCGGGTGCTCCGTTTTCAAAAACATACATTGGTAGGTGGATTGGCGACTCAGAAGTGTCCGTAGGTGTGAGTGTGTGTCGCCCTGTGAAGAATGCTGCCAACTTATACAACTGCCTACTTATGCAGCTCACTAGGTTTTGGGACAGACCTGTTATGGGCCTAACATATGTATATATTCTCGACATGGCTGTGTCCAGTGTGTGACATTATGGAGAACTCCTCATTTTGGAAAAAAAGAAAGGAGCACAAAGGGTTCTGATCTTTCAGCAGCTGGAGCTTCCAATATCTCTAACTCCAAATCAGGACGAGCCACAATTGACAATTAAGTGACTAAAATAATCCTTCGAATGCTGACTGTAGCTTCTGAAAATTTATAGCAGCGGAATTAGCAAAAATGAAGAAAAATGAGAATAATAGACTTGACCGCAAGATTAAAAACATCACCGGTGATACCAACTGAGAGCAGGAGTCCAAGAGAGCACAAGTGACCTCATTCTGGGTGGAAAGGAAGCCTCTCCCTCATTCAGCACACAAGCTAATGTGTAGATCTGTGCAGTTCCACAGCATCAAACTGCCCAGTGGAGTTGTGTTAGCAGCAATTTCCAAACAGGCAGTGCTTGGCTACACTCTCCCAGGTTGGTAGCACTGTGTGCGATTGGGGAGTCCCAGCTAAAACATGGAATAGGGAGCACTAATAAGGGGAGGGAAATTAGTTTGTAACTGAAGAGAACATTTGCTAGATGCAAGAATCCATTTACTGACATGTGCATAATTCACCTGAAATAATCCCATCCCTGGATCTTCTTCTCAGGGAAGCTGCTCGGACTCGGCGTATCAGAGGAAAGCCCGTTTGGTGCAGAGCTCATACATCAACAGGCATCATTACTGAGGAATGGGGCTGCAGGGTACCATAGAAGGGTTTATTGCTGTGGACTTATGAAAGGAACCATGGGAAAATGCATGTAAACACGGCTCATAACTGCTAAGCAACAGGCTTGGTGTGTGTACATTACGTGTGTGTGTTTCCGTGTGTGTGTGTGTGTGAGCTAGATTCATCCATCAAGCAGATGATGCTGAAGCCCACCTGAGCGTCCTGTTGCTCCGAGCACCGGTGGTTTGTGTTCATTTCCCTTTCACAGACGCTCCTCCTTCTCTTCCAAAATTCATGTAATTGCCTCTTCTTTCTTTTGCTCCTCACACACTGCAAAGGTCGGAGGTAATTACGCTCTCTGACGGCTTATTACTTCTATACAGATTAATTAAGTCAGTTTGTGCAGTGGTCTCTACACCAGAAATCAGTGTGTGTGTGTGTGTGTGTATGATGTGATTTGTTTTCTCCAGCAGAAAGACAAGAGGTTGTGCTTTAATAACGTTCACCTCCTCAAATCCTCCTCATATAGGACTACCATAGCAACCGTGAGCCCATATCTAACATCACCCCACAAACCCCCTTTACATCACCCTTTAAGGCGGAGTTAAAAGTGCACTCTGTTCTGATTCGCCCTGTTTTAAGGCCGTCCGAGTTAAAACCACTCTTTGTAGCTTCAGCATACGTGGGCGGGGCCAAGCTGCTTTCAGTGGAACAGCATAACATTGCTTTCCAAATAAAAACATGTATCTCCAGAACAGTAACTCTACAGCAGAAAGATAAAAAAGTCTTATCTTCCAAAGGAAGTCAAGGTAATTTCTTTATTCCAAGAATGTTTTAAGCTTTTCTATTGGTCCATTCATCATGAACTTTTCACACATTATAGAGGACAACAATAAAAATAAGTGGAGATACATTTTTTAATGCAAATGTCAATTTTTGTGAATGTTACACATGATTAAATCAAAGATCAATGTGGTTAAAGCTTCCATATGGGAACAGGGGAGTGAACTGTACATTCTCAAACTTTTAATGAAGCTTGCATACATATAGTTTAGTGAAATAATCAAACAATAATTATAACAATATTATAATAATGTCCAGGATTCGTGCCCTTTAAACAAAAAATCCAAACTCAAAATCCTAAATGCCAATCTATGCATAAGAGAGAGAGAGAAAAAGCAAGTGAGAGAGAGAGTGAGAGAGAGAAAGATAGAGAAAGCAAGTGAGAGAGAGAGAGAGAGAGAGCAAGTGAGAGAGAGAGAGAGAAAGCAAGTGAGAGAGAGAGCGAGAGAGAGAGAGAGAGAGAGAGAGAGAGAGAGAGAGAGAAAGAGAGAGAGAGAGAATTTGCGATGACCCATCACATCTCTGCATCTGTAGGAAGGTGCTGATTAAAAAGGCACAGCTTTCTGGGGGTGATTCATTCACATAAAACATGTGTCTAGATCAGGGTTTGTCGGACTGTGTTAATGTGGTTGCTCTGCTGAACGGCACAACATTTCTATTAATAACTTCCTTCCATATGTTTTTAGTTCAACAGCAGTTTTCTAAATGAGGCACAATAATTCCAGAGGAGTGAACAGTTCTGACTGGACAGAATTGAAGGACAGACACTTAAATTACTCTTTATAACACACACACACACACACACACACACACACACACACACATACGTATTAAACCATTTTGGCTTCATAAAAATATCCGTACTATGTCAATTTACATTATGTCAGCAGATCCTGACATTAGCATTCTAGCTATGGAGGCCATGCTAGCAGCAGGCTAACAAAGCAGTACACACAGCCATTAAAAACAGCAACAATGTTAATATTAGTTGAAAAAAAAACAAATAATTTGCAAAGATTTGACACTTCTCTCATATTCTTGTCCATAAAAGATTGATAGAAACCACTCTGTTGATATTAAACTGCTCGCAATATAGGATGAGTACTAGCAGTTGACACTCAAGGGTACAGTATCAGAAAATGAAAGTGTTACTGTGCCATCCCTAATGTCTTCACCATCTCGTTCAGCCGGAGCTGTCAAAAAGGATAACTGCAAACGTCTGATTCATCAGTGAAAGCCAGTTAAATACAATTCCAGGCATATTTGTTTCGTTTGTTGGCACAGTGCTCCGAGTTCTCCCACTGGACCCGTCCCCTCAGAAATGCCATACTTTTAATCATCAGTAATTGGAATGATTTAAAACATTATTTTCATCAGTAACTTCTTTTCTCCCTGTTGGCAGAGAAATACACATTTTGACTGAGTTCCATTAATCACAAGATTAAACCGTGCAGCCAGTAATTAGACAACTTTCCTCATCCCTCAGAGGTGTTATGATCTGATCTGTAATACATCCTTTATCAGTCTAAAAAAGTTGGTCAGTATTTTCAAGGTCCCATGCAGATGATCTACAGATGTTCAGACTGTGAACCTGTCACAGGGAAACTCTGGTCTGCTTGTGCTACCACAGATCCAGCCCCCGTAGGCCCTGAGGAGCTCTCAAACTCAAAAGGGGGGGAACCCGGAGGGGGGAAACTCCAACCAGGATGGAACCCAAACACACTCGTGACAACCCTCAACTCAACAGTGGTGGTGTAGGAACCAGTTTGGTAGAATATTGATCTACTATGCTGAGCAAATCTGGACGGCATACCACCTCATACACTCTACCATGTGGCTTCAATAAGATGAAGGGCACTTAAGGGCAAGACCACCCTGTTCCTCCAGATTGGTGTCTCCTTCTCCAGGGTTTCACCCCTTTTTAGGTTCAGAGACCCTTGGAGTGCAGGGGACTGGATATGTGGTAGCACAAGGGGATCAGTGGGTGCCCAATGACACAAAGTACTGGGTTTGGCTTAGCATTAGGATCACTAATTTTTGACTAAAATTAAAGTTGGGGTCAAGTTTAGGGTTTTAACTGAATTTGTAACATTCAGTTAGTCTCATAACATTCAGACAATATCTATTTGGTTAAAGGCAAAATGAGCATTTATAGCCAAGTATAAGGGACTACCATCATACCTCACTAAACCTGGTAGCTATGCTAGCAGGAACATTTGAGCATTCATTAGCCTGGTGCTAAAGGCTACATTGATAAACTCTTAGGATTAGCTGCATTACTATGTATTCCCTGGTTTAATACAGAATTCATTTGACATATCTGGTTTTATATATATATATATATATATTCATGAATCAGTCGTTCAACAGTTATAATGTCTATTCGCTTTGGGCCAGCAGCAAAAAAAAACTGTGCGTATGTGTTTCATTTACCCATCAATGGGCCAGAAAGGAGGACACTTGACCCTGAAGCCCTTCGGCATTACCCTATTAAGTCCATTGCCCACTCTGGGCTTTATCTCAAAACCCTCTGCCTTCATTATAGAGCTACACTGCTGAGCAACGTGAACCGATCGCCTCAGAGTAAGAACAATAAAGCAGATGTGCCGTGGGCAAAGGACTAGGAGAGAGAATTTTAAATGAAACAGCACTATCAGTAAATATTACGTGCTGTTTTGTTCACACTGAGAGGAAGACAAGCTATTGTCTAATCTGACCTAGTTGAAGCTGAAATCTCACAACTTGCTGACATGTCTGAAGTACAATACACTGGGGTGCAGCTGAGCTTTGGAGAGAAAAAAAAAGACAAAAGACGCTTGTCAAATGTTTATTTCTTAGAAAACCATGAGCACACACATCCTTAACACAGTTCTGATGATGTTTGAGGAAAAAAAAGGCATACCCCAAGGATCCAATCATGATCATATTGCTCATGCTACCTTCAGACATATGTAGCACAAGTGCCAGCATCTGTTTTTCCCTAGAAATGGCTAACTTTCCAGGACCTTAATTACCCTTCGATCAATTATAATGATTGGGACTGGGATATGAAGGGCAAACAGAGCCTCTATTCATGCTCACTAATGACTCCACCTTAAGAGCCCAGTGCTTTCTTCCTCTCCCCAAGAGACCAGAGCAGTCTATCATGCTAATGCCAGAGTTTCGCCGGCCTGTCGGATGCTTTCAAATGAACGGCGGCCTCCTCTGAGCCTTCCCTCTGAATAATGGATGGGACGGAGTGGGGCCTTTAGGTCTGAACCGTGCAGTGGTCCCTCACATGGGGTTCCACTTTAGATCGAGAACAGCGATTAATAGACCAGCCTATGGCCAGCAGCCTGAGAACCCCAGGAAGGTTGTTTGATTGGAGGGGCAAAGCAGTTGCAGGAGTCATTTTAATGAGCTAAACACCCTCATGGGTTTGGCATCTGCTGCAAACCAGAAAGTGTTCAAACTTTGCAAGTGTCTCTTTGAACTTGGGATTTTTCTTTCCCAAAAACAAAAATATATAAATAAATTCAAGCAATTAGCACTGTGTCAAAAAATCAGCACTCAAACATGTCTGTCTTTTCCACAGAAAAATATGCGAAGGCTGTATTAGCTAAAATAAATATGCCTACATTAATTCTGAGTGAATTCATGAATCGGAATGGGAATTCTTACATGAATAAGACTTTGGGTATACATCTCATTTCAGAATGTGATCATTTACTGTGTATATACTTTTCAGCTTTACTTTCCCATAAGGGAAAAGGTAAAAATAAATATCATCACTGTCCAAAAAACCCAAAACAATACATCCCACATTTTAAAGTACACTTACTGTGTATTTTCAGTGTTTTAGTCTGTACAGGGTGTGCCATTTATATGGATACACCTTAATAAAATTGGAATGGTTGGTGATATTAACTTCCTGTTTGTGGCACATTAGTTTATGGGAGGGGAAAAACTTTCCAAGATGGGTGGTGACAATGGCAGCCATTTTGAAGTCGGCCATTTTGGATCCAACTTTTGTTTTTTCAATGGGAAGAGGGTCATGTGACACATCAAACTTCACAACTGTGAATTTCACAACTGTGGTGTAGTCTGGGCATTTTCAACATCCCACCTCTGGCGAGTTGATGGTGGTTTCCCAAAATTGCATCGCCAGATATCACATGGTGTACAGCCTCTCCTTGCTTAAGGGCAAGGCCACCCTGGTCCTCCTGGTTGGAGCTTTTATGCCAGAAGTAACCTTTCCCTTCATAGTTTCACAGTGTTTTGGGGCACAGGGGCCCGTATCTGAGGTAGCTCTGGCAGACCAGTTGCTCCCCCATGACACAGGATGAGTTGACAAGTTTGGCACAATAAAAGAAAAGAGTCCTATTGGCTTTGCATTCATTTACATCAAAGCAAACAACAACTGTTTAATCTCGGGGATTGCATTTTTCTATCACTCAGTAATTTCCAGGCATGCAGGGGTAAGTGTGGACACAGTAGCTGGGCTTTCTGCAGCTAGAGCTAATGTACAGTCTCCGACATTCCCTGTAAATCAACTAACAAATAAACAAAAGAGGGTGACCTGACCCATCCTAACAATAGCAAGCCAATTATACTGCAGTGCACATCTGCAGCACCCCTTGGTGATAGCTTTATATCAAGCTTTACCCAGTCATACTAAAGAAAATAGATTCCATTTTATGCACTGTGCTGTATAATTAACTTTCTCCATTAACCATGGAAGGCTTACATTTTGTTAATATTGAAGATAAATGCAAATTCTACAGAGCTGTGGAAGTTACAATACTGGGGAAAAGACCACCCTTCGCTGGTTTAATTTCCACACAAAACAGCCATTAAGTCCCAGTTATTCAATTTCACGAGATATTTCTGAGATTAGATGTAAGATAATCCACTCGCATTAAGAAGGGAAAAGTCCAAGGAGAATAAGTGAGGAAACTTGGAGCTCTTCACTTATAAAACGATGCAAAGTTACAGAGAATCTCAGGATCGTCATGGTGAAGTGGTGTAAGTATATGGTGGCACCTCAGTCATCTGAGGCTAGGGGTCCTAAGCAAAAACAAGTGGCCTCACTGTCTTTGCGTGAGAGGGGTGGCATTCCTCCAGGCATAGTGATAGCCAGTGTGGGCTTCTGTCAGTCGATGTGACGGATTTGGCCGTTCAGCGCTCTCCTCCGGCACGTGGAGCTGTCCACTGGTGTTGCATCGTTTCAATAAAGACATGTTTCAGAAGAAGCACATGACTGACCTCACCCTTACAGTGTTGGTGGTATTGTGTAAGATAGGAGTAGCTCAGCTAACAGCTATTAAGCAAAAACTGATGTATGTGTTCAAAGAAAAAGTAGGCGAAAACACTCTGCAACTCTGCGTCTAACTGAAAACAACTCAGTATCAAGGGTCTGAAAGGATGTGGAGCTGGAGGGAAGAAGCAGTTGAAAAAAGAAAAAAAAGGAGGTGCTGATATTTCTCAAAACAATGGCCTGGACACCGTAGAGCTCAGAGCTCAGAAAGCTGCATGTGTTGGGGACAGCTGTAATGCTAAAGTACTCAGGCCTGGATGCCAAACTACTTTCATAATTATCATACAATCTGCTTCCATCCAGAGGCAGAATCTCATCTTTCCACTCAGCTGTGAGCCATCTGCATTTTTCAGGTGAAGGACAGGTTTAAGAGAAATACTTTCATATAAAAAAAGCACAGTAATTGCACAGAGACGAAGAGGCCGAGAGGAGAATGTGTCAGAAACACACAGAGATCTGCAATTAACACAGCGCAGCAATTAAACCAGAGCCAGAGCCGACATAGCACTCAATCACAGAGATAAACTCACTGACTGGAGCATTCTCAACACAGAATTAATTACTTCCACACTTCCACACCACAGACGTCCTCAAAGAAGACACATATCTCCCTCTTCTCCACAGTGGAACACAAGTCGGGTTCTTAATGAAACGTCTGTGACCTGCTTTGTTCAAAACCCCACGAGCCCCACAGCGTGTTCTCCTCCTGTGTAAACAGCCCTGTTCAGAACGCCCGCATTCAGCGCCTGTTTCTTTAAATGATAATGAGCCGCTCGCTGTTCACCCCGACCCCGAGTGCACAGCAGTGAGGAGTAGAAGCTCTGTTTTTTAAACGTTTTCTCTTGCTTCTCTTTTTTCTCTGTTTTTACCCAGTGCTCTTACTTCTCCGTGCTCTTGTCTGTTTTGCTGCGTTTAACCTCATTTTTGTACTCTCACGTAAACACAGGTCCAGCGCTGTGATTGAACAGACTCAGACGAGGGAGGCGGAGCATTTCGAAAGTCTCTGTTTTATCTCATGTTACTGATTCAGGCGGCACACAGAAACTGACTGACCGGGGGGTCTTGTTCCAATGTGTGGGGGTTGGTGTCCTTCAGATCCCCACATTAACGTGAACACACACTGAACAAGCGGCGAGGGATCTCCGGTGTCTTTGCTCAGCATCAGTTCAGTGAATCTCATTTGGTCATGCGCAGAAGGATGTGCTCTTTGAAAAATGTGGGATGTTATGAAACATTAATAGAAAGAATGGGTCTTAAATCACGCACAGTCCTCAGTTCACAGAGCTTCACAGAAGACCTGATATAATATTTTCTAAAAGAATAAAGCAGGAAATTGTGAATCATCTGTAAGAGCAAATAATGCAATTATAGATAAGTGTCCAGGACTTTTGATGAATTAAAATAATAATAAATATGTGTTTTATTTATTATTACTCAGATACTGAGCACAGGCCTGAGTACTTGAGTAACACAAAAACACTACAGGACGTGGAATGGAACAGGGATTTATGATCCATACAGGAGGTCGCTGACTGAAGAACATTTGAGAACAACTGCTGAAATGCAGAGAGAGAGAGAGAGAGAGAGACTCGTTTAGCTCTGTACACACCAGCTGAGTAATGTGTTGACCAAATTTGCCCTCCCAAAGCCCAGCTTTATTAATGGACTGTATTAACTTCAACTTTGGAAATTGAATTCCCGCGCACTCGTCCAACAGAGGGAAGATAACCTTCAGCTGGATGTCTGCGTGGATTAATTTTCATTAGCGCTACCTGTAGGTGTTATAGTTAAACATAATTAGGAATGAAGCCCCAAGGCGTGAAATAGATTGAAATGACAGCGCTTCAGATATCACTGGAATAACATGTTTGATGAATTGTCTCGTGAAGGGATTGTTCATTATGAAAGACTAAATCCATATTTTCTGGGGAGATATTTTAATCACTTCACGTTCGAGATTAAGGTATTGATTAATTACAAAGCTGGCCTCGCCGTCTGAATCAAAACCCTCAGATTCATCGGGACGCTCCCTGAGATCAAACATCACTCATACATCAATGAGACTCAGCTCTTCAACCACGTGGAATTCCACTTCTAATCCAGGTTTTGTCCTGGTTCTTTGATGATGATCCTTCACCAATCGAATCCTGAAGGCATTCCATATGAAGGTAGTACTTTTGGTTTCATTTTAGGTAAGAGTTATATAATAATATTCACTCGTCTTCATCTGGGTCAGGGTCATGGTTGCAACCTGAAAACATGGCCCCACACTCACACCTGTGGACAGTGTCACACACTCACCCAGTCACTCACACACTCACACTTGTGGACAGTGTCACACACTCAACCAGTCACTCTCACACTCACCCAGTCACTCACACACTCACAGCTGTGGACAGTGTCACACACTCACCCAGTCACTCACACACTCACACTTGTGGACAGTGTCACACACTCACCCAGTCACTCTCACACTCACCCAGTCACTCACACACTCACACCTGTGGACAGTGTCACACACTCACCCAGTCACTCACACACTCACACTTGTGGACAGTGTCACACACTCACCCAGTCACTCACACACTCACACCTGTGGACAGTGTCACACACTCACCCAGTCACTCACACACTCACACTTGTGGACAGTGTCACACACTCACCCAGTCACTCACACACTCACCCAGTCACTCACACACTCACACCTGTGGACAGTGTCACACACTCACCCAGTCACTCACACACTCACACTTGTGGACAATTTCACACACTCACCCAGTTACTCACACACTCACACCTGTGGACAGTTTCACACACTCACCCAGTCACTCACACACTCACACCTGTGGACAGTTTCAAACACTCACCCAGTCACTCACACACACTCACACCTGTGGACAGTTTCACACACTCACCCAGTCACTCACACACTCACACCTGTGGACCGTTTCACACACTCACCCAGTCACTCACACACTCACACCTGTGGACAGTTTCACACACTCACCCAGTCACTCATACACACCTGTGGACCGTTTCACACACTCACCCAGTCACTCACACACTCACACCTGTGGACAGTTTCACACACTCACCCAGTCACTCACACACTCACACCTGTGGACAGTTTCACACACACACTCACACCTGTGGACAGTTTCACACACTCACCCAGTCACTCACACACTAACACCTGTGGACAGTTTCACACACTCACCCAGTCACTCACACACTCACACCTGTGGACAGTTTCACACACTCACCCAGTCACTCATACACACCTGTGGACCGTTTCACACACTCACCCAGTCACTCACACACTCACACCTGTGGACAGTTTCACACACTCACCCAGTCACTCACACACTCACACCTGTGGACAGTTTCACACACACACTCACACCTGTGGACAGTTTCACACACTCACCCAGTCACTCACACACTAACACCTGTGGACAGTTTCACACACTCACCCAGTCACTCACACACTCACACCTGTGGACAGTTTCACACACTCACCCAGTCACTCATACACACCTGTGGACCGTTTCACACACTCACCCATTCACTCAGACAAATGCAGGTTGTAAAGTGTGAGTTGTGAGTTTGAGGAAAGCAGTGTATCAATAAGAAACTAAAGAAACCTGATAAATTTGCCAAAACCAATGAACCCAGATTGAGCCTGGTATTCTCCCACAGAGCTAAAGATACAACTGTATCTGACCCAGAGTGGAAATAAGTGGAAATAAACTTCTGCCAGTGTGCCCTGCTGGCAGCCAAGACGACAAGATTGACAGCACCCTCCTCAACCTGTTCCCAACACACACCCCACTGTGCAACCCGGATTTCAGAGTTATGAGAAAGAGGCGTCTTAAAAACAGTAATAACTGGGATAAATATTGCCTTGACATGGAAAAATCCCAGCTGATTACATATTCGGAAATGGCCCCGCGGTTCTGCTATGGATTCCTGGGATATTAGCAGTAATACATAACATCTAATGAGCCACATATGGGTCACATCGACTCGGGGGGTGGGACATGGAAACCCAAGCAGCCCTGTGTTTATTTATTGCTGTTTGTGAGAGTGAGACACAACAGGCCCCTTTATTGGGCTTTTAAACACAGGGATGAATTTGCTAATAAAGGCAGAGGAGGCCAAAAAAGGGGGGGTGATTATCTCTGAAGACAAACAAAGTACTCTCTGAGCCTATCAATACTCAGCATTACAGGGCCGCTATAAAAGCGCTGTGGTTACTGCTACACCGAGGAAATTTCCAATGTCATTTATTTACGTCGTAACTAGACTCATGCTTTTGTTCCGGAAATTACCCTGAAAAATGTTCTGTTTGGGAGCTGTGAATAACGCACTGTGTAACTCACGGGATTTCTGCCCACTGCGTTAGTCACTGAGAAGCAGCAACTGCTGGAAAGTCACTTTCGAAACGTCTGCTAATAGCAAGATACATCACCTGGTTACTTCTACACTCACCGATCACTAATGATGGACACTCCAGTTCTTTTCTGAGGCAAGTCAATTAGCTCCGCTCACAAACAAGAGCCGGCTCTTCTGTCTCCTGAACTACTCTTTATTCTGCGAGTGGGTGACACACTTCTGATGAACTGCAGTCTGTAATTGAACATTATTACAGTAGACTACACTGAAACATCACTGGATTACACTCATTTTCCATTTTATCAGCTCCACTGACCACACAGGAGCGCTCTGTACTTACAATTACAGAGTGCTGTCCCCGAGTCGCTCTGCATACTTTGTTTGCCTTATTTCACCCTGCTCTCCAACGCTCAGGACTTTCGCAGAGCAGGTATGATTCAGTGGTGGGTCATTCTCAATGCTGCAGTGTTACTGACTTGGTGGTGGTGGTGGTGTTAGTATGTGGATCAGTGGATCAGACACAGCAGTAGCTGCTGGAGTTTTTAAACCCTGTGTCCACTCACTGTCCACTCTGTTAGACACTCCTACCTCATTGGTCCACAAGTCTGAGACAGTCATCTGTTGGCAGTTGGCGGACTACTCTCAGTCCAGCAGTGACAGTAAGGAGGACCAGGGTGAAATGGGCATAACAAGGTATGCAGAGCAACAGGTGGACTACAATCTGTAATTGTGTGGTCAGTGGAGCTGATAAAATGAACAGTGAGCATGGAAACAAGGTAGGCATTCCTAATCCAGTGATTATTCAGTGTAGAAGGAAAGTGGAACTGATGAAAGATGAATGGAAATACAACATAGGATTTATTAATAATGGGGACAGTGAGTGTATAAAATGCATGCAGGACCGAGAAAGGATCATGATGTTTTTGCCAGCAAACCAACACGCAAAGCACAGCACAGTCGTTTATCTTCTTTAAACCAAACTATGTATGTATTTCCAATTCCCCAATGTTTTCAAACAGATTTTTGGTTTGGGTGTTGGGTGATAAGTTACAGTTGCAGAGTGTAATTCACATTTACAGCACTATCCTGAAATCAAAGGGGCAAGGGTGCGTTGATTTCCTACCCTCCTCCAAAAGTTACATAGTGCAGTTTCTGCAGTGCTGAGCCCTGCAAAGACAGAGGCTCTATTCTCCTTATTAAAGCTCAGTGGAGCATCACAATGCTTTTGAAGCTGTAAGTTTAAGCTAAAAATACAGCCTTGTGTTCCTTTAACTGGCACAAATATGTAACTGAAAACATTGATCAAAGCCAAATGAAAAGCCCAAATTACTCAGCTTTAACTGTCAATAAATTCAAAATAAAACCACCAGAAACACTGAACAGACCAGAAACCTATTTGGTTTTATTTCACCAGAGCTGGACTGTGCAGGTACTTGACCGGTTTTACACATAACACAACCATAACATTGAACAGCAAGAGATTTCAAACACTGTTCTGTGGGTTTGCTTTACTCCACAGGAGGAACAAGTCAGAGCATCCCCTCAGGGAGAGAGAGAGAGAAGAGATGATCAGGCGAATGAGAGTGGAAAGGGAAAACAAGAAACTGAGAAGAGAGAGAGAGAGAGATCAAGTGAATAAGACTGGAATGTGAAGAGAGGAAAGAAGGGTAGAGGAATGGAGAAGGAGGAGGAGGAGGAGGAGTGAAGCAGGCAGATAGCACACTCAGAGACAGGATACAAGGCAAACATCTGTCAATCAATGGGCCACCTCCGAGTCAATTCATGCCGGAGAGCCCTTGAGAATTTCCTTCCAAAGCCGAGGGAGACGAAGGGTTCACGGCAGGTTGTTCACTGCAGCACTAACAAGCTTCATCAAATGTGTTACATGCTAGTAAATTAATACATTTTAATGTGTTTTGTTTTTCACTCCCATCCGATCCCAAGTCCATCCATCCATCCATCCATCCACCCCCACAGCATCATCTCCTCCCCCTCCAGCCCTCTATTCCAAAACACCAACAAAAGCCAAAATCCGGAGGGGAAACTGCGTGGGTGATGGAGCTGCTGCCAAATGCAAATAGCAAATCATTGCTATAATCTTCTGCGACACTAGCGTTTATGGTTGCGCTCCACCTGTATCAGGCAAAAATTCATAATTCACACCTTCGCTGGAATACTGGAGCCAAGAGTAACCATTAGAAGTTGAGTCATTATTATCATTTGGCTGTACACCTGATTTAAATTACATAATTATTCAAATGTAGCTGGATAATAATTTTTGCTTTTGTGTTTCATTTATGTCCACACAACAAAAAATATTACATTTGGTCATATTTCAGAAAAACCAAGCATATAGGTAGCCAGTTTATATCATTTAAAATGTATATGTGGTATTACCTAAAAGTATTAGAATGTGTGTGTGATTCTTATTGAACTCATTTCTTATATCTTCGCTGTCTAAACATGTATCTCCAAAACAATAACTTTACAAGAGAAGGAAAAAGCCTTCTTAACTTCCAAAGCAAGTCAATGTAAATGTTTTTTGCCCCCCTCCCCCAAGTAATTTTGGAGCATTCCTATTGATCGATTCATCTTGAAACATTTACAGTATGAAGGACAGCTGTTGTGTTAAAATGATGTAGAAAACTAAGAATCAACATAAATGGAGAAGCTTCTCAAAAACTCAATCATGACACCAGGCTCCACCACACTTCACTAAGAGCTTCTCCAACTCACGCAAAAGCCCTAATGCAGCAGCTACAGAATGCTAGCTCTTCACCACAGAGCTAAAAATAAAATACCCGACACCAGACAATGCGCCAGAGAAGCAAAAACAGGTCAAGGAGCTCTCTTTCAATTCTGTTTCTTTTCCCTCCAGGGGCCGGCAAATGGGAAAGCATTGTTTACTTAGCAAATTAGTCGCTAAGCTAATGGAGAGTAAGTGATACATTTCTATTAGTGGTTCTTATGCGGCATGTTGTCCAATGCTAGGCTAACAGAAGCGTGTGAAAACACCTTAAAGCTCAGAGTATCTGACCAACATTAATGCGCTCCAATGACTTTCATGAAAGTGAAGATCATCAGCACGAAACAAGAGGTAGCTTAATTGTCTGGCTAAAGCTAATTTATCACTCAGCATGAGGGCGGATCTGGAGAGGGCAAATTCTTCATTTTTCTGCCTCATGGTGACACTGCATTGAGAAACCAAAACTACACACAAAGCCTGATATTTATATATATGTTTTTATCACATCTTCAAGATGGACAAGCTTCTACACGTCTGCTGTAGAGATTGTGGGGATTCCACTGTAGAGAAGGTGGAGAGTAATAAAATGAAATGAGTTGCTCTGGAACAGCCACACATGAGCCTAGTGTCACCATGCTCAATGCCAAGTGCCAGCAAGAAGGGTATAAAGTATTTTCTTGATGATGAAGCACCAATGCCTTTGGGATAAATTGAGCTAATCATTCAACCTGACCTTACTAATGTCTGTGTAGCTAACAAACCCTCACAGCAATGTTCCGGCACCTAGAATAAAGCCTTTCCAGTAGAGCAGAAGCTGTTACTGCAGCAAAGGAGGGCCAAAACACGTATTAAATCCCTTTATTTCAGAAGACTATCCTGGAGCAGGTAATATATCATTCAGAGCTAGCATTCTCCTAGCAGGAGTAGCCTGGGCATAAACAACAGATGCACAAAAGCTCCCCTGAAACATTTGGACCATGTTACAACGAAGATTTATTCCCTGAGGCGATAGAAGACTGTAACCTGTTGTTTTCTTTACACAGCGAGTTGAGCTGAAGGCTGTAGGTTTCCGGGAAAAAAACTGGCATCCAGTGAGATGGAGGAGGAGGAGGAGGAAGAAGAGGAGGAGGGGGAAAGTGTGAAGACTGGCATTCAAACAGCAGCCACTTGCAGGAGAACGTCCCTCGCCTTTGTGTGTGTGTGTGTATGTGTGTGTAGATGTGAAGATCTCTACAGAGTAGTGGTGGTTGAGCTTTAGGCTTTATTACAGCAGTGAGGGAATGCGACCCTGTCACAGCCACTCACCGCAGGGACAAGGCCGCCTCCAAACAAACAGCAGCACTTTGGTCTTATTCCTCCCAGGGGTCTTTCTCTGATTCAGGGAATGTGCACCGCCTCTGGAAGGAGAAGCAGGAAAGTCGTCTACTGAGCACAAGTGTTTCAGAGCTTTAGAGTCCGACTGCAATGCCGCACAAGAGCTCAACACATTCATCTACCACCTACTTTCACCCACTGGCGACTTCATCAGAAACACCTGCCATATTAAGAATGCAAATGCAAATAAAAATAGGCCAAATTGCTAAGAAAAACAAACAAAACCTTCAATGACTGTGGGTGGAGTACCATAAAGTTTTCAGACATCAGCAGCTCTGCAGTCAGAAACTGCTCATTGGTTTGCGCTCTGCTGAAGACGCCTCATTCCCTTGGGGATATCACTGACCAGTGACAGTACAATTAGAAAAAAATCAATACAGAGTCCTGTAGAACTCTGTGTAAAAATAAAAACGCTTATTGGGCTTGCACTGTTTAGATTTTCAGTCAGAATAAAGTAGAAGAAGAATTTTGAGGTTGAAACTATAAAGTGATTTCAAATTAAAAACGAATTATTCCTGCATTTATTCTTTAAACAGTTTCTTGTTCTTGTATAATATTTTTTTGGTAATGGTAACATTAAGTGGGCGGCACGGTGGCGCAGCAGGTAGTGTCGCAGTCACACAGCTCCAGGGGCCTGGAGGTTGTGGGTTCGATTCCCGCTCCGGGTGACTGTCTGTGAGGAGTTGGTGTGTTCTCCCCGTGTCCGCGTGGGTTTCCTCCGGGTGCTCCGGTTTCCTCCCACAGTCCAAAAACACACGTTGCAGGTGGATTGGCGACTCGAAAGTGTCCGTAGGTGTGAGTGTGTGAGTGAATGTGTGTGTGTCTGTGTTGCCCTGTGAAGGACTGGCGTCCCCTCCAGGGTGTATTCCTGCCTTGCGCCCGATGATTCCAGGTAGGCTCTGGACCCCCCGCGACCCTAAATTGGATAAGCGGTTACAGATAATGGATGGATGGATGGTAACATTAAGTGTTGTTTACTCATGGTGTATTGGCATGTTGTAGTTATTTGGGACTGAACACAGCTCTGTCATCAGTTCAGACAGATCAGTAGAGTTCGTTCCTTCCTTGTTGCGGCGTCCAGCTCTCGCTGGATTCTTTCGTCAGCCACCGATCCAAGGAGCGTTTGAACCTCTTCAAAAGACTCAGCAGCTGTAATTTTACGAGCTGCCGTCGTGAGTCCGATAAAAACAAACGTGAGATTTTACAGATGGAGAGTTGGTGCTGGACGTCTGCGCTGCAGTGAGTAGGGTCATGACTCTGAACCACAAAAGATGAAGACACACCTTATATCAACATTGTAAACAGCAAGGAGTAAACCGCTTTGAACCAAGTAATAATTTTTTGTGACATCACAAAACAGTGACTTCATGGGTTGTGTTAAAAAGAGTTTATATTGACACCTCGCACCAAATGCTTACTTCAGAAAAGCAAAGAAAATGTCATGGTGTGAACAGTTTGTTTTGCGATGGCTGCTGAGGATAAACAGCTGTAATATGAGCCATATGTCTTTGTCTATGTGATATGAAGTGGTAATGATGTTTTTTTATTGTTTCTCGTTTGATTGATCCACTTTGAAGCAGGGTGGAAAAGCTAGCTGGCCAGTTTTGTTCAAACCCAACAGCAAACGAGGGAACATGCTTCTAATATTGATTTCATATTCTGCCTCTTATAGCAACAGAAAAAAAAGAAAAAACACACAAAGTGGCTTTTTATCCACTTTGCCAACGTGAAATCGTTCCCTCTTGTCCTAAAAGTTCTCAGCTATGCTAGAAGCTGCCCCTGATCTGCTGAGCCATGATTAATTTGACTGCATCCGTGAAATCACTGGAGATAATCATGAAGCAGTGAAAAGAGGGATGGTTCTCCCTGTTTTTCTGCAAGAAACTCAGCCAGTCACATCAATGTTTTATGCTTGGCTACAGTATAAAACGTCCTTGTCCTTTTCCTTGAGTAACCCAGCCACACGACTACATGCACCTTGAATTTTGCTTTAAAGTGCATTGGGAACAGGTTCAGATCTGCCTCCAAGGAGA
This sequence comes from Hoplias malabaricus, assembly GCF_029633855.1. NCBI lineage: Eukaryota > Metazoa > Chordata > Actinopteri > Characiformes > Erythrinidae > Hoplias > Hoplias malabaricus. Next base: position 10,420,892 of record NC_089800.1, read on the forward strand.
AAAGCAACAATCTAGAGAAGTCCAGGACAAACTTCAGGGATGTTTCTAATGTGTGATCTGTTCAATCATCAGCATCCAAATGAACACAAGCCTTTCAGACAAAGCCTGCACAACCAGCCGGTCTAAGACACACACTTACTGTAAATAAAAGGAACTCACGTAACTACAGTCGGAAATCTGTCTGTAACACTGTTTAAAACAATGTGTCCAATGTTATCTGAAACGGTGTATAATTTCACAAAGGGTCCTGGGTGTAGGTCACTGTTTGTGTACTGTGTTCTCCCTGTATCTGCGCTGGTTTCCACAGGTGTGAGCGTGACGGTGACTGTGATGGACACCCTGTCCTAGGTGTGTTCCTTTCTGGTGCCCATTGAATTCGGGTGGGCTTTGGACCCACTGCGAACCTAAACAGGATGAATCTGTTTTGTAGAATGAATGAATGATTACACTACATACAGTACATCTACCCAAGATATACAATAAAATACATGTCACAGGTTTGGGATATACAGTAATAGGTGATGGCATTGTAATACCAGCAGAAGTGCCTTTGCTCTATATCTTTCTGTGTGAGAGTGAGTGAGTGAGTGAGTGAGTGAGAGAGAGAGAGAGAGAGAGAGAGAGAGAGAGAGATGGCTCACCCTCTCTCCCATTACTCAGTGTGATGTTAGCCAGTGCTGGCATTTGTTAGCTGACATAATTGAGACAATTAGTGTTCTCCTCCAAATGTGTTGTGTGCCAGTGTTGTTGCATTAGTGTGTTAGTGGCTGGCTGCCTATTAGAGCCAGAAAGTGGGTGGACTTGGGTTGGAATTGGGAAAAAAAGGAAATAAGTTTTTAGAAATATGGGAGGGGGAACAAGCAAGCAAAAGAAATAAAAATGAAAAAAAAAGAAAAGAGTAGCATTCAAGTTGTTCTTGCACTTCATTTCAAACCAGCACAGATTCCCTGACCAGCCAAACATCCGCCCGCTGCTCTGGAGTGGCTGAATTATTCGCTAGGTGCTGGAGGATTAGTGGATTGTCTTCAGTTTTTCTTTAGTTTTATTTCTTTATTTATTTTTAAACACAACACCATGTCAAAGCAGCACAGAGGCGTTTTCCCAGAACTGATTAAAATTGCCCTGGAAGCAGCGAGGCGCACACAAATTCAGAAGAAGCCAGTTCGCCCGAGACACAGATCATGAATAAAGCCCAGGTTTTTTTTTTTCCCAATCATTTGGTGAGGAAGGGAAAGTTGGTTGCCAAAACATGCCTTAATATCATTAAGCAGCGTGACTGTGATCATAAAAGCTGAAAACACGAAGAGTGAATGAACGTGTGGTGTATTAGCGAGAGGGGGATGCTACGGGGACAAGTGCGACTCAATGCAGGTTGAATGCGACCGAGGGTGCAGCCGTTGGAATGCAATAAAGGGCTTTGGCAGGACATTCCCGCACAATGATATGGATAATCTCCCGTTGAACACTCAGATTATGATTGTGGAAATGAGCCCGCATATTTCCCCAGAGGTAGAGAAGCGTGCTGCCTGAATGAACACAGCTACGGCATGACCGATTCTTTACTGAGGAGGCTACGCTTCTCTCTCTCTCTCGCACGCTTTCTCCCCCTACACACACACTTCTGACAGAAGTGTCAGAACATGAGGCCATATACATGCCCTATATGCACTATACACTATAGCTGGTAGATACCCTCTCACCCATCATTTCTCCTAGTCAAGAGTATCCGTAAGGAGTTTACCCACCTTGGTGTCTGAACATTGCTGTGGGGATTTGATTGTATTCAGCCATGTAAACTTTTGCAAAGAGACTTTTTATCCTGTATCACTCCAGAGAAGTGGTCAGATGATCCACAGCCCTATGCCACATGGCACAAAGGTATAGTTAATTGGTTTTTCAAAGTGGGGATATGTCTGTTCTGAAAATCTATAAAAACACACACACAAACTTCATTTGTGAGGACCGCCATTGAAATAATGATTACCGTAGCTACTTTACAATACACCTAAATCTAGCCCTAATCTTTGACCTCAGTAACTAAGACGAAATCATTTCACCCAGTTTTTCACATTAAAAAAATGTTTATAGAAAAATGACCTCACAATACAATAAAATGTGAGATACTCATTCATTTGAGGAAATCTCATCTTCACAAAAATATAACACACACACAAAAACACAGCCTTCCAGAGATTCTGTCCAATCTCCTCATCAACATCCCAGACTGCACTAATCCCTCCGTTATTCGAGAGCAGACCAAAAGCCAGTGAACATTAGCGTCAGCGGTGAGTACAGCTAAAGCTAACGCTAAAGCTAATTCATCCATGCCCAGGATTAGACCTGAACGTTTGAGCTGTGAGCATAAACCCAGCTCTCAGGAAGAACTAGACGACATCAGTCTGGCTGAAGACGCCCAGCCCCGGCCTACACTCATGTATCTTCACGCCTTCAAGCTCCAGCGCTCATTATAGACAGAGGTTAAAGAGCGAGATCTGCCTTTAAGAGACTAATGTCCTGCTGCTTCTCCATCCAGACTAGGATTGGGGAGGGTGGGCACTCTCTTTAATCTGTTTAGCTGCAACCCCTCACATTTATGGACAGGATTAGAGCTGCACAGTGAGACCCATGCCACGGTGGTGGCGATGCGCCCTAAATATTTGGACATGTTTATCCTCTAAGCTGCGAGAGAGCAAGCTCAAAAAACTCAATCAGTCTGGAGCCGAGGGGTCTCTGAATTCATTTGACTCTCATCAAAATTACCCTTTCAGATTAGCACTGTCTATCACACAGTTCAATAAACTCCTCATGTTGGGTCGAAGACATGGCTGTCATAGTGAATCAGGAATGAGAGAAATGCTCTGTAATAAATTTGAAGAAATGGGTTTTGAGTCTCATTTCAGAATGAGATTCAGAATTAAGCCCCAAGTTATGGAGAGGGGACAGTGTTCCAGCCACTGGGGGTGCACTGCAGGGGGGGGGGGGGGGGGGGTTGTGTCAGGACAGACATCCGTTGTATAACCTCGGCTAAAATGCAGATTGTAATGATCTGTGGTGGGGTCTCTTTGTAGGAGCAGCCAAAAGACAAACAAGATTATTCTGGGTAGTAGATTCTTGATACCAACAATGACATTAAGCATTAAAGGACACATTCTCCACTTTTCCTCTCACAGTGGAGCACAGTTCTGGTTCTTAATGAAACCTCAGTGAACTGCTTTGGTCAAAACCCCACAATCCCCACAGCAGCATTCTCCACCTGTTCAGAACGCCCTGTTCCTATAAATGATAACGAGCCACACACTGTTCACCCTGACCCCGAGTGCACAGGAGTGAGGAGCAGAAGCGCTGAATTTTTGTCGTTTTTGTCGGGTTCTCTTTCCTCTCCATTCTCACTCAGTGCTCTTAATTCTCTGTGTTATGTCATTGTTGATGGTTCAGTATCGGACAGACTGAGAATGATCACTGGCTCTGGTTTATATAGATGGGTCACCACAAATAAATACAAAGACATTAGGACTGAAGACCCTCATCCTGTGATGGAACACGTCCGTCCTGATGGCACCGGTCTTTTCCAGGAAGTAGTAGCAGCAGTTCCCAGCAGTAATTCCCCAATCCCCATGGCACAGGAGGTCAGGTAAGGGTTTAATGAGGATGAATATGAGCTGAAATGCTGTAAACTAAATGTATTTGCAGTCACCAAGTCCCTTATTTTAAATAAAAAAAGCATTCAATCTTAAAATGAATGTTTAGTGATGTTCTAATAAGTGCCTTTGACTGGGAGGATTAATAAATAAATTTAAAAAAAGCAGCAGTGAATTCAATGCAAGACTTACATGTGATAATGAAGCCCCAGGAGTGGACTCTGCCTTTTGCTCAGTATTGTATGTGTGTACAGTATACTCTTATACAGTGACAAAGCCTAGCAGCACAACATGCACTTATTTTTAAAATGGCCTGACAATGCAGCTCTCTCCCAAACTGCATGTTCCCTGTGAAATGTTTCCACATGGAGGAGAGATTAATACACAGTCGAGTGGCTGTGCCTGCAGAGAGAGCTCTATCTCCTGCCGTCTCAGCAGCATCCACACACACACACACACACACACACACACACACAGCGAGAGAGTGAGAGAGAGACAGTGTAAGACCATTCTCCACAATAACACAACCCTCCATAGCCCCACCCCTCCTCTTCTCACTCTGACAGCCCTCTAACGCTACTCACTGGCCTTTGAGACTATTCTCTACGCGTCTGTCTAATGATCCACTCCGTCCTCTTCTCTCCTCTTCTCCACTGTTCACTCAGTGTAAACCCATCAGTCTTTATTCATTCTGCTCTTATTGTTGTATCGTTTCGCTCCGGGTGCCGGTCAGAGGAAGACGAGTTCGTCTTTCGTGTTTTTGTTCCTTTGAGTCTTAGTTCCTCTGTGATTCTTTGGGCCTTGTCCCGTTTGAGTCTTGGTTCTTCTCAGCAGTGGTTCTTTTGGTCTTGATCACCTGGGCTTTGAGATGATGCCAGTTACTAAAAAACACTCTAAAAATAAGATTTAACTAAAATACAACACTGAAAACACAGTGAAGCTGCAACCCTCAACTCTTCATACACTAACAGCAGTCTATACAGGAAGACTCCTCCATAGAATCCGCCGTTCCATCCTCTGCACAGACGTGACATACACTCCTCCATCCTCCGCACAGGTACAGTATACATTCCCCCATCCAGATTCAATATACACTCCTCCATTTTCCACATGGATAGAGTATAGCACCCCTCCCTCCGCCACACAGCTACGAACATCCATACAACAGCTCTGCTCTTTCACATCAACAGCTCTGTGTTCTTCTTTTTTATTTTTTTTTTCCCTGGAGTGGCACTGAGGCAGTGCTCTGTTACCGCACTCCTGCAGTCATTACTGCAACTCCTTCAGTCAGAGAGAGACACAGAGTGTGTGTGTGTGTGGGTGGGGGGGGCTGCTCCAGCGTGTGTGTGTGTGTGGGGGGGGGGGGGGGGGGGGCTTCCTGAGGAACAAACATCCCCGGGATTGCACATTGTTGCACAAGAGGATTCTCACTGCAGGAACAACTTGTTTCAGACAAAATAAAAGGAACAGAGAGAGTGCCTTCTGCTACGGTTAAGGTTGATTTATTTGTTTTGTTGGCAAAAGAAAACCAGAATAAAGTCAATGTGTCTTCACAAATGTATCAAAACAGGGGAGTGTGTGTGTGTGTGTGTGTGTGTGTTTACTGTGTAAAGGATGCTTTCTAGTTTTTGGCCTCGTTTGACCCTAAAAGTCAGTTGCTTTCTCTCTCTCTCTCTCAAACTTCTACACACACAAACCACAGTTTAAAAATGTATTTAGAGATTGGAGATGTATTTATTTATTTATTTATACAGGCACGAGGAAAGTGAAACCCTAGACAACGTGACCCTGGAGCTTTGTGGCAGAGACACTACCTATAGCACAACTATGCTGTCTACACACACACACACACACACACACACACACACACAAAGTGAATGGAATAGCAAAATAGCAGTAAATGGCTTGGCATCTAAGGGTTAATATAAAGTGCATCAGTAATCTGACCATGTCTCCAGTTATCAGAGTGTGCTGCTGGAGCTAATTTGTTTCCAAGGCTTCTGATTATCACAGCCATGGGTTCTGCATTAATGTCAAAAGGCCGTCAAATCTGGATCAGGATTGATTTTTCAAAGGCTGCACAAAGGTCAGATCGACTTCCTGTTGTTATATTCAGTGCAGTCATGATTAATATGAACCGAGGCGCCTGCTGCTCAACCCAAATCTTCCCAAAAACCAGGTGGAATTTAACTCAGAGTTTGGACTGAAACAAAAGGGAAAGAGGCAGGATGCTTCACCTAAGACGAATGCTGTTATTACACCACATCCGCGCGTCCAATTTGTTTTGTTAAGACGCCTGAATACCCAATTTACTCACTCTGATTAACTAAATTAATCTTTCAGAGAGTGCCTTAGACCCTTAGAACCATTGTGAGTATTTTACATATATTTTGAAAAGGGGATTCAGCAGAACGCAGTAAAACGGAACAGAGCGCAGTGGTCAGAACCGTCGAACTACAGCTGTGTGCTACTCAGATTATATTCAGTTGAAGTGAAAATAAGTTAAACATCTTGTAAAGAGAGGTTTTTCAGGCACATTTCATTACAGTTCATTTACTATCAGGTCTAACTCAATGAACCGTAGGCCTACAATCTGCGCTCTGACATTATAACTCAGGAATGCTTTAAATTACAGACCTGGCAGGGCCTCATCTCTTCAACTACGCCATGATCTCTATCATCTGAAAAAGCAGGGCTGAGTATTCCAGCTCAGAAACACATCTACAACACTCACTCCATCAGGACATCGTCTGTCAAACCAGTGAGTGACAACCCTGCTCCATACAGCATCCACCAGCAGACCATCATCACCATCCTCATGATCATCACGGCTTCACACCCCAGCACAGCATTAACTTACTGATACAAAAACTCTGTTAGCAGCTTATACCATTACTGAATAACCCAGTGTCACCCAAATATATATAACTATGCATACTGGAAGCCTGTGCTAGCATTTCTTCTGTGGTGTTGCTATCAATGTGTGAAGAGTGGGAGAAAAGGGTGGCATTGACAATCCAACACAATGGGCAGCACTTGTAAATAACTCATGAAAGAATAAAGTTACGTTAAAACCAAGCACACCATTGTTTTTCTTGTGAAATTCCCAATAAGTTTGATGTGTCACATGACCCTCTTCCCACTGAAAAAACAAAAGTTGGATCCAAAATGGCCGACTTCAAAATGGCCATTTAATGGCCAGTTAATATCACCAACCATTCTCATTTTATTAAGGTGTATTCATATAAATGGCCCACCCTGTATATACACACACACACACACACACACACAGAGTGAGAGAGTAGAGAGAGCATGTGCAATCTTCTAAAGGCTGTACACAATAGCCCAGGGTCAAAAGAGAGCTTACACAAATGTGTCCCATTCAAAAGATAAAAAAAATACAAAATAGTCTCTGATCGCCCATATTTGATATTTTAAAGAACACAGGCTCTGAAGAGTCTGTATAAAGACTATGGAAGTCCACCCAGCGGATTCCTGGGATAGAGGGGGTGGTAACACAAACCAGCAGTGTGAGGATAGTAAAACAACTGTGTAAGCCCCACCTTACTTTTTTACTTACTTTTACTTTACTGATTGCTGTTGGTATGTAAAGAATATCAAGGAATATGTGTTCTTATTATTTAAATAAAATAATCAACTCAACTTGTCTGAGCAGCAGTGTCCATCTTTTTACACACATCTCTATATATTCAGGACCTTCTCAGCTAATTACGTCATTCTCTACATAAAAAAGAAGCTTCGTTAAATTAACATCTTTTCTGTGGATAAAATACAAACATATCCCCCAGAGAGGTGTGTGTGTGTGTTTTCCTGCTGCAAGTCTCAGTTCAGGCAGTGCTGCAAACACAAGCTTTAATCCACTGTTATTAATAACTTAAAGAGCCCATGTCCTACATTATTACTGCATTATTATTCCATAGCTTCCTCTGAGGTATGTGTGTGATATCGGTGCGTTTTTATGAAGAATAACAGTTCTAATTTATTTCTGCATCACTGTTTTCCAACCTTTCTTTGTCCCTTAGGATTAGCCTGGCTCTTTTATTACTTATTTATTTATTTTTGTTACTGTGCCTTTAAGTACTTCCTTTAATAACAGGCTGAATATGGGCTCTTTAATCATGTTTGATGTATTATTTCCCTGAGTAACAGACTTTGTTAAATGATGTTTGTTACTCGTTCTTTGCCATTTCAGAAAGAAATATCCAGGGGGTGTTTCTGAAAATGCTTTTTAGTTCTTTTATGTTTTTTTTTTTTTATTTTTATTTTTAATTTTTCAGCTGTGTTATAAGTTTAATGAGGTCATAACTAATAAAAGTCATCCACTGTAAATGTCTAATGCGCTGTGGTGGATGAAAAAGCATCATGGGAATGATTATGTCTGGGTCTGGGACTGGAATGGGATTAACTATTTAATCCCAAGCCCCCCACCCACCACTCAAAAAAAAAAATCTGACATTTCTGCCTTTTAATCTACTCTTCTTCTTTAATAATGGGATCTCTGTGCTGCAGCTGCTTTTATTAATATATAAAACACAAAGCTGAAATTTACTTTCATTTTGTTTGCTTCCCAAAGCACCATTTTGAGCAACACACCAATGGGAATTTACTTCAGAGCTCCGTATTTAGATTAAACAAGTCAATAATAAGCATTTCCTTTTTTTTTCTCATATTGCGTTCTGAATTTGTCACTCAGGAATTTACTGCAGTGCGTCCAACAATAAAGACACCGTGGAGCTTCTTTTACACAGAAACAGTAGTGGTTTCACATGCTGTAGACTGGGGGTTGTGTGTGTGTGTGTGTGTGTCTCTTCAAACTGTATTTTTGTGCATACTCTGACATTTTTTTTTTATTTGCCATTATTTTAGTAACCCCGGTTTATTTTATTTTTAGAATAAACAGTCAGCATTACCATCAGGTTAGAAATGAAGCATCACTGTATTTGGGCCCTTGATGGACACCTGGAGAAAGAGAGGAAGCTCCCACTTTGGCAAAGATTTTCCACCAAATGCCCTTCCTGATTCAACCCTCCCATTAATCTAGGCCTAGGACTAACACTAAGGCCGGCCGGCACATGCACCTCCAGCATCTGGAGCACACACACACACACACGCACACACACACAGTAGCAATTTCACACAACCAGTCAACCTTCCAGCATGGGCTTGGACTCTGGGAGGGAACCCACACAGTGCACCCGGTGGAAACCCACGCAGACACAGCACGAGCACACCACACTCCTCACAGATAGTGACATGAGGAGAGGATCTCACCCAGGACCCCAGATCGCTGGAGAAACATGGGCAGGTCTTAAACACTACGTTTCTGAAGGATCCTGAAAGGATTGGCATACATTTTTAGCCACGGCCGTCATTTTGATTCTTAAAAGTGGGAACTGCTTTAGTGGCTCATTTTTCTTTTCCCAGCATTCAATTCCACCCACCAGCGGCAACCAGGAGAGCAGTTAATTAACACACACTCTCTCTCTCTCTCACACACACACACACACACTCCCCTGATATTGTCATTACTTTGTGATGATCAAGTGCAGCCGGTGTTTCCCCCCTCACTAGGGTTCAGGGAAGATGCAGAGAGGTAACACAGCCCTGTTGATCACGTTGCACAGTCACAAAGTCTTGAAACCCCTGGACTAAAGCACCCCTGGATCACTCTAGACTGGTTCTAACCACCGCAGACCAGGAACACCGCACCAGACCTGAGTTATGGAGACTGCCCAAAACATTATGACCTCTTCAAAGCGCCCCAGAACCTTACAATGATTATCTTCCCCATGGTTTCAACATCTGTGCACTGCCTGATATACCCCACCCTCACCGACAGGGGGCACTCTAGACACATCATCAATGTTATTCACAATGACATTAGGGACTTAATATTCTCCTCCAAGCACATTGAGCCCCATTGACACTGCATTAGCAGCAAACTTAAGCCAGACTCGAGTGAAAGTTAAATTTAACCTATTAAACCAATCACCCACAACGTGAGATGACTGCGTCCCACAAATGACCACTGTCTGGTGAACAGGGTTTTGAGTCCTGCTCAGTCGGACTGGAGTCTCTCTGCTGATGAATGTTAATCCTGCAGGGGACTCTGAGGAGCGTCTCCGCTGAGAATAATTCACACTGGCACTTTCACATTCCACTAAAATAACTGTGCGTCTGAGCTGGGTGTCTGGACGTCAGCTCCTTTTTCACCGGTCAGCGAGGAGACCAGGGGAACGGGGCACATTCTGGATGTAATTAAATTAATTACGCTACAGTCCCGTCTCCCCCTGGACCAGGATGAGGCGGGAGTAATGTATACGTTCTGTTAACTTCGAACAACCATGTGTCATCTCCATAGAAAAACATGAAACAAAATAGAATGCTTTGGAGCAGCTGCACATGACCCTACGGTCACCATGTCCAAAATGAAGTGCTAGAGGGGGTCAGAGCACAACAAGCACTGGGCCACTGGGTTCTCCCGAGTGATGCAGTACCTTTGAGATGTTATATATGATTATATATTAACTTTCCTCATTAATGAACGCCATCAAATCCTCACAGCAAGTTCCAGCATCTGCTATAAAGCATTCCCAGAAGAGCAAATGCTATTTCTGCAGCAAAGGAGTGACAGTCTCCCACTGAATCCCCTTCATTTCAGAAGAAACACTGAGAGCGCAGGTGTCCGCTGAGTTCTAGTTAACTTTAATTTGTCGGTAAAAGCAGCATAGCTCTTTTTATTAGGCATCAAAATGCAATATTCCAGCAGTTCCAATATCATTGTGCCATTTTCCCCCCCAGGAAACCACCATTTTGTGGCATGTTTTCAATATTATAGATGCAGAAGACAAACTAAAACAAGCAAACAACTCAATTTCAGATTATTATTTGCTCATAAACGAGCTCCTTCTCCGCAGTGGAACACAGCTCTGGTTCTTAAAGAAACATCTGTGACCTGCTTTAGTCAAAACCCCACAAGCCCCACAGCAGTGTTCTCCCACTGTGTAAACAGCCCTGGTCCTTTAAATGATAACGAGCTGCTTGCTGTTCACCCCAACAGTGAGGAAGAAGCTCTTAGCTGTTTTCACTCTGTTCTCTTTCTTCCTCGTTCTCATTTTCTCAGCTTATTTCTCTGCACTCATTGTGAATGTTTTGCTGCGTTTAAACTTGTCTTTGTGCTCTCACATAAATAAGAGGGTAGAGCTGTGATTGGACAGACTCGGACGAGGGGGCGGGGCAATTCTAGAGAGCCTGCACTTGACGTCAGACGTGGAGCAGAATCAGAACGGCTCGTTTTATCCCATGGTTGGTCTTGTTTCACAGTGTGTAGTTTGGTGAGTTCGGAACCCAACGGGGATCACTGAGCTCTAGGCCGGAGCAGACCTTGGACAGCACCGCTTCAATGTCTTATTGCTTGTTGAATGTAATACACCTTGTACACATTTGACCCTCATCAGTAGTCGAAGTTAAAAATGAAGTTTATCATATGTGTAAGTGAAAAGAACGGAGAAAACTAAACTGGAGGTTTAATTATCACCTGCATCTTCTCTCAGTGTCACAGAAGTCTCTCAGGCACCAGCAGCTCAAAGAGAACAGAGCCTGAGGCGATGATGTATTCCTTTTCTTTCCAACTGTGGAAGTGTGGAAGAGCATTCTCCCAAAAGAGCAGAAACAATGACTAGAACTCCCGATCCTCGTAGAGTCATCCTAGTTGATTCCAATGAGCCGGATTTGAGTGTCCTCTAATTCACGTCTAGGACAAATATGAAAACAAATTCAAACACAAACACACAACTATTCCCAAGCCCTAATCTCATTATTCCTGACAAGCATCCCAGCGCTCCATTAGGCAACTTCCCTGACTCACCTCACCTCTGTCTCACAGGCGTTTATCAGTGTGAGGCAGAGCTCTTAGTCAATACTCCAGAAACGGGAGTTGTAGTCATGTTGTCTGCTTATTTTTTAGATTTCCTCTCGTCTAGAACGTGCATAGAGGATTGTTTACCTCCAGAAGCAGTGCTTTCAGGATAGTACACACACACACACACACACACACACACAAAGACCGCCTCGGATTCGTATGTGCCACCAATTACCCAGTGCAGTCCACTTCTCCCCGACTCCGAAGCTTTACCTTGGGTTTTCTCGCTCGCTGCGAGGCAATTATGGCCCAGTCATGAAATAAAAATATACAGCGTACTTTAAAACTGACGGACGCTCTGGGCTACGGTCAACACTTCACCTCCGAAACCTCACCACAAGCTCGAGGGACGACAGGTCAACCTCTTGAGCAGAAGCCAAGCCTTTCAAAACAGATCTGTCACGCTTTACCTCTCTCTCTCTCCCTCTCTTTTTCCCTCTTTTGGCACAAGAACACAGACGCTCGCTTATAGAGACACGTGCATGTTTTACTGTATTACAAACATCAATCTATTATTTACGCTAGTTATTATTATTACTACATTAAGCTCTACTATTAAGCTCTACTCACAAGACAGAGCATCAAATGGCGATTTTCTGCTGCAGGGTTTGCACTTTACTCGACACAGCTCTACTCACCACTTTTCACGTGGTTCCGATCGAGCCGAGTAGGGACTAAACCGTGGCGTGTAAACCTTGCAGAGCACGGGTGGTCTAGAGAGAGATGTCACTCTACGCCACTTAATGCAGACGTCCAGCACCAACTCTCCATCTGTAAAACCTCCAGCTGCAGCGGAGATCACGTTTGTTTCTATCCGACTCACGACGGCAGCTCGTAAAATTACGCCGTGGTCTTTTGAAGAGGTTCAAATGCTTGGATCGGTGGCTGACGAAAGAATCCAGCGAGAGCTGGACGCTGCAACAAGGAAGGAACAAACTCTACTGATCTGTCTGAACTGATGACGGAGCTGTTTTCACTCCCAAACAACAACAACAACAACACAGCAATAAACAATGCTTAATATTACCACCACCGTTGTTGTGGTTTGTAGTGGAAAACCACCATGGGCCAAGTGAGTAGAGTCAAGTAGAGTCAAGGAACCACTGATAAAAGACTACACTTTGACTTTTTATCTACAAGGTGGATCAAAGAGGTAGGAGGGTCTAGAAGAGTGGACAGTGACTGGACTTTAGAAACTCCAGCAGCACTGCTGTGTCTGATCCACTCTGTGAGGGACCTGACTATTGGAGAAGAGGGGATAAGAATACATGTCTGTAATTGTAGACCTACAAAGTGCTCCTGTGTGGTGAGTGCAGCTGATTCAAATGAACAATGAGTGCAGAAACAAGGTGTGCGTTCCTAATCCAGTGATCGTTCTGTGTCTACTGACATACACAGATGTGACAATACTTATATACATCTACAAGCTGTAGATATTCAGCATCTCCCTGCTAGAAGCCCATCGATGAGCCTGTGTTCCTAACACATCACTGCAGGACGTTACGCCGTTCAACAGAGGGACGGTCCACCCGAAACACACCGGTTCCTCTTTCATCCACACGCTGCAGGTTTCCAAGAGCTCAGAACATCCAGCCTCCCATCCTCCTCCCTCACGAAACCACAGAGATCTGCTGGAGAACACTAGCCCCAACGCAGCCGGGAGACTCTAATCCTATGAGCACTAAGGAGCAGCGAGAGTTAACAGAGACGGCACAGTGAAGCGCACAGGAAACAACCACAGCAATGAGGAGAAAGTAGCGTGAGGAGGATGAGCTGAGAATGTTCAGCCAGACGGCAGGTAGAGGTGGGTGATATGATGATATTTCTCCTGATATGACAATATTACAGTGCTTTTCTGATTAAACATATCATTTCATAACAGAAAGAGACAGTAGTTTTGAATGAAAGTTGTGTTTAAGGGCGGACAGTGTGTGAAACTCTGTAAACGTCACTAATCCCAGAGTTTATGGCTGTTTTTTTATTTATTTAATTTAATTTATTTATTTATTTTAAATATGGCGCCACTGGTGTATCACAAAATCATCATAAACTGTCCAAAAGTTTGTAGACGCCCCTGATTTGTAGCAGCTCGCACTGCATAATGTTGAACAGCATGCCCTGAGCCTAAGGTCACCATGCTCAAGGCCAAAGCCACCAAAGCCAAGGCCAGTTGGAATGGTCTTCACAGTCCAGAACTAAAAAAAAATCAGCATCCATACCCGACCTCACTAATGTCCCTGTGCCATCAGAACCTCACAGCAATGTTCCAGCATCTGGTCTAAAGCCTTCCTAAAGGAGTGGGAGCGCTTACTGCAGCTAAGAGTATTAATTCTCTTCGTGTCAGAACAAGAAGGTTGGATAAGCAAGTGTTCAAACAGTGTATAATGAAAAGTGTTGTAATATGATGTGGTGTGTCATCTCGCCCGCTCGTGCACTCCAAAGACCACCGCAAAGCGCGCGTAAAAAGGAACTAAGCATGTGCGTAATTGTGCGTAACTTACGGGAGGACGGTAGAGCCGCAGCTGAGCCGCTGATGAGGCTGAAGATCCACACCAGCGCCGCCAGACTGCCATCCGGGCGCAGCATCCTTGCCTAGAACTCGCCAAGCCAAGTCCCAGAACCCCTCTCTTTCTCTCTCTCCAGCTCTATTCCGTGGCTCTTCACCGCGCCGTCCTCCTCCCAGACGAGTCTAGAAAAGAGAACCGAGCCGAGAATGTGTCCAGAAACTCGAGCCCTTTGATGCTGCGCCAACGTGGAGTTCGGTGCGTAAGGCGCTTTACGGCAGAACGAGGCTCCGCTGTAAAACCAACACGCCGCGCGTCGACACTTCAAGCCATGACTGGCGCAGAGGGCTCTGTCCACGGTGCTGAAGTTCCAGCTCCTTCTCGCTCCCCCTCAAACAGCTCCGTCCATTTAAAGAGCCGAGAGCGCCCCCACCCCCTCTGCAGGACTCGCAGTGGTACAGTCCACTAAGCAGCAGCGCAGTCCTGGTGGGACACGGGGCCGCGGCTTTGAGCGCCTTCTTACGGGCAGCGGACAAACAGACTGCGCCCAAACCGAGGGGACTCCCTTCCACTTCCATATCAATAACACACAGTAACACACGTCACACCAGCGCCAGTGCGAGAGCTGCACACACAGACAGAGAGAGAGAGAGAGAGAGAGAGAGAGAGAGACACATTCACCTCATAGTGTTTCAAAAATTAATTTCCAATAACTGGCCACTTTCTTAGAAACCCCCACATACACTTCCACCCACTGGCCACTTTATTAGAAACAGCCTCATACACTTCCACCCACTGGCCACTTTCTTAGAAACCCCCACGTACACTTCCACCCACTGGCCACTTTCTTAGAAACCCCCACGTACACTTCCACCCACTGGCCACTTTATTAGAAACCCCCACGTACACTTCCACCCACTGGCCACTTTATTAGAAACCCCCACGTACACTTCCACCCACTGGCCACTTTATTAGAAACAGCCTCATACACTTCCACCCACTGGCCACTTTATTAGAAACCCCCACGTACACTTCCACCCACTGGCCACTTTATTAGAAACCCCCACGTACACTTCCACCCACTGGCCACTTTATTAGAAACCCCCATATACACTTCCACCCACTGGCCACTTTATTAGAAACCCCCACGTACACTTCCACCCACTGGCCACTTTCTTAGAAACCCCCATATACACTTCCACCCACTGGCCACTTTATTAGAAACAACCTCATACACTTCCACCCACTGGCCACTTTATTAGAAACAGCCTCATACACTTCCACCCACTGGCCACTTTATTAGAAACCCCCATATACACTTCCACCCACTGGCCACTTTATTAGAAACCCCCACGTACACTTCCACCCACTGGCCACTTTCTTAGAAACCCCCATATACACTTCCACCCGCTGGCCACTTTATTAGAAACCCCCACGTACACTTCCACCCACTGGCCACTTTATTAGAAACAGCCTCATACACTTCCACCCACTGGCCACTTTCTTAGAAACCCCCATATACACTTCCACCCACTAGTCACTTTATTAGAAACCCCCTCATACACTTCCACCCACTGGCCACTTTATTAGAAACCCCCTCATACACTTCCACCCACTGACCACTTTATTAGAAACCCCCACATACACTTCCACCCACTGGCCACTTTCTTAGAAACCCCCACATACACTTCCACCCACTGGCCACTTTATTAGAAACCCCCACGTACACTTCCACCCACTGGCCACTTTATTAGAAACAGCCTCATACACTTCCACCCACTGGCCACTTTATTAGAAACCCCCATATACACTTCCACCCACTGGCCACTTTATTAGAAACCCCCACGTACACTTCCACCCACTGGCCACTTTATTAGAAACAGCCTCATACACTTCCACCCACTGGCCACTTTATTAGAAACCCCCATATACACTTCCATCCACTGGCCACTTTATTAGAAACCCCCACATACACTTCCACCCACTGGCCACTTTATTAGAAACCCCCACATACACTTCCACCCACTGGCCACTTTATTAGAAACCCCCACGTACACTTCCACCCACTGGCCACTTTATTAGAAACAGCCTCATACACTTCCACCCACTGGCCACTTTATTAGAAACCCCCATATACACTTCCACCCACTGGCCACTTTATTAGAAACCCCCACGTACACTTCCACCCACTGGCCACTTTATTAGAAACCCCCACATACACTTCCACCCACTGGCCACTTTATTAGAAACCCCCACGTACACTTCCACCCACTGGCCACTTCATTAGAAACAGCCTCATACACTTCCACCCACTGGCCACTTTATTAGAAACCCCCATATACACTTCCACCCACTGACCACTTTATTAGAAACCCCCACGTACACTTTCACCCACTGGCCACTTTCTTAGAAACCCCCACATACACTTCCACCCACTGGCCACTTTCTTAGAAACCCCCTCGTACACTTCCACCCACTGGCCACTTTATTAGAAACAGCCTCATACACTTCCACCCATTGGCCACTTTATTAAAGTCATCTATGTATGTCCATAAAAGTGGCCGCTTATTAGAAACACAGTCCTTGGGCTTCCACTCATTGGCCGTTCAACTGGAAATAAATACTCTTTGTTTTTACACACTGGCCACTTTAACAGAAACCCCTCTGTTGTTATTTGAAACGAGCAAAACAGTCTGAGCCAAACCGCCGCGATGCATTTAAGGTGGCATTTTAATTCACAGGCACCAAGCTTCTAAGTTAAACACATTGATGCAAAGTACACACTTCAACGCGACCCTCCTGAGGGACTTTCACCTGCGGTAGTTTCTCAGAAGACAAAGTGTTTGGACTTATTCATTCAGGATGCAGATTACAGTGTGCTATTTTGTATGTGAGCTTTATGAGCTAACCCCTCCTTCTCCCTGCGGACGGTGGAAGAAACACCATCTGTGAAATGGAACAGGAGAACAGCCGGTACCTTCTCTTTCCCTCCTGGTTTCAGTCGACTCTGAGACACCACAGAACCTTGCTGCCTCTCAGATACACTTCAGAACAGAGTTTATAATTTCAATAATTAATGTGGTTTCGCTTCAGTAACTGGACATGTTTGTTTAAGGGACACTGAGGTGCTTTAAATGGAATGGATTCAAACATGTAGCTCATTATCACATTAATACAGTGATATTTAATTTACTTTTCAACGCTGACTTTTGTTGTTGTTGTTGTTCTAGTTTCAGCTCCCACAAGCGGTTGTCACCGCGGATCATCTGCCAACCCAATGTGACTCTCCCGTGTGACTCAGATTTGGGACCAGCACCAAGGTCACAAAAGTGCAACCCCAGGGCCAGGCGGCAGATGTGGGGAGAACCCACTGGACTCCAAACAAGCAATAAATTAAAAACATAGACAGACAATAACACGTCACTCATGGCATCCATGTTGCTCTTTCGCAGTGTAGAGAACTTGCACCTGAATTTTGTTTGGTGTAGTTATTTCCAATATCCAAACACACTGCTCCCCCTCCATGTTCCATTTAAAGACATGTTACACTATGCTTTTGTTCTATACATCTGACTCCGCCCACAAACTCCACCCTAACCACTGCAATAACACACTGTTTACATCTATAAACTTTACACCATCACACACCTCCATCACTTCATTCTATCGTCTTCATCCAATCAGTACGCTCTGTTTACTCCACTGTTTATCCTCTCCACTCATCCCCAGTTTAATTCCATACAGTTTGGTCAAAACCTACCTACAAGTGCAGCCATTAGCTTGTGACCTTCTGAACGGCATCTTGTCACTTGCTCACTACAGAATGTAAACGAGACCCTGGAGGGTGGAGGTCGTGTTCACACATTAAAGCTGATTCATCAACTGTGCTCAAATCTCACTTTGTTTCCACTTTCTAATGAAAGACTCCTGAATCAGACGACAAAGAGGTTTCAAGTCATTCAGTGCTGTCAGATCCGTGCTCACTTTATCTCAGCTCCGAGGAACAATGGCCAATGACTGGTTACATTTCGTGGGTGTAATATAATTCATTCTCTTCCATTCAGTGCATGGCCTTTTCACAATGAGGAAAGTTGGCCAGAAGTTTGAACAGAGATTCTTAAAATATTCTGATGATCATAAAATGGAAGGTGTAATAATGTGCATATTGTAATGCTGAACTCGGCTCTTCCTTACATTTAGATGAAAAAAGAGCCCTGTATAATTCGGAGGGAAGGAAAGAATGAAGATCAAATTTTACAGCGAGGAAAACGCTTATGTCATGGATTTGTAAACGCGGAATAGATTCGCTGTGTGATCTGAGAGTTTCCCCAAAAGGAAGGAATCACTTCTGCTGCTGCCTTTTAGGAGCTGCAGAGAGTAATGGCTTTCTGAAACATTTCATAGCGGTAATTAACTAATGGGCACAGGGGAAAGGAGCAGGAGTCAGCAAAAAATAAAACTGATGTGCACCAAATTACTTCTCAGAGTTCTGAACATAAACAAAGCAACAGACTGAACAAGGACAGGCTTAAACTACATCCACTCATCTCACTATTAATCTACACAGCGTTTTTAAACACTGCCATAGACACATCTGCATCTGGATTCTATATGAGCACGGCCACTTTATTGGAAACATCAACACCATCACACTGGCCACTGTATTAGAAACATAGTCTTTGTATTCCGACTGTAGCCCATAAGTTGCTACTTTAGTGTATGTGGCTATTCGTATAATAAACCATGGATAATATTGCGTAATTGTGCAAATGATCTCCATTAAACCCCAAAAACACATCCGTTTTAGTTCGTCAGTGTCTGTAACTATAAGCTCAGCGCTGACCATGGATCTCATCTCATTTGCATTATTCAAAATCCAACAGTACGGCAGTAAGAAGAGTGTAGTGCTGAATACAACTGTATAAATGAATATACATTACTGTGTTAAAGAGCAGTAAGCAGATTGACGATGTCCATTTAAATCTGACCTGAAGACCAAATAAATACATGCTTTATTTTGGACAGTGACCAGGAGCTCTACAGGAAAACCTCTTACCTCCATCAATGCTCCCCGGGGCTTGGGTCAGCATCACATGTGAGAAACACTGAACTGGAGCGAGTTGAAGGGGGTTTGGTGCTTTTTCTGCTTCCTCAACAACTGCTGCCAGGAAAAAAGAGAGTTCATCTCTCTTTCGCACACACACACACACACACACAACAAAAACAGAGAGCAGGTGTGAAAAATCATCCAACAATTCAGACAATCCCAGCCTCAATCTCGAGCTAGGCCACACCCCTTCCCACTACACCCTTAACAATAAAAGTCCTTAAGTGTTTCTTGGCTTGAGCACACATACAAAATAGACTCTATGTGGAGAGCTGCTCCACTTCTTAAGCTGCATGGCGTCTCATGTTCATGACTTTAACTGATCAGGATGTTTAACAGTGCTGCATTTCACTCTCCCTAAATAAACCATGTGTTCTGACTGAAAACCCACCCCTGGTTATCCCCTCCTCTGCTTGTAAGTGGCCAGTTGTGTGATGTTACGCAGCCGTGGCCTAATGGTTAGAGAAGAGGGCTTAGGACTGAAAGGTCATTGGTTCGATTCCCATCACCGGCAGG
Organism: Hoplias malabaricus; assembly: GCF_029633855.1. Taxonomy (NCBI): domain Eukaryota; kingdom Metazoa; phylum Chordata; class Actinopteri; order Characiformes; family Erythrinidae; genus Hoplias; species Hoplias malabaricus. The sequence continues at coordinate 10,440,599 of NC_089800.1, forward strand.
AAATTGGGGAGGTGGGAGTGAAGGAACTACCTTCATCCCTCAATCCACGGCTGAGCTGCCCTTGAGCAAGGCACCGAACCCACCACTGCTCCCTGGGGATAGCTGCCCACCATTCTGTGAGTGTGTTCACAGCCCCTCATACACTAATGTGTGTGTTAAAGACGGGTTAAATGCAGAAGACATGGTTTGTTCTAAGTTAATTGCATATTATTATTAAAATAGCGCCCCCCGGTGGTATAGCAGATGTGCTGTGCCTCACACCCTGTCCTATCTCGTGCCCAATGATTCCAGGCAGGCTTCAGACTCACTGTGACCCTGATCTGTAGGATGCTATTACAGATGAGTGAACGAATTCATGAATGAATGTGTTATGAAATAAATTCTGGGCAAAATAATATGCCTCAAATTCTTCATTCTCCTGCTGAACAAAGCTGCCCAGAACTCGAATAAGTGTATAATATTACACACACACACACACACAGAGAGAGAGAGAGAGAGAGAGAACAGTGTCCTATTTCATTAGATCACAGTGTTAAATTGAATTATTTATATTATTATTATTGTTTAAATATCTAAGGTAAATTCCCAAGTGAAATGGCCACTAGGGGGCTTAGCAACACAAAGTGCTTCATTTCACTGCATCACTGCAAAGAACCCTTTATTTACAAGAAATTACAACATTACATACACTAGCTAATGTGTATTCTGTGCCCTTGATGTGAAATAAATGATGCTGGAGTTGTCAGATATGTTAGACATCCTTCGTAGATGAAAACTCTCTCTCTCCCCTCTCTCTGTTTCTTTGATCTCATCTGTATTCACACCTCTGTTCTTCACACTCTCTTTCAGATGTTGGTGAAGGCCAGTGGGGCACGACATAAAAGATCCTGCTCCTCGAGCCGAGCATTTTTTGACGTTTCTTCTGCACCTGCTCCAGAATCACACACTTCAGTGTGGAGTTAAGCTCAGCCTGGGACTTCAACAAACTCTTCCATGTCGTCTCCACACTCAGCATGGGAATCATCCAGGAGGAATCTTTTCACAACCTCGGCCAACCTACCTTTGCTTCCTGCATGCGGAGGATTTTCAGATGAGACGGCATTTACATTTTTTTCAATAATATTGATGAATCGTATTTTGAAGAAACTGTTTATGTTTAAAAACCTGGAAATACACAGCCAAAGAACATATGTCATGTGTAAGAACTCATTTTGGGCAGTTTACATGATCTTTTGAAATATACAAATGCAGTTTCATGCTTAATTGCTCATTAGCAGCTCAACACAGTCAGGGACAGTTCATCACAGTCAGGTGTCTGAATTACACAGATAAGTGAGATACATCCATGTTCTTTAACCCATAAATGCAGGGATCTGAAGCTTACCAACACTCACACTGTGAGACAAAAACAACCCAGTCAGTTTTATGTGTGAAAACATGCTCCACATGTCACATTAAGTGCAGAGATTTTAGAATTGCCCCGCCCCCTCATCTGAGTCTGTCCAATCACAGTGCTGGACCCACGTTTATGTGAGAGCACAAAGATGAGGTAAAATGCAGCAAAACATGCACAATGAGGGCGGAGGAATACGAGCACTGAGTAAAAGGATAAAAGGAGAATGGAGAAGAAAGAGAACTGAGCAAAAACGGCTAAAAAACAGAACTTCTGCTATAAAATGCTTATCAGTGTCAGTGTTATATAAACAAACAAAAGCAATCTTGAAAAGTTTCTGAAGTACTGAAGTGCTTGGGTAGTAGAGTGGTGCTGTCACACAGCCTTAGGGTCTCAAAGTCCCCGGTTTAATCCCTGGCTCAGGTCACACCTTCCATGGTTTCCTTCTATGAACAAAATGGACAATTACAATTTAAATGAGTGAAAATAGCACATGACGTTTTCCTTGCAGAGATCTCAGCCAATAGTGACTTAATGAAGTGCTCTCTCCTTGTCATCCTTCACCACCTTTGCCACAATAAAAGCCTTGGTTTTATCTGTTCATCCAGAGACATCTCATTTTACTTGTTCACATCCTATTACGCAGGGTTCAGAAGAGAGCACAAACATATTTGTCTTTAAAATAAGCAAATTTCAAAGGCATTCGAGTAGAACGGCGGTTTTTTTTCCCCCAACCTCCAAAAAAAACAAAGGAGGGAACGGCATAATAGCCTCCATTGCTGGCCTTTAAATACCATGCTGCTGAATATCATCCTCGTTATTTCCATCCTTCTGAAGCTGGACGGCCTCGCAAGGTCATTCTGCAGGTGATTTCATTCACACAGTAAACAAATCAGAGGGAGCCAGTTCATTAGAACGGTGTTTAGATCTGCCCCGACAAACTCCAGCCACCTCGGAGCGGACAGAGCTCAGAGCTGAGGAAAATCATGAAGGAAAAAGGAAATAATCAAAACAAGTTTGCCTTATGAATGAGGAATTACATTTATTTCTCTGGATCTCTTCCAAGCGTGAAGGTTACAAACACACATACCTCACCTTCATTGTATCAGTGACACTTTCTCTTTATATTGGTTCCAAAAGCTTTTTTTTTTCATTGCATAGTGTAATCACAAAGTTAGTGTGTTGTGTTGGTAAAAGTGGATAAGACACAGCAGTGCTGCTGGAGTTTGTAAACACTGCATTCCCCCATTATCCACTCTGTTGGACACACTTACCTCATCGGTCCTCCAGTCATACCTGCTCTGTGGTGGTCCAGTGGGGGACCGTTGAAAAATGTTGACTACAGTGAACTACAGTCTTTAAATGTAGAAGTACAGAGTGCTCCTGTGGAGCTGAGAGAATGGAGAGTGAGTGTAGAAACAAGGAGGTGGTCATAATGTTCTGGCTGCTTGGTGTATTTTTCAAAACGTATACACTCCATTTTTCAACAATGTCTTGAACATCAGCACAGGGCCGTGCAACAATAAACGGTCCCTCGCTGTGTTGCTGAATACAGCGAAAGCGTTTCTCATATTTCCAGTGTGGCATGGTAAAGGCTGTGTTTTGTTGAGCTGGAACATGTCCTTGCAATTTCAGCCACGTGTTTCTAGTCACATTTCTTGCGCAGCCAAAAGCAACAGGACACCCGTCGCAGTGTGAGAATGAATTGTGATGGAAGTACCTTAAGCACACAATGCAATCCCCCAGTGTTGAATCGACAGCTCCAGTGTTTGTTTGGTTTCAACTGGACCCCAGCGTGCGCCGCGGGTGTTGATTCAACACAGGGATTTAGCCGCTCAAAGGCCAGCAGCATGGCTGTGTGCGCTATGCTAGTAACACTTTAGCATCTCTTTGTGTGTTTGTCTAAGAGCCGCAGATTTGCTGCAGAAGCACTTTCAGTGTTTGCTGAGAGGTTACTGTCATTAATCGGGTTTTATAAAAGCTAATCTCCACACATTCGGTTACTCCCTGCTTCTTTCTGTGTGTGTGTGTGTGTGTTTAGCACGTTTTGAGGAGCAAATCCTGCCAGGCTGATGAAGACACAACCATTTTGTTGTTTTCTTATTTTGTGGGCTGGTTTCTACAAGGCAAATAACCACCAGTCTTCCCCCACCCAGCTTTTGAAGATGTAATGTGATGTTTTGGTCACTGAGATTAAAAGGAAATAACACCTAAAAGCACACACCTAAACACACCTAAAAGTAACATTTAATTATTTATTTTTAAGTAATAGCTACAATAAAGGGAGGGCAGATTCCAGGGAATCAATTAAGAATTTCATCTTATTTAAAAGTCCCCCTCCAGTTAACCCTCTTAGAACTCATCTCAGTTCATCCATACCGTGTAAAAGTTATTTCTAAGGCTTTAAAAGTAGTTTAAAACTGACTATATGCCTTCGTTCACTACTTGTTTTAGTCCCCACCTCTACCTTCACCCACTCCTGAGTCGCCTGCGTGGGTCGAGGGGATTGGTCCCTTGGGTATGTGAGGTATGAAACCCTGTCTGTCTGGATCCATGTTTCTGAGACTGTGTTTCAAACACTGAAACACCATCACACACACATTAACATGTAATTAAACATTAAAACACACACGCTAACGAGACTAAACTCCATCACACACAAACTAACAAGACTAAATGCTACCCCCCGTCCACACACACACACATGCTAACCAGACTAGACACTATCGCACACACACGCTAACAAGACTAAATGCTATCCCACACACACACGCGCGCGCTAACAAGACTAGACACTATCGCACACACACACTAACAAGACTAAATGCTATCCTATAAACACACACACATGCACGCGCTAACAAGACTAGACACTATCGCACACACACACGCTAACAAGACTAAACCCTATCACAAACATGCTACCACACAAACACACTCACACACTAACAAGACTAAACCCTATCACAAACATGTTACCACACAAACACACTCACACACTAACAAGACTAAATGCAATCCCACACTCATCACAAACGTTAACTAATCACCATCACACACATGCTAACAAGACTAACATCATCACATACACTCTAACATGACTAAACACCAAAACACACACATGCTAACAAGACTAAACCCTACCACACACACGCTAACAAGACTAAACCCTATCACAAACATGCTACCACACAAACACACTCACAAAATAACAGGACTAAACACCATCAAATACACACACACACACAACAAAATAAGCAGCGTGACACATATACACACACACGCACACACACACACACACACACACACACACACATACACACACACACACACACGCTAACTGGTTTATACACTTGATTTTCACTTAACAGTGATATTTGTTGCTAAGATGCCTGTGGCTGATCTTGAACCATTTTATTACATCAGAGTGTTTTGTCTTTGTGCACTCACGAAATAAAATAGCTCAAAAAAACCTAGAGAAAACAGCAGCCAAAAACATCAAAGGTTTCCCTATTCCTCTGAAGTGGTTGTTTTATTTTTTTTCTGCATGTGTCATCGTGTTTTATTCTCTGGAAAAGAGCAGATGGAAACGCCACCAAACTCGCATAAATTCTTTGTGACATTTCGCTTAAATTTCATTTCAACAGCTGGACGCAAACCTGGCGAGTGTCACTGTTTAGTTGCGAGAGTTTCACAACCCCCAAATATCCAGATAAAAATATCAAGAGTGGCTCTGTGGCCAGAAACTGACCTCTGATGGAGGGCTAGAGGAGGGAGAACAAAGTGAGCCACAGCCTCTACCTGTACACCAACAAGGGAAGGGTTTCCAGTAAAGTGGCCAGTGATTGAACAAATGATAATAAAAAAAAGCGATGTGCAACTAGTGCCAACGTAACATCCATTTTTCTATTTTACTATAGAGTGTTCAATTGTGCTGATAATATCACAGTGCTCGCTGTAGTGAAAGAACATGGTTCAGGAGGAAATGCCTCTCAAGGCCATTCGGGAAAATAACGCTATTTCAGCAGTCGCAGCTGACTGAGAACAGGATCAAGGAGAAGTAAAGGAGTGGGTCTCCGAACACGGCGGCTCTTTGCTCCCTACGACAGTCCCTGAGATTGATGCAGGCGTTAGACACATACCATTAGAAGTGAAATCCCACACAATGAAGTGAGAGAGGGAGAAAAAAAAAGAGCCATCTCAGTTTGAGAAGAGCAACAAAGCAGCCACTGAGCATTACGCTGAAACAGCTGCTGCTTTTAAACACAAGCCGTTGATTTATATTGAGGCAGTGCAGCTCCTTTCCAAACAAACAGAAGGGTTCGCTTGGGCTTGTGGAGAAACAGGGAAACACTGATCTGTGTGATTTTTATTAACAGCCATTTGGGTTTATCATTCTGCTTGTTCTTGCTTCCTCATTTCAAGAGCCAGCGTCATAGAGAAATGTAAGTTTAGCCCCTCCCTCCCAAATGCCTCCAGCCTTTACAGCAACTTCTGCTCCAATTTGGCCATTGGAGTGGAAGGTAATGGAAGATAAATGTTGGGTTGCTCCTGACTGACCAGGAAGCACATGAATCATCAACTTTCCAAAGGATTCACACATGTCAAAGGAGCTACTGATGTTTGTTTTCCCATTTCCCTGAAGACCTCAGCCTGAAGTGCTCTTTGAATGAAGCACAATACAGAATAACCATCTTAGGGCTGAGTGCATTGTCGTACGTGTTCATACATGTTTAACCACTGAGCATAAAAAGAGGTTGGATAATGGCCCTGTTTTTATTAATTAAAGGCATTAATGCTTCATACAATCATACACAATCACACACTCTTCAGGGGGTGGGGGGGGGCTTATTAAACACAAGAAAAGTGAGGACTTTAACACACATCCTTCACCTCAGGCAGTCGGCTCTGTGAGACCCTGTTGTTATTAATGAGGTTATCAACACTGGATGGCGACTTGGCGTGTGGACACAGCACAGATGGCCCAGGAGTTGATGAGCACCAAAATCAATGTCTTGTTTTAGTAACAATATGCAAAAATAGCTCAAATAAGTGTCAAAAGACACAGATATGAGGGAAAAAAAACTCAATACACCACTATCTTCCACCATCTACAGGAACATAATAATGAAAACTGTAAGCTCCAGTTTAGATGAGAGTAGAGTCCTGCCAAAGTGCACACCCCCCCTCTATCTTCCTCCTTCATCTCTGCGATGATGGACCTGGTGTACGTATTTCTTTTTATTATTTATTTTTTATATTTTTTGCTAAGGGCAAGGCTGCTGATATTGAGTTTATCAGTTCCAAACGGACTCAGTTTCCTTTGCTGCTTCAGATCAGCAGTGGCAGTCTATCTTCTCCCCGAAACACTGATGGATTGATTACTACCTTCCCTCTGACTGCTGAAAAAACCCACACAAGCTCCACTCTCACCTCAGCACACAGCCCAGGCTCCACTTTGCTTTGTGTTTAATACGTGCAGCTGTATTTCCGTGTTAAACCCGTTCAGTAATCTATGCATCCTAAGAATAGTGTTAGAATTTACTACAGTTAGTCTAAAGTAAACATGTAAACAGTATGGAGTCGTAGTGCCCTCTTACTCTGATGATAAATTGTCCTTGAAAATTTGTTTTTATTTTTTTAGCTTAAAATAATAAAAAGCAGAAACACTTCACAGAAAAAAAATCACACAGAAGCTTCAGTTAAAAACACAATATCAACGTTTTCATCATTTGCTGTGTGCACTCTGCCTTTGTTACACACAAAGATGTAGGGTATACATATTTAAAAAGGCACATAGACAGTTTCACCGTGGCTTTTTAAATATGAATTAGCATTTACTTCCCTATTTATAGAGTTTACACTTCTTTCTTAAAGGTGACTATATTTAATTAGAGTTTACACTGGTTTTCTTAAACCATATACATTCATGAGACTTTAAAATAAATAAATGCATAAATAAGTCTGTCACAACAGATGTGTTCTTTAGTTTACCATCTTTAGGTTAAACTATGTGTAAAGTTCCACCTTAAGTAAACATGGAGAACCCTTAAAATCCCAATAAATCTGAATGTCTGAATCACTACAAATGGAAAATAAAAACAATCATTATCTGTAAGCGCTTATCCAGTTCAGGGTCGCGGTGGGTCCAGAGCTTACCTGGAATCATTGGGCGCAAGGCACAAATACACCCTGGAGGGGGCGCCAGTCCTTCACAGGGCAACACACACACTCACACATTCACACCTACGGACACTTTTGAGTCGCCAATCCACCTACCAACGTATGTTTTTGGACTGTGGGAGGAAACCGGAGCACCCGGAGGAAACCCATGCGGACACAGGGAGAACACACCAACTCCTCACAGACAGTCACCTGGAGCGGGAATCGAACCCACAACCTCCAGGTCCCTGGAGCTGTGTGACTGCGACACTACCTGCTGCACCACCGTGTCTCCCCTAGAACATTACTATAGCCAAAATTATTTTATTCATGTTTTATAGCCTCCCCATCAGTGTTCTAAAAGCAGTCCAGTGTACCACAGGTTCTACTACATGTTCCTGTTCACAGTGAGTGCCACTGCTACCACCACCACCACTGTCATCAGCCACGGGAGCCAATGAAGGCCCTGCTGTGGCATGTCTGTAATTTTGACGCATTTGACACTGTTTGCTTTAAAAGCACGTTTCTTCTTTTCTCCACCTCAGAAGATCCTAAGAGACCACGCTGCGTTCATCCAGCATTGCACTGCACACCGGCACACAGAGCCAAAGGGAGGTGTTTAATGATGTGATTGGGCCAGCCCGTGTTTCAGTAAAGAAAATAACCAATGAGCCTCAGGCCAGAGGACAGACGGCCAGTCCGTCCCTGGTGCTGTTCATCACAAAGACATACAGGACACAGAGCTGTGGATGTAGATCTGAAGTGAGGGTGGAGCTTGATTGTCTGTGCTTTTAAAGTGATTGAGACTATTTCAGTGCGACAGCAGGTCCCACTTTCTCTGCTTGTATTAATCTGTACCTTGTCAGTCAGCATTAAAAGGCTCACAAAAATGAAAATCAATGCAGGAATCAATGATACAGATCACGGTGTTCTCAGATCAGTCTCTCCAAGCTGTAATCAAATCTATAGATATGGACTTGAAAGAGACACATGAGGACTTTACTTCACTCCTGTCTGGTGAACTCAGCCCGTGGCAGGATGCTATAGTGAACCCGGATGCATTTAATGATGTTTACTGTGCATCAGCAGAGATCCCAGCATATTGTTATTGGCAGAAGTGACAGTGTTTCTGCACTCGTTCTTATTAATCGTGGGTGACAGCTGTGTTTGGGGTGGTGTTTTTTTATTTATTTTTTTTGTCTCCAGCTGGTGACAGATGTTCAGAGCTCAATCAGACCCATGCCTAAAGCCCCAGTGAGGGTCTGCAGGGTTTGGTCCAGATGTGGGGCTCTCACTGCCCATTTTCTACATAAATTTCTCTATTTCTCATTTACGAAAAAGCAATGCACTGGATTTAACTTTTAAATGCACACATTATTTCCACCTCTAGATCTAAATCACAGACTCCGTTATAGAACGTGGAAAATCATCTTCACTGTCAAGGCAACTCTGTTTCATAAGCATTTTACAGGAGAAGCCAAAAGTATGATCATGTTTCAAGAATTTCAGACCCTTTCTATACCTTTATCTGTGGCCTTGAATTTCTATTCAGTTTTCATAAAACACTCTAAGAAAGTTGGACAAACGGTTACACACACACACACACATCTCTTTTGTCCATGTGATGATGTGCATGTTTGAATCAATTTTAATGCGTACAAGCCGAGTCTTTTGGAAATGGACTAAAATATGCTGCCAAACCAGGAAATAGGCCGTTTTCTCAATCAGTAAAAGATTAATTTCTGTTTTAATTTATAATTGATGACTTGATGCAAGCTGAAGAATCGTTCAGTCCAACTTCAAACACCAGTAACAGGTCATGGACACTCAGAAATAACAGAACAGTTAAAGAGGAAAACTAATTCCAGCTCTGAGATATGGAACAGTTCAGTCCAAACTAGAGCCTGTTTAAAATAGTGGGTAATATCATATGGAGGATAATGTCACTCAGTAGCTATGACTAATTTCATGCTAGAATTAGAATTAGAATCACTTTATTGGCCACTGTGCTTGCAGACGAAGGATGTCTCCTGTTCCCCTCATTTTAGCCCAATCCGTGCAGTGAAACACACGTTAACACACACACTAGTGAACACTAGGGGGCAGTGAGCACACATGCCCAGGGCGGTGGCCAGCCCTAGCCACGGACCCCAGGGAGCAGCTGGGGGTTAGGTCTCTTGCTCAAGGGCACATTGGTCATGACCTGCCTGCTCTGGGCCGCCTGGGGTTTCCCAAGACCACAGGGCAATTAAAGATACCTTCCTTCAGAAGAATCCGCTGTTCACAGTGAGGCCTCATGTCCTGCTCCTCTGATGAGTCACTGAACTTAATCACAGACTCACATTCACTTCCAGAATTAATCACAGGGAAAAGTAAAGAGAGATGAAGCTGAGGCATCAGTTCAGACCATGAGACGAGGCTAAAGAGTCCACACTGAACAATCGTATCTTCTTAGATCCCCTCACAGAGCAGGTATGATTTGGGTGGTGGGTCATTCTCAGCGCTGCAGTAACACTGACGTGGTGGTGGTGTGTTAGTGTGTGTTGTGCTGGTGCGAGTGGATCAGACACAGCAGTGCTGCTGGAGTTTAAACCCCTCAGTGTCACTACTGGACTGAGAACAGTCCAAAAACTTAAAACATCCAGCGGACAGCGTTCTGTGTCACTGATGAAGGACTAGAGGATGACCGACACACACAGTGCAGCGACAGATGAGCTACTGTCTCTGACTTTACATCTACAAGGTGGACCGAGGGAGGAGTGTCTCACAGAGTGGACAGAGAGTGGAGACAGGGTTTAAAAACTCCAGCAGCACTGCTGTGTCTGATCCACTCTTTGTGAGTGATATTTTTGCAAGTACTTTGAGATTATCAACCTGTCAACTTCTGCATATTGTTATTAGTGTAAGTGATAATTCAGTGTGTCAGTGTATATTAATGTGTAATATTATTTTAATATCTCTGTATCATCCTTTCAGAACTGTTAGAATTATTGGCCACATTTAAGATGCTTACACCTCTGAAGTGAAGATATCGCATTATGCCGTGCAGGTGTCTGAGTAACGTGAGGAAGGAAAAGTGTAGAGAAACCGGAGAATCATTTTACGGTACAGTAGCCGAGAGCTAGATCTGGAGGAAGCCTGATGATCCCTTAACTCACGTTTTCTAATAAAACAGGCCTCTTGCCTTCCAAAAACAGCCCTCACTTTAATAAATCTCCCAAAATCTCAGGCCATCTGAGTGTAGTCAGGTGCAGCTCTTTTCAAATGCTGCGATATTGGACCGATTGCATCTCATAACACTTTTATCAGAGAGTTCAGAGGGATCACAGTGAAGAAAACTGCAGCGCAGAAGAAAGGGATGAGCTTTCACAATAAAATAAGGCATTGATCTGGTTTGGCTCTAAAAGCTCATTCATGCTCCATTTCTGTATGAAAATGAATACGTCCATTTCAGATGATGTAGCCGTCGCTGCGCACACACTCTCATGAGGCAGCAGTGGCCGAATGGTAAGAGAAGTGGGCTCAGGATCAGCAGGTTGCCAATTTGATCCCCATTAATGCCAGCAAAACTGGGCACAGGGGGATTGAAGGAACAGTGCTGTTCTCCTCCCTCAACAACCATGGCTGAAGTTCCCTTGAGGAAGGCACCTAACACCCCAAACGCTCCTCCCACCGTGTGTGTGTGTGTGCTTTATGTTTGTGCAAATATTGTTGTACAGTGACAATTAATTATACATTTGCATTTATATTTGAGCAATTTGTGTTTACTTTGTTTTTGGGCACTATATCCACTAGAGGGCGCATCTCCAAGAAGAATAGCAAAGGTGGAGGAGGCAGTGGTCTCTGAGGCCGTTAAATACGTCGCGGCGTGTGGACAGAGAATGATTTTCTCCAGCTGTGCTTTCTACGTTTGCAGAGGGGCGCTCCCTAATGTTCGCCATTTTGCGGTGGATTTACGAAGAGAACAGACATTTTAGAATTGCCCCGCCCCCTCGTCCGAGTCTGTCCAATCACAGCGCTGGACCCACGTTTATGTGAGAGCACAAAGAGCAGCAAATGAGACTCAACACGTGCGGAGAAACAAGAGCACGGAGTAAATACGGAGATAGTTGTTACCCGTTGGCCACATTATGCTCAAAGCTCCAGTGCAGAACTGAAGAAGCCGTCTTCAAACACCAGACGTGTAGACATCAGAAATAAAGAGAAAACTGAAAGAAACCTATTTCATTCCTCACTGAACTGTTGCTTTAAACCTCAGTGTGACGCGGCCCGTGCTGGAGTTTAAGATGGTGTCATCTGATGGAGAGCAACCTTGTGGTAAAGCCTTGGGGTTGGAAGAAGTATCATTCGCCTCAACCTTCCACTCCTACACTCTTCCACTTTGTCTGTCTCTCTCTCTCTCTCACACACACACACACACACATTGTTGCTCTATTTTCACATCCCTTAAAGCAACCTATATTTAGAAACACATCCATTTCTATACAGTGTAAATACTGCATATTTTAACTCTTTCCATTCAATCAGCTTTAACTACATTTTAAAGAAGTCAGAGCCAATCAGAGGAGGCCTCATTTACATAAGTCATTCTTAAATTCATGGTAACACAAACTTGTTATAGTAAGAGATAAAGAGAGGCCACGTGAAAATAAACTCACGCCAGAGTTATAAGTGGACCCCGGGGGCGGGGGGCAGGGGGGGGGGTAGAAATACAAGAAAAACGTAGGATGTTGCCGCTATGGCCTGCTGCCATTTTATGAGAGCCAATCACTGTTGGACTAAATTCCCTAGTGGCTACATGAAGGCTTTGTGTGCTGATACGCTGTGGGCTCCATTACCGAAGCCAGATATTGTCTTGCCAAGCACTATAAAGGCCAATGGAGTCCAATGGTGTGTCTGCAATTGCTCAGTTAAAGAGATGGGAGTGAAGCAGAGCAGAGAGAAGTTCAACAGTGCAGAAAGTCTGACGTTGAGGAATTACGCGGCGGCGAAAGCAGTGCTATAAAGTGCAAGAGGCCACTGCCATCACAAATCTGATAAGAGCGGTCGAGAGGGGGGCTCTGATGCCGCTCTGTAGGGGGTGACCAATGTGCTGAATCAACACAGCGCAAAGGCCACAGCAATCTCCAGCACAGCAGAACACACACTGCCTCCGTCCTCACGCTCAGGGGCACTGCAGGCACCGGGGGTCTAAGAGAGAAGATGGGAAATGGCCCCCACATTATTTCTCCTGATCTCTCTGCCTCCTCCTGCATCGTATCGTCAAGTGGCTGGAGTCGTAGGGGGAAGCGGTACGGGCGGAGCTGCTGAGATGATAGTTTTGGCCATTAGTCCGTCTCTGGGGCGAAGGGACCACGGCAGAGCCGTTTAATTCTCACTGCCCATTTTACTGAGGGGGAACCAATTATGAGCGGCAGAAGATTGCAGGTTAAGGTTAGGAAGGAGGCGAGGGACGCATTAGAGTGTGCTCTGGATTAATCTGCCAAGTTACAGTTAAGCTTATTACAAAGCAAATAATAGGCAGAAGAGTGGTGGAAGAGAGAGAGAGAGAGAGAGAGAGAGAGAGAGAGGGGGGGGGGGGTAGAAAGGAATTAGCAGAGAAAGGTAAAGGGGGATGTGGTGGAGTGAGAGAGAGAGAGAGGGGGGTAGGAAGGAAGAAGCAGAGAAAGGTAAAGGGGGATGTGGTGGAGTGAGAGAGAGAGAGAGGGGGGGGGTAGAAAGGAAGAAGCAGAGAAAGGTAAAGGGAGATGTGGTGGAGAGAGAAAGAGAAGAACAGAAAATGAGAGGGAGAGAGGGATGTGAAGAAAGAATAGGATAGAAGTGGGGGAAGAGGGTGGGAAATATATAGAGAGTTACAAAGAGGATAGGAGATGGACAAAAGAGACAGAAAGAGGAATGTGAAGAATGGAAGAAGAGAGAGAGAGAGAGAGAGAGAGAAAGAGACAGAAAGAGAGGGTAGAGTTAGTAAGGAAGAGAAGGAAGGAATATAGAGGGAGAAGGGAGGGTAGAGTGCAGAGAGAGAGAGAGAGAGAGAGAGAGAGAGAGAAAGAGAGAGAGAGAGAGAGAGAAAGAGAGGGTAGAGTTAGTGAGGAAGAGAGGGAAGGAATATAGAGGGAAAATGGGGTTAGAGTGCAGAGAGAGAGAGAGAGAGAGAGAGAGAGAGAGAGAGTGAAGTGTTTATAGAGAGATAAGGATGGAAAGAGTAGAAGAGAGAGATTGACCAACAGGAAAACAGAGAGAGAGCGAGAACATAGGGAGGGAGGAAAGAGAGAATGAGGGGGGGGGGCACAGAGAGAGAGAGTCAACATTTGTACCAAAGCACCCAGTGTTCACGTGCCAGTGTGTCAACAGCACACAGCGGGGAAATGGAGGGCGTGAGCTGAATGAAATCAGTAGAAAAACAGTCCATCGCAAAAGCACAGTCCTCCTTCATCTGAAGAGACAACGTTCCTCAAACTTTCCCCCCAAAGTTGGAGACAATTGACTCAAGACAAAACTGCCTGACACTAACACAATTCTGGATTAAGCTTTCAGAACTGTAAAAAGTGGAAGAATACGGTATTTCTCTTTGCAGAAGTTGGACCCGTTCGTCCAGAGCTTCAAGAACAGCGGCGCCGTTCTGTCTGATTCCACTGGATTTGCATAACTTCCTTAAGCCTGCTTTATTCCTGCTATTTTCACAGATTCCTAAGCCTCCTTCTCCCCGGGTGCTGATAGGAAACGGAAACCTTAATACTTCCGAGGATATAAACTTTCCAGAATCGTTATTAGACAAAACAACCGAGAGATGTGTGTGCTTTATCTTTCCTTCCTGTCCTCACACTGTGTTATGGATGATGATTATTATAATCCTGAATGGCTGCTATTTATTTTGCTTTTGTAGAATAATCACTCCGGCAAGTGCTTTGTCCCAGTTTAACAAACAAGCCAGCCTTGTCTCGGTGGGAATTCATACACATTTGACTAATAGACTGTTATTATAAGACACGGTATTTGTACAATATATACTAAATATAACTGCCACTCGTAAAATGTACACTAAAGCTATGCGGGGATGTTTAGTTGAATATCTGGCAACCCAGATAAAAAAAAATCACCCTTAAACTTTAACCTAACCTAACCCCTAAGACTAACCATAAACTCTCTCACAAACAGTTTACAGCACTGTTTCTGTAACTCTTCTTCAGGCAGATTAGAGTGTATTTGCGGATTTAGTGAAATGGCGCCAACAGTAGCCAGGAGCTTGCTTCATTAAATAAATATGAATTTAAATGAACCAAAAACATGTTAATCTTAGGAACATCCACAGTGTTTTTTTATTCACATGTGTGAGGTTTTTTTTTTAGATCTCGTTGAAAAAGCTCAGGTTCTGATGCTTTCACCATGAATGACACAAAATGGAGGGTTCTCTGGGGAATCACAGTTAATTGTCAGAGTCTTGTAGGCTAGTTACTTTGCTGCGCAGGAGCTAATTAGCTAATTAGCTGTCGGAGCTTTCTGCCAACGTGGCATAGGCCTACTGTTTTCTGCATTGTGTTCACTCTCCGCAGATTGGGGTCATTTCAGGGTAAAAAGTTATACATGCACAGCTACAAAGCCAGAGCCAACACTGGAGCAGGACACTGCCACGCTAACGCTGTTTACATAAAGCAAACATTATGTTATAACACTCTATATTATTTTTGAGTGATCGACCTTCTAAAACTTTCTGTAAGGGTTGTATACTAATGGCAGTGGTTCCATTTGGGCCTATAAACTATTAGAGAGCCTATAGGATGCCTGCATTAATGGGTGAAGTCTATGAATTTGATAAAAATCTGCAATCATTGTCTAACAGTTCTAGAGAGTGTATGTGATTCTGCAGTTCAACAACCTAATATTGGAGGGCCTTATACCCCTTTGGAATTTCACATACACACACACACCTGTGGACAGTTTCACACACTCACCCAGTCACTCTCACACACACACCTGCAGACAGTTTCACACACTCACCCAGTCACTCTCACACACTCACACCTGTGGACAATTTCACACACTCACCCAGTCACTCACACACTCACACCTGTGGACAATTTCACACACTCACCCAGTCACTCTCACACACACACCTGCAGACAGTTTCACACACTCACCCGGTCACTCACACACTCACACCTGTGGACAATTTCACACACTCACCCAGTCACTCTCACACACACACCTGCAGACAGTTTCACACACTCACCCAGTCACTCTCACACACTCACACCTGTGGACAATTTCACACACTCACCCAGTCACTCACACACTCACACCTGTGGACAATTTCACACACTCACCCAGTCACTCTCACACACACACCTGCAGACAGTTTCACACACTCACCCAGTCACTCTCACACACTCACACCTGTGGACAGTTTCACACACTCACCCAGTCACTCTCACACACACACCTGTGGACAGTTTCACACACTCACCCAGTCACTCTCACACACACACCTGCAGACAGTTTCACACACTCACCCAGTCACTCTCACACACTCACACCTGTGGACAATTTCACACACTCACCCAGTCACTCACACACTCACACCTGTGGACAATTTCACACACTCACCCAGTCACTCTCACACACACACCTGCAGACAGTTTCACACACTCACCCAGTCACTCTCACACACTCACACCTGTGGACAGTTTCACACACTCACCCAGTCACTCTCACACACACACCTGCAGACAGTTTCACACACTCACCCAGTCACTCACACACTCACACCTGTGGACAGTGTCACACACTCACCCGGTCACTCACACACTCACACCTGTGGACAGTTTCACACAGAGAATCCACCTATCAACATGTGTGTTTGGGCTGTGGGAAGAAACCCACGCAGACACAAAGAGAACACACCACACATTTCACAGAAAGAGACCCGAGGAGAGGATCCCACGAGGACCCTGAGGCCCAGCAGCTGCCTGGCAGTGACACTAATTGGTGCCTCCCAAAATATAAATAGGGAATACCTAGGGAAACAAGACGCTGTGAGAAAGAGAAAAGGGTGAGTGAGAGATATACAGATGTCAGTTTACATATGCGCCCTTTAATATTTACTGATCAAAATAAGTCTTTCATTTAAAGAAGGGTGTTATACTGCTGTGGTGTTCGAGAGCTAATGTGCCGGGCTGAGTTGTGTTTATATGGAGAGCGTGAGCGATGGATCTGTCCGGAGGAGAGAATAAAGCGGTACAGAACATGACAAACACTGCAGAATCTGTAGCAGGAAAAACACAAAAAACCACAGAGTGCAGCTGGATACACGACAAGACAAATGAAAAACTCAGAGCCGGAGTATCTCTCTCTCTCTCTCTCTCTCTCTCTCTCTCTCACACACACACACACAATCTCTTAGTGTGTCTGATTATTCTCTCACCCTCCCTACAGACACTGGGTGAGTGTGTATTCAATGTGTTGTCAGTGCATGTTGTTGTGTGTGTGTGTGTGTATTCACTGGGGATGAATTCACACTGAGGCTGTCTGCAGCTGGACTGTATGATTATCTCATGCACAGCTGGAACTGATCAATTAAATGTATGGATAATTAAGATGCCATAAGGAGTTAATGAAGGAACTGAATGCTGTTGCATGCTTTTAAAGCCTGCTTTGTGTGTGTGTGTGTGTGTGTGTGTGTGTGTGTGTGTGCCAGTGATATCCATCAATGAGATTTTGTTTATTTTTCCTATTTACACTTTAAATGTTCCCACAAGATATTATTTAAAATGACACCATTATTAATATTTAAGGAAAACAGCCACTAATATGTTAATAATGGAAAATGTATTTGATTTTATTGAATGTTATACAGGTCAATGTGGGTGGCACGGTGGCTCAGCAGGTAGTGTCGCAGTCACACAGCTCCAGGGACCTGGAGTTTGTGGGTTCGATTCCCGCTCCGGGTGACTGTCTGTGAGGAGTTGGTGTGTTCTCCCTGTGTCTGCGTGGGTTTCCTCCAGGTGCTCCGGTTTCCTCCCACAGTCCAAAAACACACGTTGGTAGGTGGATTGGCAACTCAAAAGTGTCCGTAGGGGGGGGGGTGTTCCCTGTGAAGGACTGGCGCCCCCTCCAGGGTGTATTCCCGCCTTGCGCCCAATGATTCCAGGTAGGCTCTGGACCCACCGTGACCCTGAATTGGATAAGGGTTACAGATAATGAATGAATACAGGTCAATGTGAGCATGAATAATACAAAGAAGCATTTGCAATTATTTTGGAAATGTATGTATATATTTGTAGAATATGTATTGTATTATATATTGATTATATATTGTATATATATAACTAATAAATGACTATGGACAGACGGGTATTTAATGATCATGCTCCTTGGGGTAAGATCAAATTTGCTTGCTATCAAAATAAATAAATAAAATAAAAAAAGTAGTCATAAAATAATTAAATAAACACACATTAGTCAAGACCTCAGGGTGCTGATGAACACAGCTATAACAGTAAAGTTATTTGATGTGATTCAGCAAATGTCTGTGAGAGAAAAAGCAGTGCTGAACATGTGCTACTTCAGGGAATACTCCACCACAGCCAGCTGCAGGCTACACTGCATAATCTAAACGGACATCGCTTTGAAAGAACACACGACAGACAACACTCTTTCAACACACTGTCCATTCCACATGAGCTGCTCTCTGGGTTAAGAAAGCTCAGGGATGTACTGGATGTTATTAATATTCTGCTGTCAGCCGGCTGGAGATGGAGGAGTGTACCGCTGCAGATCACATCTCTTAAACAAACTCACCATGACAGCATCTATAATACATTCTCAGCAGCAGCACATCAGAGAGGCTCCCGGTCTACAGGCCTCTCTCCTGCTCTGTGTGTGTGTGTGTGTGTGGGTGGGTGCGAGTGTGGGTGTTCTAATTTAAAAATCATGTGTCATGTACAGACTCTACAGTCCAGGCCACTAACCCTCACCTGTACAGAAGAGCTGGAAACAGGCCTGAAATTTAATTTTAATTCTTGATGCATCAGGACACTCCCCGAATCCAAGCCGGCCCACCGCTCCGTGTTTAGAATTCACCACAGCTCTCGGCCCATGGTCCCTGACTGCAACTTGACCAGTCTGTCCCAACCTGAGTTTGGCTGACGAAACTGTGCCAGTTCAACTGTAAGACAACAGACCTCTGTCAAAACCTGACTTCGGCCCCAAATTCTGAATTCTGTCTGAACTTTAGAGGCTCACATTCTGCCCAAACGCGACTGTAGCCTCCCAGATTCTGAACAAACCTGACGGTAGTCTCTCAGGTTCTGCCCAAACCTGATTCTACGCCCTCAAAGTCTGCCCAAATGCAACTGTAGCCCCCCAAATGCAGACATGTTGTCCCTCAAATTCTTCCCAATCCTGACTGTATCCCCCAAAGGCTGTCCAAACCAGTGTAGCCACCAAATTGTGCCCAATCACAACTCTAGCCTCCCATAGTCAGCTCAAACCAAACTGTAGCCCACAAATTCTGCTCAAACCCGACTGTAGCCCCTTCGGTTCTGCCGAATCCTAACTGTAGTCCCCCAAAATCAGTCCACACCCGACTGTAACCCCCCACATTCTCAACAAATCTAACTGTAGTCTCTCAAAGTCTGCCCAGACCATACTGTAGCCCTCCAATTCTGCCCAAACTCGAATGTACTCCCTCAAAGTCTGCCCAAACTTGACTGTAGCCCCCCAAATTCTACCCAGTCACAACTTTAGCCCCCAAATTCTACTCAAACCTGACTGTAGCCCCTTTAATTCTGCCCAATCCTAAGTGTAACCCCCCAAAGTTTGCCCAAACATGACTCTAGACCCCCAAAAAATTCCATCCAAACCAACTACAGCCAGGAGATCATTACAAATCAACAAAGTCCTGAGTGAACCTGAATGAAGATGGAAAAAGTCGGGGGAGTGGGGGGTAGATGGGGAGAGAGAAACCTGAATCAAAAACTCAAATCCAGCTCAAGCTCAAGAGATATCTGAGACATGACGGCTGAACCCAATAAGACCCAGCACTAGTCTGAGCCCGTCACGTTAGTGCAGATATTTCAGGCTCTGCTGCACTCGTCTCAGGCCGTGGAATGATTAGGGCTTCTATACTCGCCTGGTTGGGTCAGATCTGGGCAAAGTCTCTGTGTTACATACATTATCAGGACTTGTGTTTCATTTTTCCTCATGTTTCTACCGTTTCAAAGCGTGGGCAGTGGTCCATTTTCTTACTGTGATCAGCTTCTCTCTGGTTCTTGCTCTTCTAGGCCGTGATGTTCCTGCCTGGTTTAGTTTTGGCCCTGTTACACAAATTCACTCCCCGCATTCATTCTCCCACCTTTACCTCCTGTTTATTACAGCATGAGCCTGAACTTTAGGATTTGCTGCGTGGTCGGACGCAGTTCCGCACTGCAGGCGATTACCCAGCATTCCTGGGTCCTTGAGCGTGGACCAAGTGACAGATGTAACTTGATAAACTCCAGTGTGTGCAGGGAAGTTGCTGTTTTAGTGAGTGATATTTCACAGCTCTACCTCTAAAGGCTGGACTGGCCTGGGTTTATTGCAGGGGGGGGGGCTTCCTAATAGCACACAGAGTAAATTAAATGCTGTATCAAATCCATAAAGCATCCCACAGCAAAACACTCCTCTTACTAGACAAATGGAGACTGAAGAGTAAAGGGGAGCCCTTAGGACAAGCACTGTACCGAAGCCTGGCACTAAAACTGCACTTAAAGTGCTTTTTACATTTACTGGGGCACTTCTTAAAATGGTCTTGTTATTAGTCGGGGTCTTATTAGGTTTCAGAAAAGCAAGCAGCCTACATTCATACAGAGATAAGAGAGATAACACAGAGAATAAAGCATTTCACATGTATTTTCACGCTGTATGAAGAGATTCATTTCAAAACAAAGTGGATATCTTTAACAATTTCTGATATAACATGTTTTTGGAAATATATAACATTTGGATTTCTGAAGGCTACTCCCAACACAGTCTGGTTTCATTGTGAATTTGTGCATCTAGATTGTGATCTACTTAAATAGATTTATGGATGTTCTTTTGAATTTCTGGTAACTCAGCATGAAAAATTAGCCTTAATTCTCACCCTAAACTTAAACTTGACCTTAATGTAACCACAAACAAACATAATTCTAACTAAAAGCTCCAAAAGATTAAAAACGATGGTGTTTTGTGCTTTATTAACACTACTGTAGCGTATCTTCAGAAATATAACAGAGTTAAAACACCCTTTAATCTCACTAGCCCAGCAAGTAATGTCCAGAACATGGCCACCATCTTGAAAGCCGCAATATTGGAAGTTTTTTCCAATAGGAAGGTGGTAATGTATCATATCAGAGAAGACCACAATTGTCTCAGAAATGTATTTGCAATATCTCTTGTGGTTCAAAAGTTATCAACCCAGAAAATTCAAAACTTGCCCTTGATCCAATATGGCGGCTTTCAAGATGGCGGCCATGTTCTAGACACAGTCTCCTCACGTATTACTTGCTGGGCTAGTCAGATGTGTCATTTCATTTCTGAAATAAAAGGGTGTCTTGTGACTTTTGATTCACCTTATATATTAATTAAATTAAATATAATTAATAACTGAATTTTTCCAAATCAGCCTCATCTTCTCATTGAGCAGCTAGGATTTCTTCTTCCTCATCTGCTTAATCCTTTTTCTTTACAATTATTATTATCTATTTTTTTCAATACCATCACCACTTGTTTTCTTCTTCCTTTGCCCCTCTTACAAAGCCCCCCCCCCCCCCCCCCCCCCCTCCTCCTCTACTGTTCCCCTGCTGTTTGTACAGTATGTTTTGAGAGGTATTGGCTCAGTTGTTCCGTCACTCCTGCTGCTAACACAGAGGTTAGGCAGCTTTGGGGATTTGATTTCCACCCAAGGGATTTGGACCAAGTTTGCGAGGGATGCTCTCGAGCGCTTGGCCTTGGCTGGGTCCTGGAGCACTGGATAAGAGCCTTCAGTGGCTGTAAGTCGATTTTAAACAACAGACCTTCTAAATAAGAGAAAAGCATAGGCGCAGTAATGAGCAGATAAGGGAGAAGCATCTCTCCCTTCTGTTTGCAGGATATGATTAATTTACCCAGTGTTTGCGCTTGGCCTGTCTGTCAGATTTGAGCTGCTATTAGCCACCTCCCCTCATTTTCAGAGATTAGGCAATTTGCATGACGGATTCACAGACTGTAGTTATCGCAGAGTTATTATCAAGAGCGCTGAAGGATCATTGGAAGCCAGCGCGGAGACGTGCTCAGTTCTCAGCGTGTGAATTTAGCTACTTTTATTAAGACGTCGAATGTGAGCGCCATTATTAAGAAATGTCTTTTCAAAGACTTTGCTGTTCCTCTTCATGAGTCATTATTTAACAGCGCGGTGGGTTATATTCAGCTGTGCACAGTGGACATTCTGAGAATTTCTGTTCCTTGGAAGAAAGGACCAATGCAATGGACCAATGCCCATGGCCTTTACTGAACGTGTGTGTGTTGAAAAGAGGTACGAGGCCTCTTTGTGCAACAAAACCCTTGGTGTCTGGCACATGAGCAGTCTCTGAGCGCATGGCCTGGCAACACACCTTTCACCACACAGTCTCCTCCACTTTGAGAAAGCTCTCAGGGTTGGCCTTGAGGACAAAAGGAGATGGAGGAAGAACAGGGCCACTGCAGCGCCAAATATAGAAAAGACCTTTCCTTGTAGCCACTGCGTCTTGGCCTGCCTGTACCTCACTGTCCTCATCAGGTACCAGTGAGACTGCGGCAGACATGGACAGAAGTTTCCAATATTTTGGAGCTGGGAGTTAGGTTCAGGGTTAGGTTTAGTGTTAGGACTAGGTTCAGGTTAGTGATACTAGCTTAGATCTATATCTTATGAGTTCCAGTTATATTTATTACCCATTGTACAAACCCTATATTTGACTAATATAACTGATATACTACAAAATCCAACTGAGAGCAGAAGAAATTGATGAAAAAAAGAGGAAAAATAAGAAGTGTCCGAGCTCATTCCTTGTCCTCGTTCAAAGTTAGAGGGGTTTTTTTATGTTTGTTTATTAGATTGCATTTTCTTGCTCATACCAAGAAGAGTTTTTATTCCTCATCACTGCATTTGTAAAAGTCAAACCTCATGCCTGTGTAACTGGGACGGATATAACAGGTTATAAATAAATGATTGCTCAGTGTTGTAGAGGGCTGTGAAGACCCTGAAATTTGCTGGTGTTTTGATGCCACATTTTACATTAAATAAATAAACATACCCCCGTCAAAACACAACTTGGTTGTTCCAACAAAAGGTTACAATGTGATGCAATGTTGGTTATATATATTTCCTATTAAGTGTGATATTAAAGTGTGATAGCATTAGGAATGCCATAAATAACTCAGTAGCACTGAACCTTACATACAGTAACACAATGGTAATAGCAAGTTGTTATATAACAACGTATTATTACTCAATAGTTACTGATCTGTGACGCACTATTATTAAATGGTTTGACCCATGTGAATGTGATACTGATTTCTCACACTGTTTGAACACACTGTCTTTGATATCCAAAATATCAGTGTCAGATTATTATTATTATTATGTGTATCCCATGAGTATTTTCATGCTTTAATGACCTGACACTGACATTACCCAGAGCCCCTGCGGTAAATGCCATTTATTAGAGCATTATTTTAGCTTGTTTGTTTGCTGGGATTATAATTGGCATGTCTGCAAGCCACGGCACCTTCTGGATCCTAATTGACAGCAGTTCTTTCATTTTGATGCATCTCAGCATGTGTTGCTTCATCTTGCTGTGATTCTGATGCATTTGTTATGGAAAATTGCACACGTGAACCTTGAGTGACAGCCCATCACAGGCACAGAAACCCTGGCCTCGAGATTACAGACACAGGCGAGGTATATTTCTCAAAGGAATATAAAGAGAAATATGTTAAATTATTTGACTGAAATGATTTAGGTGTTTATTGTATATTATAGTGGAATTGTCTACAATTACCCATTTTTTAAACCGATATTTTGATTGATTTACTGATTTTTTTTCCCAGTTGTTTACTCTTAACCCTTTACAAACCAGAACAGGACTGGAATTCCATGTTTGTTGGGTGAGCATTAGAGTGAAGTTATATTATTTTTTTTAACACATTTGAAGTTATTGAAGTTATATTAAAGGTGGCTTAGTTCGTTTCCTTTCATTTTCCAACCAGTTCAAGTAAACTGTAAAACTGAAGAATGTGATTCGGTTTCATTTATTTGAGCAAAGTCGTTACAACAAGTGCACTCTGGGACTGAGAAACCTGTTTGTTTGTGAACCGGCACTCTACGATGAGTTGACTGTGTTTGTCATTGTAGTTCACCTGCTTGGCCACTGGAGGTGGCCTTGAGTAATGGCCTAGGGAATTGATCAGGATTCAGGATGAGTGACCTCTGGCAGTGGGTTAGGTGAGCTACGATAACACAGACAGGCACTTGGTGAAATTGTCTATTGCACATTTAAAATTTGGCAGAGCACTAAATATTTTGAGAAACTGCTGTTTCTAAGTTATGGAGCTTTCCGTTAGGTTTTCAGTCAAGTTAGAGTTAGGGCGCTTTTACACGGGACCCAGGTCCATTGTCTCTGTGGGTTTGTTTCGTTTGGTGAAGTGTGAAAGCTGTATTTTCAAGCTTGGAACATTCCAGAGCACTGATCTCTGGTCCTACTAGAATCAGGGGTCAAGGGTTCTCTTCTAGTGGAAGCTCTCCACTCCTGGGGCAGCGTGTGAGGCTGTGTGATTGGTTCATTTTGTAATTTTACTGCTTTTATTTGTTGTGATTCCTGTGTCTAATAACCACACACTGTCAAAGGACTGGAGCAGGGAGACTGTAGTCAGTAACAGAGCTCTGTGGACTGAGGATGTGGACTGAGGGCATAGAAAAAAACATGCTGGCTAAAAATTAAATGCTCCTCACTGTGTGTGTTAGTATCCACAAAAAAATCATAAAAAGCAGTCAATGGATGAATTCCTTCGGCCATTTTGTGAAACTACACACAGAAAAGTGTGCAATTGTTCCATGGTTCGGAAGGAGTTTGTGTGTGTGGACGCAAACCAGAGGTAACAAGCCTCTCCTGCTAACGAGCCCAGAAACAGTTCTGGGTGCAGACTCAGGTGTCCAGGACAAGTTTGGAAATGCCTTTAGGTTTAGGGATATGTCTTAGACTTTTAGCATTTAACGAGCTCTAAAACACCTTTTCTATTTTATTGAGCTTCGTGTTAGAAGAGAGGTGCTCAGGGTTTAGTTAATGGTTAAGGTTAGGATTAGGAGTTAGGGTTAGAGTTTAAGGCTGGAGTTAGTAGGGTTCATATGAAAAATATGAAAAATAAATAGTGCACATTTTTACAAACGGCTGTTATGTTTCTCCCATTTTTTCCAAATCCTGGGAAACTGCCTTTTAGTCAAAAATGTGCGAGATCACCTTGAGACCAGTCTGACATGTCACCGGCTAAAACATCTGCTGTTTGGGATTCATTTTAATGAGCATTTCTACTCGTCCCAGGTGTGAGGAAAAAAATGAAAGCAGACAGAAAAAAAGATAAAAGCGTCGAGCTTCAACCTGCTGGGTTTTCCTCTGGCTGGGATAGTGGGGGATTGCGGATGAGGGCAATCAAACCTGGGACAACACGTCCATTCACAAAATCAGAGCTTGTGCAGCATACTACAAACACAGCACATCCTCAGGAGAGACGGGTAGAATACTAAAAAAGAGAGATAGAGAGAGAGAGAGAGAGAGAGAGAGAGAGAGAGAGAGGCATTTACCCTACAAGGATAAAAAAAAGGAAAACAAGAGGGGGCCCAGGTTTTTCTTCTGCAACTTGTTCCTTGTACGAAGCTGCATGATATGAATTATTGAAAGAGAAAAATGTGTGTTGGGCAGAATAAATGGGCGAGGGGAGGCATTAGTATTTTTGCCCCACTTTCCCTCCAGCTTGTTAAAAGCAATTGTCTGGCCAATTTGTCACACTGCCCATAACATCTCCTCCAGCGAGAGCTGACAGGTAATGGAGGGAGGTACGGCCAAGATGAATGTCCTCCAAAACAACCTGCCCACAGCTAACATTTCATTTAACAAATGATAAACAAAGTAGAACCCATTCCTAAAGCTGGGAAGAGGAACCGGCTGCGAGTCGAAGATGGTTCCACACCTGCTCGCTGTCCTGCTGGACATCACAAAACGTTCTCCACTGGTCAGTCCTGTCCTTTATTTGGAAATAACACTTCAGCATTTTCCAACATCAACATTCCAGTGTCAGCATCCAGCTGAGGATGGTTACATAGTGAACTGGGGAGAATAATCTAGAACAATGTGAATGAGGAACAATGTCCTAAAACATTATGGATGAGAAGAGAGAACCCAAAGAGTGTAAACAAAAATCTGGCAAACAATATAAACTATGTTAATGAGGAAGATATTTTAGGACAGCACTAGAGAATAATCTAGAACTGTGTGAATGTGGAGGATATGCCAAAACTGTGTAAATGACTGAGAACAATGTAGAACTGTGTTAATGTGGGGTATAGTCAAGAAAAATGAAACATTTAGATGATGTAGAACTATCTAGAATTAATATTCCAGAACAGTGGTAATCATGAAGAACACTCTAGAACTGTGTGAATGTGTGGAGTATGCTAGAACAGTGAAAATGTCTGAGAACAATCTAGAACTATTTTAATGTGTGGGATATGCTAGAACAGTGAAAATGATGGAGATCGGTCTAGAACTTTGTTCATCTGGAAGATATTCTAGAACAGTGTAAATGGTGGAGAACAATCTAGAACTTTTTAACGTGGGGTATATTCAAGCAAATATAAATTATGTGGAACAATCTAGAACTGTGTAAATGATGGAAAACAATCTAGAAAAGTGTTAAATGGGGGTATTTTAGGACAACATAGATGACATAGAACTGTCTAGAACTGGGTAATGTAAAGTAGTGTAAATGAGCCAGAACATTTTAAACCAGTAAATATGTGGAGAATATGCCAGAATAGTATCAATTTGAGGGAGTGTTAACAGATGTTCTACAGCAGAATAAATGTTGAGGAACATTGCGTTCTAGGTTTAGAGAATGTGATATCACCCAAGCTTCAGTAGAAAGGCCTTGGTTCTCCTCCACAGGGGGTAGTGCCGGTGCAGAGCTGGGGGTCTTCACTGGATAAGGGCGGAGCTAAGTGCTGATTTCTATAATAAATCATATAAAAAGAGCGTCTCTGTCTGTTCTACCTGGTGGAACAAGCAAGACGAGTGTTGACTGGAGTTGCTTTGTTGATTTACTGCAAATTGTGCCGTCAAACACTAGCGGGGCTGTGGGATTATCTGAGGTTTTCACCGTGACTCACTCCACTGAGCAATAGATTATTTATAAATCTGCTACACCTCAGTCTCAATAATGCAGTGGGGTTATCTGACTTCCAGAAACACTGTGACAACCTCTCTTCATGGGAGCTATGGTATCAGATCGGTGTTAAAGCAAGTGAGGATTTGCCTGCACTGAGAGGTTTCATCAAGATGCTTTCCACACAATGTGGAAACAAGCAGAGGTTTGAGTGCAGTTGATGAATCAGCTATATAATACTGTATATAATAGATGTAAACAGTGTGTTATTGCAGTGGATTAGAAGCTGTTGCTCCACCTGCTGTGTTTGTTTTTGTGATGAAGTCAGTCGAATAAAATAAAGGCACAGTGTAATATGTCTTTAAACGAAACATGGAGGAGATGCAGCGTGTGTTTATGTCTGAGCACATGGAAAAATAACTCCACCCACTTTTGTACTGGAGCATGTGCGCATAATTAATGATATTGTTATTGTCTCTTCCTGTTCTTAGTTTTATGGCTGTTATATTTGTATGATGGTGATATTTTGGATTTTTAACTACACATCAAGCATTTTTCCAAGCTTTAAAATTGCTACAGGCAATGTATATAATAAATAGCCTTAGGAAAAGCATCAGGAACCAAGACCCAGAGCCAGTTCTAAGAGTGCTGCACCACAGAGCGCAGTAAAGCTACAAATACGACACAGTCACAAAGACGATTAAACAGAGACCCTCGGCTCGTATGGAGAAAGGATCCGGGAGATACATCAGTGGCTGGTGGCAAAACCTGCCAAAGATCTGAAGAACCTGCTGATTGTGAGGGACATGTACAAGGTGTTAAACATGAGAAGAGAACAGGTACTGAGATCAGGATGAGTGTAAGATGAGCTGTGACAGCTTACAACTTGTCATTTTGCCCTGCAAGGCCTGGATATTAAGATCTTCTTTAAAAAAAAAAAAAAGCATGGAAATTTTGAGTGCTCTGAACATGAGAAAAATATGGAGAAACAGCACCCCCTCATTTTCAAATAATGTGTATTGCACCTTTCCACTTTTCACTGGGTACTAAGATGGATTCACAGGTTAAGACTATTTACAGCCCATTAACAGGCAGTTCTGTCCTTTACAGCCCTTGCTGTTTCCATCTCTCTGAGCTCCGAGCTTTCACCAATCAGGCTCTTATTTGTTGAGATGCTTTAGATCATTTTTTTTTTCTTGAAGATACCTCCAGAGAAATGATTAAACTGAGAGATAAAGGGGCATTCAAGCCCAAACTAAAGCTTTTTTTTCTGTATTCCAGTAATTGCGTTCCTCAGCAGCTCAGAATTCACACATCGGCATCGTTTTCATGTGTTCATTCCCCAAAGTGTCAGCACAGCCTGACTGCTACGCTGAAGTTCATTCATT
Source organism: Hoplias malabaricus (assembly GCF_029633855.1). Lineage (NCBI taxonomy): Eukaryota > Metazoa > Chordata > Actinopteri > Characiformes > Erythrinidae > Hoplias > Hoplias malabaricus. The sequence goes on from NC_089800.1 coordinate 10,468,946, forward strand.
CCTTCATTCATCTTCTGTAAGCACCCTGATCAGGGTCATGGTGGGTCCAGAGTCTCTTGCAGGGTATCACTCACTCACCCAGTCACTCACACACTCGCACTCACTGTCTACTGTGATTAATAATAATAATAACAACAATAATACATCATAAATCATGGATTAATTTCATGCTGTATTTTGCTGCTGTTTCGCAGAAGAGGAAGTCACTTGAGGCTGATTTCAGTGATCTGACTGCCAAATCAAACACAACAGCCTCTTGAGGCTTATTGCTTTTGTCAGAGCTATCATTTGTAATCCAGGAAACGCTGGTAAATTTCAAAGGGCTTTTCAAGGGTCTCGGTTCTTCCACAAGGCTGCATTTGGAGACAGGTTAGATTAGCAGCCATCGTGTGTCAATAATCTGTATTTCGTCCTACAGTGAGCCAACAAGCTTGGACAAAGGACTTATCAATTACTGCAGCTGGCCATGAGCATGACTACTCAGCGGGGCGTGAGATACAAATATTTCATAACGGCTGAACACACAGTTGGAGATGCTGCATCGACGGCTGATACTGCATTCTGAACGTGCCTTAGAGTCGTGACCTGGATTTCAAGAAGGAGAAAATTGTTAAAGCTGCTCTTGCTGTAAACTGTAGTTTGTTACTTTATCTTCGGAGCTTGACAGGAATGAGCAGATCATTCCTTCTGGTTTCTGCATTTCCAAAACACATATAATTCACCAAGCAGGCGTAACATGGAAAAAAAACTCAGTATCCATTTCATCAGCTCCACTGACCATACAGGAGCATTTTGTAGTTCAACAATTACATACTAGTTCATATGTTGCTCTGCATACTTTGTTACCCCACTTTCATTCCATTCTTCGACTGGGAACAGAGCAGGAATGATTTGGGTCATTTTCAGTGCTACAGTGGCAATGACGTGGTGGTGATGTGTTAGTGTGTGTTGTGCTGGTGCGAGTGGATCAGACACAGCAGTGCTGCTGGAGTTTAAACCCCTCAGTGTCACTGCTGGACTGAGAAAAGTCCACCAACCAAATACATCCAGCCGACAGCGTCTTGTGCCACTGATGAAAGACTAGAGGACGACCGACACACACTGTGCAGCGACGGATGAGCTACTGTCTCTGACTTTACATCTACAAAGTGGACCAATTTATTAGTCGTTTGTCCAAACTTGTCAATCAATCCACCTACTCACATGTTTTTTCAGACTGTGGGAGGACACTGGAGCAACTGGAGAAAACCCATGCAGACACAGAGAAAACACACTGCACTCCTCACAGACGGTAACTCGAGGCCCTGGAGGCGTGTTTCAGCGACCTCACCTGCAGCATGACGGTGCCGCCTCACTGAGGTCATGTTACTGTCAAAGTCATTTTAAGAAAAGGTAAAAATGGGACAAACCAAAAAGGGAACAATCACATATCTGTCTACATCCTTCACATTGATATTGTAATCATTTTACGCCTCACCTAATAGGGCTCACTTTTATGCTATAATTCATTGCCACTTTGTTTTGTTAGGTGTCCGAGAGAAATCGCAGATTAAAGAAAAATAATGTATTTGTAACATATTGGAGCAGTGTCCAAACAAGAGCTCTAACCAATGAGAGAAGTTCTTATGTCCTGTTTGTTCAGACCAGCCTTAGTCTCAGATGTGGCTGAGTGTTTTAATGACTCAGCAGGATTCACACAGAATGACAAACATTTCTCTAATGTACTTTAAGTATTCCACCTTAACCTTAAATGAACTGTTTATGAGTAGTTTGCTATAACACAGGCACAACATGCAGTAATATCATTATCACCAATATACAGGGTGAGTCAATTCACAGAACACATTTTACATTTTACAGAACACATTTCAGAAACGAAAGGGAAAATGACATATCTGAACACCCCAGCAAGTAATGGGCCTATCTTTTAGGCTATGTCCGGAACATGGCCACCATCTTGAAAGCTGCCATATTGGATCAAGGGTACGTTTTTCCAATGGAAAGTGGTCATGCGGCATATCAGTGGAGACCAGAATTGTCTTGGAAATTGACTGCCACAATCAGATTTGCATTACCTCTTGTGGTTAAAAAGTTATCAGAAATTTCAAAACAATGGTTGTTCATCACAGGTTTGTTACAGGCTCAACCAGAACCTAAATGCTCAGCACTACCTGACAATGCTGCACGAAACAGTGTTCCCATCCATTCCGACTGAAGATGGTGCTGATCATTTAGGATCATTTGACTCACTCTGTGCAGCAGATTTTTCTAAACTGTGTCATACACTGTAAAAAAAATGTTTGTTTTTGCTGTGTGGAACATCCCAGTTTTCCTGTATTTGGACATTTGATGCAACACGATCTGTAAAAAATCTCACGCTCTACTACAAAAGGACTCCTGAATTCACACCATTTGTATGTTTTGCTTCATCATAAATAGTAGATATTTTACAGTCACCAAGTAAGCTCCTGTCCACAGGTGGTGCTGTTTTGCTAAATACACTCCAACTCTCTTATACACCTGAAGAAAACATGCTGTAATCTCTTAGCAATAGTGCTAAACAAGCACAAAAGATTGCAATATCTCATTTTTGGAGCTTACAGTTAGGTTTAGTAGGGTGACCAGATCTGAGATGGTGAAAAAGAGGACACGTCTCCGGGGGGACTACTGACGTGCAGACTGACCAATTAAATGTTTACAGAGAAGGTTATCGACCAATAACGGTAGCTCTACAGTCAGACCGTCCAATCAGAAGATTTTAGGCTACTTCACCACGCCCCCTTCTCACTCAAGCGAACCAATCGGAGTAGGGGAGGGCGGGACTAGTTTGTGAACGAAACGCTTCTCGAAGTTCTATGTAAGCTCTAGAAAAACAAAATCCCGGACGTTTGTGAAATTCCGCCCGGACATTTTTTTAAGTCTAAAAAAGAGGACATGTCTGGGTAAAAGAGGACGTCTGGTCACCCTAGGTTTAGGGATACGTGTATGGCCAAGTTTGGAGTAAGAAGATACATTTAGGGTTAGGGAATGTTTTAGTGCTGATATTTCACACTGGGTTGCCAAAGATTCACATGAACATCTAAATATAAATAATTACCATTTTATGTGCCAACTATGTTTTGTTCAGATTGTATGAACCATGGAAACAGTCGTTTAGTGAAATACACAAGTATTAGGATGAGCTTAAGACAATATACAAATTCAAAGCAATGCAGTACCAAAGTTAGCTTGAGCTACGAAGCCCCTTACATCATGTTAAAAACCTCCTTCTTAGGCAGAATCAGCCAGGGACACTGTTTACATGGCAAAGCCAGGCACATCTCAGTTTGGCATCTGAAGTGTTTATTAACTTCCACACGAGCAGAACCTTAAAATAAAGAGACAAGAGCTTTAACATTTATTGGTGGCTATTACAGCAGCCGTTGCTGCAGCTCTGTCGCTAACCCAGCGTAATTAAAAAAGCAGCTCCAACCGAGCTGTGATAAGCTTTGAATAATAAATCAGACTAGTCGCACTGGAACTACAAGCGCGCTGATTGCAGAGTCTTTTGCCAATTTAAAGAGTCTATCTTTAAAAGAGAGAGAGAGAGAAGGAGGGAGAGATAGAGAGAGAAGGAGAGATAGAGAGAGAAATAGAAAGAGTGCCAGATATCCAATCGCAGTTGTTCTAAAGTTCACTCCGAAGGAAGATCTTATTTCAGCATATGATTAAGCACTTACATTAAAAGAGGAATATATTACCGCTTTGAAATTCAATTTGGAAAAAAGTGGCGTCAGCATTCGGGCTCTGAGAGCAGATGGATGGGGACGAGGGAGGATGAATGTACGGGTCATTATTTACATCTGATCGCACGTTCGATTTAGATCAGCTGAAGGCCACAGAGTCTTAACCTCATGGGACGGGGGGTGAGCGAGAGGTTTATTAAATTAGATCCAGATATGGAATCAGTGCTAGTCATCGAGGCTAAAATGATGGATTAAACTACATACATAACTGCCCTTTCTCAGGTTTGAAATCTGATTTGTATTTTTTGCAGGACAAGACTTGGTTTCGGGACTTGGTCATGCTCAAAAGCTTTGCTGCCCCTGGACACGTTGAAAAACTGACATCATCTAGAGGAAAATCATTTCTGCATATTCTTATTAATAATTTACAACTAATTTACAATTCATTTGACTGAATATTGTAATTGTATGTGGAACCTCTTGTCACTGCCTGTAAAATAATGTCTAAGCCTAGGATCCTACGCTCTCAGAAAAAAGGTACGGTACATTACTGTCACTAAAGGTACAAACAGTGTAAATGTACAACAGTGTTTAAAAGTACAGTTGTGTTTCGTAAAGGTACATTACATTCTCTTTTCCAGGAGAGGTGAATATTTGTAAGTTTTCATTATATAACTGTGTCAAATAAAAAAACATAATAAAAGTCCTGGAGATTAAATGGAATGCATGAAATCAACACAATTTAAAATTCTACAATCAAAATAATATAAGGTACAATATCGTTCCCTAGTTAAAGGTAAAATATATGTACCCTTAAAGGTACCACCACAGTGACAACATTTCTGACAGTGCAGGAGAAACAACTGAACTAGTATCGTAGCATTACTTTAAGAGGTTACAGTAATGCTGAATCTATAGCATGGTTTTTAGCCATTTTTGCTCTGTCCGCTTTCCTCTCTGTTCTCGTTTTCTCCATTTCTACTCAGTGCTCTTATATCTTCGCGCTCACTGTGTCTGTTTCACATAAACATGGGTCCAGCGCTGTGATTGGACAGACTCAAGCAAGGGAAGTGGGGCAATTCCAAAGTCTCTGCACTTGAGGTCATAAGTGGAGTAGAATCAGAACAACTCGCAGAAAACTGTCCCCTTTATAACAGCTGTTCTCAACCACTGTAAATAGTAATTTGACTTTAATCTCCATTATTAAAAGCTGTAGACAGAAAATCTAATATTACACTGATATATCAATTTCCTTCAGAACAAAATTAAGGAAGATGATTCTAATCCTTAAAAACTCTTTAAATATAGCATTTAAAAAAACTATCAGGCCAATGACAACTTAAGGAATTGAATGTAAAATGCCCCAAACCTCAAATACATTCAGCTCTTATCTATGTTAATGCAATAACTATGCGATGGTGAAGCTGCTTCAGCAAACTTTTATAATGAAAACAGAATGACCTTGTTCGCTCAGCTCAGATTGTCCCATGACCCAACATTGTCCAGTCCATAATGGAAAAGAAAAATCCATACAAGACACGTAGCTCTGTATAATAAGTGTATAATAGATGTATTAGCCGCTTCTCCTCCACTTTCTCCCTGTGCTACAAGTCTAAAAGTTTACCTGCGCTTTTAATAGGACATTTTGCTGCACTTAATAGGACCCAGTTTGCTGCAGTAACAGCCTGTACTTTCTTAGGAAGGCTTTACTGTAGATTTTACTGTAAAGATTTGATGGCATGAGGCGGCACGGTGGCGCAGCAGGTAGTGTCGCAGTCACACAGGTTGTGGGTTCGATTCCCGCTCCAGGTGATTGTCTGTGAGGAGTGTGGTGTGTTCTCCCTGTGTCTGCGTGGGTTTCCTCCGGGTGCTCCGGTTTCCTCCCACAGTCCAAAAACACACATTAGTAGGTGGATTGGCGACTCAAAAGTGTCCGTAGGTGTGAGTGTGTGAGGGAATGTGTGAGTGTGTGTGTTGCCCTGTGAAGGACTGGCGCCCCCTCCAGGGTGTATTCCCGCCTTGCGCCCAATGATTCCAGGTAGACTCTGGACCCACCGCGACCCTGAACTGGATAAGGGTTACAGATAATGAATTAATGAATGAATTTGATGGCATTAAAACTTGGGAGAATTATAGATTTGGATGATAAGATCTGGATCACTCCACCACTTCAACTCACTGTAAATTGAGACTTATTTGATAAAAAAAAAAGAACTAGAACCATGAGGTCAGTGGTTCCTGTTAAATCAAGTCTTTGCTTCAGATCTTGTAAATATGAGGACATAATATAAACTCTCATTTTCCTGCCAAAGCCTCTAATAAAGGTAGTATTTCAAGCTGGAATCATGCCTAAACACTAATGTGACGTCTTGAACACATAAGGAAGCAGCGCATTTTCATCAAGAGCTTCAGAGTGCCGTGAAATTTTATCACTATAGGCTGAGCCAATTCAGTCTCACTCCTTTAGACTTGGCTAATTGAACAATTAGAGCCCTTAAAGATCCCCTCCAGTGTAAGTGATTAACCTTGTTAGCGTGTGTATGTGTGTGTGTGTGGCGTTTAGCCTTGTTAGCGTGTGTGGTGTTTAAATTTATTTGTTTGTGCTAGAAGGCCAATGTAACAGGGGTTTCATACCTCACACACCTAAGAAACCAATCCCAACAGCTTGTGGGCCGGGTTTTCCGAGCTGCAGGCGAGGGACTAATTGCATATTCAAAGAAGGCCTATGAGGGTGTAGAGATACAGCTTAGCCACTAGGGGGATTTTTATCTTTAAAAAACAAAATAAATGTCCCAGTGATGAACATAGATGGCCAGTAAATATCGACTGTCATGTTGACGACCTGTGCACTGCCCCTGGCCAGAACTGTCTGTGTGCGAGCAGTGGCTCCACGGAAATAGAAAAGTTATGAAGTCAAAATGAAGCAAAGAGTAAATAAAGTTTCTGAGCTGGATGTCGGGCATGCATTAGAAGATGCCGTGCTGAGAAGGGCTTTGAAATGATTTTCCAGTCGTACTTTCATTGCGAGAGCGAGCCCTCTGAGGCATTACTGTGCCTGTTTCATTTACTTTCAAGCTCTCCTGCCAGGGCCTTGTTTATTGGTTTATTTAAAATTCAGTTACAGACAGCGTCCACCAAAACAGCTCTCCCTCATGCAGATTCACGCTTTCCCAATAATCAGCACGGACCAAGCTCAAAAGCCCCAGCAGACAGCTTTTGGGTTTAGTGTTCAGCTTTCTGACTCACTCATGGCGGTTTATAAATTGTTATAGTTGTTTGAGATCAGTTCAGAGCATCAACAATTTATGAAAAGACCACTTCGGCTTTATTTTTTAATGAAACTGTCCGTATTTATTTCTCCTCTGAAAAAAAATTTCAATGTAGTTTCTGAAACTATTGCAACTTTCCAAAGAATTCACAGTGCAGAGACCATATCATCGCTATCCAATTAAAACCATGTATCTACCGTCTTTGTTGATCTTCATGTCGGGTGTCATGATGAATGGACCAATAGAAATGCTTCAAAATTGCTTGGACTTGAAAGTTAGGTGGGCTTTTTTTCCCTCTCCTGTATTGTTACTATTTTTTTGGAGATATATGTTTTTAATTGGACAGCGATGATATATCACACTTAATCTGCAGAGCAGGCAAAAAAAAAACAATACAGGGCACACAAACAGAGCCAGGCTTTTACATATATCTGTTTTAAAGGCACAGTAACAAAAATGAATATGTAAACACGATGTAAATATATCAGCTATGAGCACTTTAATACAGACACACACCCTGGGGCACCAGATCCAACACAGGGGCATCATACACTCGTTGTACTCGTTGTTACACTCGGTGCCCGGAGGACAGCTTCTCATCCAGGAACCTAAGACTCTGGAGCTGTGTGGCAGAGACTTTGCCTGTTCCCTTTGTTCATGCTTAAAATATTCCTGTTCATGAGAGATCTTCTTCATCAGAGTACACCATCATCAGAGCTACGCAGAGCGTAGAATAGAACAACCTTCCAGATACTTTTCACTCAGGCAAACATCAAGCAGGCATCAGCGTTTATCAGTGAGATGTAGGACGGCTGTTAAATAGCTGCATCTTTCACTGGTCCCCCTCTCGGCGACTGTGCCATGTGCCTCAATTCCCAAAGCTGAGCAAGACAATATTACATATTCATGCCGGCGGAATATGTAAGGCCTTTAAAAGTCACCCAACAGTGTACAAAGTCATTCTGCTTTTTTTTTTTTACAGTAATAGAAATGCAATCAGTATGGAAAAGGTAATGAGCTGTGATAGCAGCCTCGTGATAAGCAGTGGCACAACAAGGAAAAGCCTCCACACTGTGAGCTCCATCTAAATGGAGTTTCCGATGATCTTGAGGGTCTTTTATGAATAAACAAAGAGGATGAAATTATATATGTCTTGGAATATGAGGGTTATGACATGTGCTGCCTATACATTTCAGTACATAGCTACACTGTCAGGCCAAGGGCAAAGTCGCATGCTCTGATATTCTACACCAGGTGTCCATCCATCAGCTCCACTGACCAGGACTGATACAAGAGCTCGTTGTAGTCCATCTGTTGCTCTGCATACTTAGTTAGCCCCCTGTCACGCTGTTCTTCAACAGTCAGGACGTGGTGGTGGTGTGTTAGTGTGTGTTGTGATGGTACGAGTGGATCAGACACAGCAGTGCTGCTAGAGTTTTTAAACTTCTCAGTGTCACTGCTGGTCTGAGAATAGTTCACCAACCAACAACATCCAGCCGACGGCGTCCTGTGTCACTGATGAAGGACTAGAGGACGACCAACACACACTGTGCAGCGACAGACTGTCTCTGACTTTACATCTACAAGGTGGACCAATGAGGGAGGAGTGTCTCACATGGTTTAAAAACTCCAGGAGTACTGTTATTAATATTTCAAGTGGATTATTATATCTTCTCCCCTCAGAAATACCTCCTTCACTTTAAAGGAATTTGGGAGGCAGCCAAGGTTTGTTTGCACAGTTCTTAATTCAAAAGAATACAAAACATGGATAATCACTGCTTTAAATACATTCAGTATTCCCAAATAAGCAACTAGATTCATCACATCTCCCTATGAAACATACCTTAAAACGGTGATCAGGACGCTCATAGTAAATAACAAAACAGTCTGTGATTGGTCAGAGAGCTCATTTGCATACTGCAGCCTTTCACAATATCAGTATGGCGCAGGCCTATATCGCATTAACAGTAAACAAAAGATAAATGGCGCAGGCCTCACCCACAGCACTGGTCTGTGGTGGTCAGTAATCAATTGCTGAAACTGTCCTGCCCTCGTTCTCTCCGTCATTAGCCTTATCTGAAAGGCATTGTGCAGCATAACAGCTAATCGAGGGCAGTGTCAAAGATAAAGGACTCGATGTTATCAGTCATCGCTCACTGATTTACAGACAATGGGGGACATGGAAAAAGCTGGCTTTTACTCTGCCCATGACAGAGGGATTTCCTCAGTGTAATGCTCTCCTTCGAGGCTAATACAGGCACAATCTCCACTGATAATTAATGGCAACATTGATATCTAAGTATCTCACTAGGAATTTATATTGATTTCTTTAAAAAATCAGCATGATTAAATGATTCAGATGCAAATAAGGTCAGTGAGAGTGGTCCGACATGTTGTTCAGAGATTTACATTTGACAGTGCCAGTGAAGGGCATCAGCTACAGGGCCCCAGGGTCCTGGGTTCAATTCCCGCCTCGGGTCACTGTCTGTGAGGAGTTTGATGTGTTCTGTAGTTGCTCGGGCTTCCTCCCACAGTTCAACACACATAAAAAAAGTGTTCCTTTTGTCATTAATATATAGTATGTCCCAAAACCTAGTGAGCTGCCTAGGTAGTCACTACTGACAGCTGTTTAAGTAGACAGCATTCTAACGGTCATCTGTCCTCATGAGGCAGATTATTGAGACGCTGTAGTTAGAGAGCGATTGCGTCACGGCTTGTTCCCGCCCACCGAACGCAACCGGTGTTTATTTTTTATTATTATTTTATTTTTTTATTTATTATTTTATTTATTATGAGGCTAGCGTCGCCTCAATTTCAGCGAGATGAAATCCCGTTTTTAACGCGGTTTTAATTATTTTTGCTCTGGGAGAACAGCAATTTGGACGGGGCATTGCATCCTGGGCCAAATTAAGATATCTTAGATACCTCATTATACTGTCTGTTAAGCACTGTGACGTATGCTCTCTAGTTAGACAGCTCACTAGGTTTTGGGACAGACATAGAGCACTATTCTAGAGGCCCAAAGTGTTTACAATTCTTCAGAACATTAGTGAGTTGCCTCAAGCACCAGATATTTAACTGCTTTCTCCCCTCACACACACACACACTGCCATGATGCTACAACTTAGGTCTACTTTAAAACCACAGCCAAAACACTAACAACAATGGATGCCTGTGTGTATTTTAAAAATAATTAAAACACACACACACACACACAACATGGGTACCCTGGTTTAGTTATAGTGCACACTGAAGCAGACTGCAGCTACATTAATTAAACTTTGTTTTTGTTTTATTGGATTCTGTTTGTCCATAAATGCCTGTCAGGGATTAGTGTTGAGGAGTGTGGAGCGAGAAATGGCTGTAAATATATTAGAGGTTGTTTTTCTTTTCTTATTTCTGCTTATGTGTGCATCCCCCACTGGAGCGTGGCTCTGTCCAGAGGTGTCTAACAGTGGCCCACTTCATTTAAGTGTCTCTTTCTTTCTCTCCTGGCTCTCTCTCTCTCTCTCTCTCTCTCTCTATCTCTGCTCTCTTCTGACCAGCACGTCTTCCAGCAGCGAGTCTTATCAGTCTTCCTCAAGCTGTTCGACTGCAGCATCGTTTTACAGTCTCTCTGCCCTCTAAATCACATCCTGCGCTGCCAAGATTCAACCTTGGTGTCCCTTATCAAATTAAGAGCCTCTCTTGTTTACCCATGACTGACTGAGAGTGCTATCAATGACGAAGCCTTTCCGGTGAGCGAGGGTGACTGGCAGAGCTGCTGATGTGTAACTCATGATTTATGCATTTGCAGCCAAACAGCTCGGCTTTGCTATTCTCCGTTTTCTATTTTTACAGAGTTTTCTGCTTAACCTTACACACCCTGGGGTAAAGCCAGAAGCCCATGAGAGTCTCTAACTGTGTGGAGGCTAAAGTTTTATTCCAGGACCAGAGTGTAATGGTATTTTCGGGCTCTGTTCTATCCGATCATTCGGCTGACTTGTTCAAAGGGCTCTTATCACGGAAAGTGATAGTTCCCTGGCTTTTTTAAACAAAAGACTTGTGAATTTTCCATACATTCCGGACAGTTCTGAATGCACAGCAACGATAACAAGCAGTTTAATATTCAGTTGTTGGATGTACATAATATATCATTTGTTCATTTTCTGTTCATTCATTCATTCATTCATTCTGTTCAGGGTTACTGGGGATCCAGAGCTTATTCAGAATCACTGGGTGTAAGGCAGTAACGCACCCTTGGCAGGGCACCAGTCCATCACAAGACAGCACACACACACACACTCTCTCTCCCAGTCACTCACACATATCAAAGATATATATGGATATATATGTGTGTGTGTGTGTGTGTGTGTGCTCATTTTGATATATTATAAAACATTTTTTAAAAAGAATGCTATATTTAATATATACAAACCTTAAATGTATTATACATAATATTTGTATGAATATATGGAGGATAACTGTAAAAACAGAGGTCAGTTTCCTCAGGTGTGTGAGGTAAGAAGCCCTGAAATTCTCAGCCACAAACATCACCACTCTCATACGCTAACAAGGTTAAACACTCCTTTTACATTAGATTGGGGCTTTACTATAATAAGAATTATATGTTCAAGCCCTTCCCACCCCTCTCCCAATTTCTCTGTGCGGTGCAGGGCAGGGTGCAGTACCGGAGAGCTACGGTAGGGGCGTTGTGCAGAAGCTCCGCTGCTCTCCCTCCGCTCTGCTCTTCTTTACGGGGTTTTGTTGTTTATTTTCTGCCGGAGCGGCGCGCGGAGCTGCTGCTCAAAGTGAGATTTAAAAAAATTATATTTTTCATATTTGTATTTATTAATGATGACATCAGCGGGGTTCAGGAGCGGAGTGGAGAGAGATTTACCAGCTGCTGAGAACCGACAGTCTGCTGTTAATGAGAGAGAGAGAGAGAGAGAGAGAGAGAGGGAGGTGTGTGGGGGATGAAGGGAGAGAGAGAGAGAGAGAGAGAGGGAGGTGTGTGGGGGATGAAGGGAGAGAGAGAGGTGTGTGGGGTGAGGGGAGAGAGAAAGAGAGAGGTGTGTTGGGGTGAGAGTGGGGGTAATTACTGAGAGAATGACAACGTGAAGACCAAAGTGGAAGGGAGGAGGAAAGAGAGAATGACAGAAAGACACATGAAGAATGACAGACTTTAAACAGAGAAAACGTTATTAACGGTGTACAAATTAGCCATGGTTATGATGTCACATCTCCTGGATGTTGAGTTGCTTTTGATTGGTCCGTGTCGTGTTTGTTATTTTGGTTCAGTTTCTACAATTAAAACTTTTTCAGACGTGAGAGAGATTGCTGTGCAGTGTTTGTATCTGCATTCTCTGTCCGTTTGATCAGCTCCACTCAGCACACTCACCGCCTTACCAAGGATTCATTACAGAAAACTGAACACTCCAAAAGACATTATTTTATTTTGGGGTTTTTGTGACATCACAAAAACAGCAGTTTCAGAACAGGCCATTTTTGCATTTTTTTTTCTGTCTGGACTGTGGAGCTCTCTTAAAGGGGTGGCACTGTGGCACAGAAGGTAATGTTCCTGTCACACAGCTCCAGGGTCCTTGGGTTGTGTGTTTAATCCCAGCCTCGAGTCACTGTCTGTGAGGAGTGTGATGTGTTCTCCCTGTGTTTGAGTGGGTCTCCTCCCACAGTCCAAACACACCTGTTGGTATGTGGATTCATAAGTGTTGGAGTGTGAGTCGCAGAGTAAATGTGTGAGTGACTGGGTGGGTGTGCTGCTCTGGGATGGACTGGGCTACGTCCAGGGTGTGTTCCTGCCTTGCATCCAATGATTCGGGGTAGGGTCCGGACTAGAACAGGATGAAGTGATTACAGAAAATGAACGAATGAATGAGCTATCTTACAATATACGCAAAATTTTGGCTCATGGATGGAGAAATCTCTTTTACTGGTCAGTGTCTAATCTGAACATGTGGAATAAAAAAGTGTCTATGGTAGAGGTCTGTGTACCTTTCGTTAATTTTTGCATTTCCAATCCTGCAGTACAAAAACAGAATGACCCATTTCCCTGTTTTGAAAGAAAACAATCTGTTTTCTACAACATTCATTCATTCATTCATTATTTGTAACCGCTTATCCAGTTCAGGGTCACGGTGGGTCCAGAGCCTACCTGGAATCATTGGGCGCAAGGCAGGAATACACCCTGGAGGGGGCGCCAGTCCTTCACAGGGCAACACAGACACACACACACACATTCACTCACACCTACAGACACTTTTGAGTTGCCAATCCACCTACCAACGTGTGTTTTTGGACTGTGGGAGGAAACTGGAGCACCCGGAGGAAACCCACGCAGACACAGGGAGAACACACCATACACCTGACAGACAGTCACCCAGAGGAAACCCACACAGACACAGGGAGAACACACCAGCTCCTCACAGACAGTCACCCGGAGGAAACCCACGCGGACACAGGTAGAACACACCACACTCCTCATAAACAGTCACCCGGAGGAAACCCACACAGACACAGGGAGAACACACCAACTTCTCACAGACAGTCACCCGGAGCGGGAATCGAACCCACAACCTCCAGGTCCCTGGAGCTGTGTGACTGCGACACCTACCTGCTGCGCCACCGTGCCGCCCGTTTTCCACAACATAATTAAATATAACAAAAAAATGAATACGAATACATATGAATTAAAATAACAAGTTTTTTCCCAGTTGTGGCTGATTATGGGTTGAGCTGCAGATGAGAACCAGAACCGGAAGTTTTTAACACTAATAGAGCCATATATTTTAAAATGGTGGAACTTATTCTGCTGGTAGATTAAAGATGGACACACTTGACTCCTTTCATGATGTAATTAGAAATATGGTCAAGGACGAGGAACATATGCTGAGATTTCTGTGTACATTGGGGACATGGGTGTCCGGAGAGGGTGTTCTAAGGCTAATATCAGTAAGTTTGTGAAACCGCTGCAGAACGGTGACGTTTATGTGATACGTAGCTATATCTGTTATCTTCCTGTTAGGTCTGAACAACCAAATATCAATGTATAGTGAACTAAAATCAAAATATATTCCTGAATTAATATTCCCGGTGGTGGTGGGGGCACTGTATACATTCAGTGTTTACAGCTTTATACGATTGGAATCAGGGGCTGCATTATTCTGTGTGAAATGAAAAAGTTTATTTGACCGTGAATGTAAGGTCAGTGTCAGCTGTTACCTGGAGAATAACTAACAGTACAGACGAGTAGTCAACACACTTTCGAGAAAGAGGTCAGTAACTGCAGTGAGCAAGTAGAACATGAAATGAATAAAATATTCCACTGCTTATTAATGCTTACTGCTTGTGAAGTTACTTAGATCACAGAGAAAGTTATATAGTGGGCTTTTTTCATGAACTACACACACAGTTTCCATAGGTTTATAGACACTCCTTTTAAGGACCTCTACAGTAAAAACCTTCTTTGGGTATGTGTGTGTGTGTGTGTGTGTGTGTGTGGGGTCATGGTAGAAGGCGTTTCCTGAGTGAACAATAGGTCAGCACAGTGGATGACGATTTCCACTTTACAGCTGAAACATTCCAAACAGTCTCAGAAACTCAGATTCCGACGGATTTTCATACCTCACACACCTAAGGAACCAGTTGACAGTCCGGGTGAGCATTAGGGCATTGTTCTGGGGTTTTCTTTCTGTTAATAAACTACTAAAACTCTGAGCAGAGAGGAGCTTGTAGGAGTTTAATCGACGGAACAGAGGGGGTTTAGTTCCAGTGTTAAATTCCACATTAAATGTTGCAGAATGGAATCATTGCAGTGTATGTTTAGAGTGGAACTTAAATGACCTTTAAAAAAACTTTTTGGATACAGTATCCCACATAAAAAATATCAAACAAAGTATGCAAAAGAATGACATAATATCCACCTTTCAGACCGGATCCTCATTCCTGGCGTTCGCCTCCACAGCACGGCCCTGTGGATGGAATTAAATCATGGAATCATGGAGCAATATTTGTATAAAATGATTTGGCTTTTAAAAGAGGTAAAATGGCCTGCAGTCTGCGGTCTCTTACTGCCAGCTGCCGCAGTGTGTAAACCTGGTCGATACGTGTTTGTGTACTGAGACGGATTGGCACCTTTTACTTGTTCTGCTGAGCCGTTTGCAGTGGAGTGTTACAGGTGCGTCCTGGTGGCCGCATTGATCTGCTGCTTTCTGCCGTTTCCGCTGGATTAGTCAGAGAGTGTCGTTAATGCAGCATTGGTTTTGACTCCAGCTCCGCCTCAGCCCATCGATACGTGGAGCTCTTCTCTTGTTCTCTTTACTACACAAAGCTTGTTTCTGACACCTGAAAAATATATCCAGACATGTATTAAGGTATAATCATAAATATGTGGCATGGTGACACTCAGGGTCCTGGTTTGTGAGATTGTTCCATGAGCGCGAGTGTGCTTACAGAAGATGAATGAAGGAATGAATAATGTTTTTATGATGTCATCATGAGATCCTATGTCAAAATAATGACTTTTTTTAGCACTGTACTGAAATCAATGGCAGGGCGGCATGGTGGTGCAGCAGGTAGGTGTCGCATTCACACAGCTCCAGGGTCCTGGAGGTTGTGGGTTGGAGTCCCGCTCTGGGTGACTGTCTGTGAGGAGTGTGGTGTGTTCTCCCTGTGTCTGTGTGGGTTTCCTCCGGGTGACTGTCTGTGAGGAGTGTGGTGTGTTCTCTCTGTGTCTGCGTGGGTTTCCTCCGGGTGACTGTCTGTGAGGAGTGTGGTGTGTTCTCCCTGTGTCTGCGTGGGTTTCCTCCGGGTGACTGTCTGTGAGGAGCGTGGTGTGTTCTCTCTGTGTCTGCGTGGGTTTCCTCCGGGTGACTGTCTGTGAGGAGTGTGGTGTGTTCTCCCTGTGTCTGCGTGGGTTTCCTCTGGGTGCTCCGGTTTCTTCCTACAGTCCAAAAACACACGTTGGTAGGTTGGTAGGTGTGTGTGTGTTGCCCTGTGAAGGACTGGTGCCCCCTCCAGGGTGTATTCCTGCCTTGCGCCCAATGATTCCAGGTAGGCTGTGGACCCACCGCGACCCTGAACTGGAAAAGGGTTACAGATAATGAATGAATGAATGAAATCAATAGCCAGGGTGTGGCTGCTTACCTACCTCAAAGTCACATAGTACAGTTTCTGTAGAGCTGAGCACAGAATAGCAAAGTCAGAGGCTCTATTCATCCTATTACAGCTGAGTGGAGCCTCACATCGATTTAAAGCTTTAATTTTAAAGTAAAAATATCACACGGTGTTCCTTTAAACTATAACAATGAGACAAAAAAAAGTAAGTAATTATTATGATATGCAAAGTCATTAACACGAGAGAGTATATCATTAAAATGACACACTAAGTCATGATTAAGTCCGATTATAATGATTATAAGAAACTTTCCCATTGTTAGGGCTTATTAAATAGCAAAAATATGTTTAATTCCAGTGAAAGAAGAGGCTGGCTTCCAGACATTTTCATCTCACAGAACATTTTCTAAAGCAGTGCTTTGAAAAAGGAAAATGTGTCACTGAATGAAAAGAAGGCTGAGCCACGTTTGAAGCTGTGTGGAGCTAATCAGAGACAAGGCTTGTGTCAGAGAGCTGCCGCTGAACATGTGGAGTGTGGACCTCTGTACACAGTCAGAGTCTCGCAGTTTTAAAGGAAAGTTTCTCGTTCGGTTACAGTCCCCCTTTTGTCTCTGCTTTAAGAACAAATGACTTTTTCAGTCGCTAGGTTCACTTCTTTAAAACATGTGATTGACCCTGAACAGGAAAGAAATCGGCAGCTTTACGTCAGCTCCCACAGGGGCCAACTGTCTTTAGTAGAGTTCAGCTCATTTAGCTTTTAAATTCAAGTGAACGTGGCTCTGTGGGAGCCCTTTCTCTGTGGTCATTATGAGACAGGTCACTCAATTTATAGAGAACTGTGGAGTGGACAATGTTAGACCATTAGGCAAAAATACAGCTCCCAATTCAGTACATTTAAAGGATTCAAATGTTATTGCCAAGGCAGGCCTTTAAAACCGATTGATAGAAATTTATTCGGAATCCACTTACGGTCAATCTTGAATACGGCACAATGGAGAACAACATATAACACTACAGAGCATAGAAGAAAAGAGCACAGGAGCCGTAGAAGAACCAGGAGGCTAAGTCTGAGACTATTAGACTGGGGTCATCTCTGTACAGGCTCTGTACATTATACTGGTAAAGGGACAGTTCACCAAAATGAAAGACAATGATTGAAAAGAGGGCGGCACGGTGGTGTCGCAGTCACACAGCTCCAGGGACTGTGCGTGGGTTTCTTCCGGGTGAGTATCTGTGAGGAGTTGGTGTGTTCTCCCTGTGTCTGTGTGGGTTTCCTCCAGGTGACTGTCTGTGAGGAGTGTGGTGTGTTCTCCCTGTGTCTGTGTGGGTTTCCTCCGGGTGACTGTCTGTGAGGAGTATGTTGTGTTCTCCCTGTGTCTGCATGGGTTTCCTCCTGGTAACTGTCTGTCAGGAGTATGTTGTGTTCTCCCTGTGTCTGCATGGGTTTCCTCCGGGTGACTGTGAGGAGTATGGTGTGTTCTCCCTGTGTCTGCATGTGTTTCCTCCGGGTGACTGTGAGGAGTATGGTGTGTTCTCCCTGTGTCTGCATGGGTTTCCTCCTGGTGACTGTCTGTGAGGAGTATGTTGTGTTCTCCCTGTGTCTGCATGGGTTTCCTCCGGGTGACTGTGAGGAGTATGGTGTGTTCTCCCTGTGTCTGCATGTGTTTCCTCCGGGTGACTGTGAGGAGTATGGTGTGTTCTCCCTGTGTCTGCGTGGGTTTCCTCCTGGTGCTTCAGTTTCCTCCCACAGTCCAAAAACACACGTTGGTAGGGGGATTGGTGACTCAAAAGTGTCTGTAGGTGTGAGTGAATGTGTGTGTGTGTGTTGCCCTGTGAAGGACTGGCGCCCCCTCCAGGGTGTATTCCCGCCTTGCGCCCAATGATTCCAGGTAGTGACCCTGAATTGGATAAGCGCTTACAGATAATGAATGGGTGGATGATTGAAAAGATGCTGTTTACCCATGTAGCCTGCCGCTAATCCCTTCAGGGTTGCAGATTGGCCTGATCCCTCCAGAAACCCTTGTGGATCAGTTCCTAAACATGAGTGAAGTATGTGAGAAATAGCGCCCCTCATGTTGCAGTTACAAGCCAGTTCTATGATTTGCTTCTCGTCTAAAAACGTCAGTAATAATGATTTATGACTGAAATGTGACTTTTGATGTTCTTGTAAACACTGAAGATACTCGTTTGAATGAGCAAAGATGAAAATATTCGATCGTAATATTGTCTGAATATTATATAATGAAACAGCTGTTGAATACTGCCTTGCATTTTAATAATAAGGTCTTAGACAAACCATGAACACAATTATGAAACAAGCAAGGCTTCTTTTATCTATCTTTTCAAACCACAGTGTGTCTGAAGATGGTTTCTAAAGCTGAGAGTGTTCTCTCCTTTGTCTTTTCAGCTATTGAACTCAGGGTCATGGAGGAAGAATTCACACCGCTAGACTGCCTCTTATCTCCAGGTACTGTTTTAAATCTGAGTGGCTACTGTAGCATCCAGACAGTGCTACAGTGGTCTTTGCATCAAATACATTTTTATTTGTTTGTTTATTTGTCACGTTTTTTCATGTTGGAAATTCAAGAATTTATTGAATTGAGTGTTCTGTTGTGCACACTCCACTTGTATAATCTCCACAGTCAAACATTAAAGCAATACTAGATCAAATTCTGTGCTCCTAGGCTCCCCCGACAATTGCAGAGTACAACTGACTTTTACAGCACTCTCCTAACCCTAACCCTGATATTAAGGGGAAGTGGGTGTGGGGGATCCTGTTTACACAGTGGAGTTTCTGCAGTGCTGAGCCCAGGATAGCAACGACAGAGGCACCATTCTCCCCATTACAGCTCAGTGGAGCATCATTATGATTTTGAAGATGTAATTTTCAAGTCAAAACACTACCTAGTGTTGCTTTAAATTAAATGGGTTCGGCCTAAGGTAACCATGCCCAATCCCAAGTGTTGGCTAGAGGGGTTTAAAGCCCTCCAGCTTTAGGCTGTGGAGCAGTGGAACTGTATCCTGTGGAGCAACAGAACACAATTCAGCACATTTAGGGTGAGTTGGAGTGGCGATAGATCAGTATGTGACTTCCCTGATGTATATAATGCTGCTTTAAGGTCCACCCATTGGTTCAATTGTTCACACACAACTTGTACAGCCATGGAGCAGCTGCACATGAGCCTAAGAGCACCATGCTCAATGCCACGAGGTGGATAAACCCCACCATCCGTGAACTGAGTTGCAATGCTGAGATCCTGGACCAATATTTTAATATCAGTACCTCACTAATGCTTATGTGGTCGAGTGCCATCAAATCCTCACAGCTGTGTCCCAAACACCATGCTTGAAGTGTTTGAGAGGCTCTTACTGCAGCAAAGAGGGACAACTTCGTTATTAATACGTTAATTTGATATGAAATACATAAAGAGGTGTCCAGAAACATTTGGCCAAATGGTGCATTTTCTTAAATTCTCTAGTAACATCCTCTGGGTCAGAATACAAAGCCAGGCAAAGTGACATAGACCACCTCTTACAAATGTGTGCACTAAGGAAATCTAAAAATGTATTAAACAAAAGATTTGCACTTTCAGATATTCCTTTGACTTTTTTTCAACCATCTGTTGTGTTACGGCATCAGGATTATTTCTCATAGCCTGGAATTCAAATGTACATGAAAATTCATTTAAAAGTATAATGCAATGCATCACCCAAAGGACAGCATCGCACCTCGGCATGTGCTGAAGGCTGAATAATGATACCAGGACTTTCAGGTGCTCCGTTTCCAAACAGAAGGAGGAATAGAGGCAAGAAAGTATTGAAACATGTTGTAAAACTATTGTAATAAATAAAACAAAACCTCACACGGAGGAGTCACCTTTCTATCCGTGACCTAAAAACTGTTGTTTAACAACGGCAGCCAAGGCAAACTATAACACACACTCACCCAGTCACTCTCACACACACACACACACACACACTCATACCTGTGGACAATTTCACACAGCCAGTCCACACAGGCAAACATGAGGCAACGACCCCCACCCACCCAGCACACTCTCACACTCTCTGTAGTGTTTAATTCACAAGTGACCTGACACTTACCATGTGCCCTGGGGGGGGGGGGGGGTCTATTCATATAGACCAGAGGTGTTCAAACTGAGAGGTGTGCCCGCCTACTGGGGTGTGAAGAAATTGCAGGGTTGTGAGATTACAAGGAAGAGGGGGAAATATACGCTGACATTTTGTTGTTGTTTTTTTATTATTTTTATAATGAAGAGTCAGTATTAGCTTCAGGTAAGAAATGGAGCATCGTGGAGTATGGGTTGCAGATGCATCCCATGTGCTTTTATTTTGTAATCCTGTTAATAATGCATAATAATAGGGAGAAATGGGAGGATTTGAGCTGATATTTTTTTATATTTGTTGTGTTAGTTTGAATATTGACAAGTTTGTTTTGGATGAGATACACAGGGAGGTGCACTCACATTAGTTGTATGGACTTCTTCGGTTGTGTTGTGTGATCATAGGCAATAGTTTAAACAAAACATGGTTAATAATAGACTCCCAGAAGAGGAGCCGGGACTACAAATAACTAACAAGATGAACACTGAATGCACTGAAAACGACCTACCTTTGAAACCATTAACTCCCCCTGATAATCTTTAAACTAAAACCTTTTAAATATAGTACAAAGAGGCAGCAGATGGGGTCTGTCACTTTGAGAGAGAGAGAGAGAGAGAGAGAGAGGGAGGGAGGAAAAATAGAGCAAGGGGGATGGTGTTGAGAGGCTGGAGCTGATGATATGGAAGCTATAAGATGTACTTCATGCTTTGTTCTGCAGGTAGGCAGTTATTTGTGAGCTGAGCCATCTAGTAAATCACTGTTATCTGCTGTCAATACAGCCAGGAGAATTACTTCCCCCCCCCCGCTTTCACAGCCCAAGAATGTTTACACTGGATTTATCTGTACTCCAGCAGTCACACGTGCATGAAAACGGCCCTGAGACGAGGCTTTACCAACATCTTTCAGAACAGAAAGTGGGTAGGTTAATTAGGGCAGAATATGAAATATTGATCGCGGCAGTTGATCCTTGAAAGACTCTGCAATTAGACGAACACTAAGTCAGCTTAGATCTTTTCTTACTCAATACATATTAATGACTGTAAAACCATTGCTGGGGTTTATTTAAACCGAGCGCTGTACTGAATGGGAGATTGTATTTCATGTCCTATTTATTCCAAATTGTTTACGTTGAATTGCAAATGTGTTGTATCTTAATGAACAGCGACTCCTCGACTAATTGGCTGTATGGAAATTTTGCTCCATTTTAATTGATAATTCCCTTATTTCTATCAGAGAAAACGCATCCAGACGTGTGGGAAGAAACGCATGGCAACAGATTTGCACATTTACTGTTAACAAATTCCCACCCAACACCGAATGTGTGACTGAAATGCTGAATGCAGATGTTGAGCAACGGTTTGCCTCCACATGCAAAATAAAGATGCTCATTTTGGAAACAGTAGGTGTTTTTCTAAGTGAAGCTTGATTAAAGGAGAAAAAGTTTCTAGGTGTATGACGATACAGGATAGAGACCAGCCACAACTACCGTTAGCTGTCTAAACGTTGCTCAATCCAGCGTCTGTGGCGGAGAGTCCCGGGGAGCACGACTGGCCTCGCTCTTGGGGTGTTTTGGATGGCCCACTCTCATCTCACTGCTCACAGTGCTAGCTAACACGTGGCGTTCAGCTTATGTGACAGATCTGGGTAGTATGCGTTTTCTTCTGGTGCATTAAGCTGCAGCTGGAGTTTGAATAAAACCAATGGGTCTTGGAGAAAGAAGGTAGCACCCGCCCCAACCTTGAGAGTCTTGAGTCCTAGGAGACTCACTGATCACTGGATTAATAACCTTTTACAGTGTTAATTAAACGAAGGTGGTTCTTTGTGTCATCAGTCTCCACCCTTTTGGCTGGTTGTTTTTCAGTAACAGAGAGTTATCCTTTACCCAAAACAATGCTTTGTTTTTTGTGTTATTTTAGGAAAGCAGAAGATCTGCCTGGTGATTCTCAACCAGCCTCTGGAGGAGCGCTACTTCCACGTGCTGTGGAGTAAAGGTAGGAGCACTGAGATGAGTTTCAGAGGCATTTGACTTGCTGTTTGTAAGAGGTGCAGCTTTGTTTGTGTGTGTGTGTGTGTGTGTGTTAGATATGGGTATTAATGTAGGTGTGAGAGGTGTGTGTGTGTGTTAGCCAAAGAGGCAGATGTGAGGTGTGTAAGTGTGCATTAGATGTGTATATTGATGTAGGTGTGTGAGGTGCGTGTGAGGCTGGGAACAGAGAGCAGACTTCCAGATGTTGGTCCTGAAGGGAGATGAACAGGAGGCTCCACGCCCTTCCTCAAAGCCTCAGAAGTGAACCCCCCTGGGGCAGTGTGTCCGCCAGCGCCCCCTCACTTGAGCTCCATGATCAAAGCCGCTCGTTTCATACAGAGACGCTGCTCTTGGACTCGGTCCACTTCCACCTCGACACCGGTCAGCTGGGGATTAGCTGCTTTGCATTAGCATAGCTGGAATCAGTGCGTCGAGATTAATTAAGACATCAAATTAAAAATGAAGAGTAAGTTCTGGAGGCCTGTAGCGAATGCAGAAAAATGTGTAACATTTACATGGTAAAGAAACCATTCTAGGCCTCAGAAGTGGTGCTGTATCTTCAGTAAATGGTGGTCTAGACACAACATCCAGCCATGTTAGGGAGTCTGAAGACTCATAAATGCCCTCTCTCTGGGTGGGTAGATCCATCTTTCCCTAAGTTGCAGCTGAATGCTAACTATCGTGGCCATCCTTTAGCTTCTGGCAGTGGCACTTGGTGTTCTCCTCCAAGTGTGTTAAGCTGCGACCCTGTGTTTGTGTAGGGACGATACCTCAGGACCTTTTAAGAACACATAACATGTATGACTGTTCTTAGTTTTTCAGAAGTTTGAACAGTGTTGACAACTTAGTGACTCACTAATCAAAAAAGCGACTAGCGACAAATCTAGCGACTTTTTCTGGTGTTATTGGAGACTTGTATGTGACAGCACACATCGCTCTGCATTTACTGTCCTCAATGAGCGGCGGGTGCTGCCGTGAGCCCTCCCCCGTCCCAAAACACTCACCGGCGGTCAGTCTCTCAGTAGCTGCAGTCAGAGCAGAGAGGAGACCTACAACCTCTTCACACCGTGTCCAAACTGCAGATGAACCACACATGCCCAAAGCCGCCAATGACCCAGCCCTGGCTTACACAGCGTGATGTAAATGTATCGTCAGTGTGACACAATATCACTGCATTCATCACACAGTCTCAGTCAGATGACCTACTCTTTCTGTGAGCCAGCACAACGTGTTGAAACTGAACCAAATTTAAGAAAACTTAACAAAATAAATAAATAAATAACAGTAATAATTCATTCATTCACTCATTATCTAGTTTAGGGTTGTGGTGGGTCCAGAGCCTACCTGGAATCATTGGGTGCAAGGCAGGAACACACCCTGGAGGAGGTGCCAGTCCTTCACAGGGCAACACACACACTCACACCTACGGACACTTTTGAGTCGCCAATCCCCCTACCAACGTGTGTCTTTGGACCATGGGAGGAAACCGCAGCACCCGTAGGAAACCCACGCAGACACAGGGAGAACACACCACACTCCTCACAGACAGTCACCCGGAGGAAACCCACGCAGACACAGGGAGAACACAACAAACTCCTCACAGACAGTCACCCAGAGACGAACCCACAACCTCCAGGTCCATGAAGCTGTGTGACTGCGACACTACCTGCTGCACCACCGTGCCGCACTATAATAGTAATAATAATAAAAATACATGAATAAATATAAATATATTTTAAAAGCCCTAAGTAACTCTGCCAGTGTGTCCCTTTTAATGTCACTTTGCTGGTCCCAATCACGGATAAAGGAGGAGGTGAGGACGTAGAGCTAGCAATTCCACTTCTCATAAGTCTTTTGATTAAATTTGATATTCTAGTATTTAACGGTGAAGTTATTTTGAGAAGTGATGGCCTATTTCAAGGACAAAGTTTGAAAAAAATGATAAACAGAAGAAAGTTCATTTGTAGTTTTAAACATATTTAGGGTTTTTTTCTCCCCCGTGATGTTATTCTTCTCTTCTACAGTGTCAATTACAAATAGACAATTATGCAAACTACCATCATGTAGCCCACCTCTGTTTTTGTGGTAGTTTGAAACATTTTAATTGCACGTTTCCCCCTGAGCATGATTTTTTTTTTCTTTTGCAAATGTTGCCTCACTATGAATCTCAGGAGGATGTCAGCTACACTCGACTCCCTGCTTTCAAATTTAGGACCAGGCTGGTTACTTGAAGTGACAGACCATGTGTTTTCATTCACAAGGGTCAAGCACCACTGTGGTCCACAGTAAAATCCTGGACCCCTCCAAGCAGAACTGCTATTTCCACTGTAGAACTCCTCCAGCCTGGGAGCAGTAGTCAACTAACCTTTATCGAGGGTAATTAACTTTTCATTTTGCACTTTGTCTGCTGGACGCCTGGTGATTTAAAAAAGGCCACGGTCCTGGCTTCGTTTCCCCAGCAGTGTGTGTTAAATCATAGAGAGCAAAGTCCTACCTTATCAATACCCTGGTCATAAAACTCTGGCCCAGACTGCCCAGGCTTTCTGACGCCCAGAGTAAAAGTCCCTCGCCCGATTATGAAATGTTTATTTACAAGGTTATCTATCCTGCTCTGAGCTGGAGGCGACGCTGGAATCCTTGTAATTTACGTCTCCTGTGTCCTCAGATGTTTCAGAAAGCAGTGCAATGAATCACCTCAGACATCACCTCAGATACTGAAGTCCTTTTTAAATACTGCCATCCTGTCCAAACTGCTCAAGTAATGCCTCCTTAAAGGAATCAAATGTACATCACTTTCTGCTCAGCCCTGATGATGGAAGTTTGTTCCTTTAGGATTGCACTGGAGGTACGAGGCTAATGTTGCTACACTCTAAAAAGAACCAACTTAATTGAATTGCTTCAATTGGTAACAAGTAATTCAATTAAGTTTATCCAACTTAATTTTTTAAGTTTTTGAAGGTTGAACTTAAAAAATTAAGTTGGATAAACTTAATTGAATTACTTGTTACCAATTGAAGCAATTCAATTAAGTTGGATCAACTATTCTCTTTTTAGAGTGTAAGTCACAGAGGCTTGTACTAGGCTAGGGTTAACTTTAAGGTCACATATGACTTATGACAGATCACAACGTGTCATAGCCAGAAAAGAAATGGTAGAAGACATTGAAAATAAGAATAAAAACAGAGTGAAAGCAACAAGACAGTCATATTTATTATATTTATTTGAAAAACACCCAACTTGTTTTTTAAACAATTATTATGTCCACTTTTATAAAAATGTAAATTTGAATAAATTCAAATTTGGGGTACTTTGGAAAGGCATTAAAGATAAAAATATCTTTAATGCCTTTCCAAAGTACCCCGAATTTGAATTTCTGTTTATAGTGTTATGTGTCACTGATATTGTGTGTGTGTTTGATATGCAATAAACATAATCAAACAAAGACAAAATACCTCAATGTTTATTTTGTTGGTAATTAATTTTGGACAAAATATAAATAAGAATAACTAATTAACAAATCAACCATATTTGTTGTTCCTCTAGTTAGATCCCCCATGCGCCCTCAGAAAAAAAACAGTGCCTCCAACAGGTGCATCACTGCTACAGTAATTTCTACAGACTTGGAGCACAGAGACAGCGTTGATTCTATTCTGATTTGTTTTAATTTGCGCAGCATGAACGTGCACGCACCGGGACTCCTCTGGCCAATCAATTTCCATCCAATCATCCACTAGCCACTATGGGGGGTCCTGTTGGCCAAAATTACACCAGCCTGGTAGCTCAGCATTATAAGTTATAAAATCTGAGAATATTTTATAGATGACGAGTCAAGGGTGTGATGATTTTACCTTGCAGTTAGCATCAGACACATTATATTTGTAGCTCTAGAGCAGAACTAAAGAAGCAAGCTACATACTCCAAACAGGTGTTGGCTGATTGGCTGTTTGCAATATGAAGAAAAATGGTGTAAATCAGATATTTAATATATAAATAAATAAATAAATAAATAAATAAATATTCTCAGCACTGAAAACTCTGATAAGTGATCAGTAAGTTCTCTCTTTGGCCAAAAGTGTTCTTCTCACAATAAGGAAAGTCTCTGTGTACGCTTAAACATTCAGTCTATTTTTAGAGGTGTAAATTCGAAGTAATCGTCATCTTCCCTTTGTACGAGAACGCCTGCTTAACACATTCTTCCAGTTTCACACTGTGCTCTTACCAGCTCTACAATTACAGGTAGTGTAGTCTTGCTATAATTTGCATGGTGCCAAAATTAATGAGTCATTTGCATTCAGATGAGTGTGTGCGAGTAGTTTTCTCAGCAGGTGTTCGATGCTGGAGCGAGTGGCATCATGTTTTCCGTTCCGAGAGGTCTCTGCGGGAGCCGTTTCTTCTGATCAGATCTTTATATAGGTGCACTTCTCTTTGATTCTCCTCTCAACTTTACTTCTGACAACATGTGGGTAATGGAACCACTGGCAGAGCCTGAGAATGGCGAGCTATTCGCAGACTCCGACTTCTAGTGTCTCACTGGGATTGTGTTTTTTTCCATCTGTGAATAGTTTTTGAAAAGTTAGCTCAGCTGTATGAAGCCTGGTTGGTGTTTAGAATATCCAGCATGTCCATTCAAAAGTTTGGGATCGGTTCCCTGTGATAAAATCAGCTGATTCTGTTTCAGAGATTCCACGTTTTACCCGTCCACAGCAGTGAACACACACCATAGCGAGTTATAGCACACGATCACACCAACACCTGGAGCGGCAGCCAGGCGCAGCATCGTGTGAGTTGGGCGGGGGGTTAGGTGCCTTGGCACGGATGGTGTTAAAGGAGCAGTAAGTTCTATTCCTTCACTCCTTCCACACCAATTTTTTCCTCACAGCCTGAGGTCTTGAATCAGCAACCTTCTGGTCCCAAGTTCCCAAATTTACAGCTCTCACATTCACATAACGAACTCTAGGACTCTAGGAAGCTGTAAATACATAACGGCTTTGTAGAAGTTTTCAAGATTTTTGTTTTAATAAAGTGAAAATCCAGAATGCATCAGACTTTCATATCTGTTTGAATACATGATAAATGTACTGACTAAAGCATTTTGGTGAATAATTTACAATATTTAAAGCCACACTCTAAGTTATTTTAATGCATTAAGCTACAAAAATGGCAAGGGACTAAACTTTTAAATAGTAACAAGTATTTACATTCCTGATATTTAAAGCTGGTTCCCAGACTAGATCCTCCTTTCAATGGAACATCATAATTCAAAAAGCTGTGTAGTCCAAGACTAGCTTAATCCCTGTCTGGGAAACCATCCTTTAAAATTCATTAATTTCACTCTATTCCCCGGACATGTCCTCTTTTTTAGACTTAAAAAAATGTCCGGGCGGAATTTCACAAACGTCCGGGATTTTGTTTTTCTAGAGCTTACATAGAACTTTGAGAAGCGTTTTGTTCACAAACTAGTCCCGCCCTCCCCTACTCCGATTGGTTCGCTTGAGTGAGAAGGGGGAGTGGTAAAGTAGCCTAAAATCTTCTGATTGGACGGTCTGACTGTAGAGCTACCGTTATTGGTCGATAGTATTTACACGGTGGGTTCGAGGCCTACCTGGAATCATTGGGCGCAAGGCAGGAATACACCCTGGAGGGGGCGCCAGTCCTTCACAGGGCAACACACACTCACACATTCACTCACACCTACAGACACTTTTGAGTCGCCAATCCACCTACCAACTTGTGTTTTTGGAGCGTGAGCGGAAACCGGAGCACCCAGAGGAAACCCACGCAGACACAGGGAGAACACACCAAACTCGAACCTACAACCTCCAGATCGTTGTAGCTGTGTGACTGTGACACTACTTGCTGCACCACCGTGCCACCCATCCCTTAAAATATAGCCTTAAATTCAAGGAGAAGATTGGACACAGAAACAGATGCTTTTTTGCCTCTGCAACTGTTAAGACAATCCAAGCAAAAATAAAGATTTTAAAGTGTCAGTCCAGCAAGCAGAACCGGACGTTGGGTCCTGAATGGCAGAACCTTGAGTTTACTTCAGGATCCATCTTAATGCATTTTTAATCTGTCTCTTCTTGTCTAGACGCTCTGTGAGAGATCCCTCAGTCTGTTCAGCGTGTGGAGAAACTCTAGGCATCTCTCAGTCACTCTTAAAAAGACAGAGGGAGACAAGCCCAAAGGCAGCAGCAAAGTGCACTGTAGCTGCCGCGTTAATTTTTCAGGAGCAGAAAGAGAAGAGCCTTTTTCAATAGGAGACATGTCGGCGCTGCGAGGAAAATAATAGACACAAAGAGGAGGTTGTTTGTGCCTGTGTGTATCTCACAAGTTGACAGTTCTCTTGAATTTCCACACAGTACAAAATAATGCGTATCTTATTATTCTTGCCACCTTAAATTTAGATCTAAGATATGAGTCTACAATCTCATCATCATTCTTTTAACATCCAGAAAAGAGATCTTCCCTTTCAGACTTTGAAAACAGTTTCCAGTCCACATTTGGCAGATGTTCCAGAACAACTTGTTAATCTTGTTAGAGGTTTATGTGAATGCGGTGTTAGGCATCTTGCCCAAGGACTCTTATTAGTGTAGCTTGTAGATCCTGTTGTAGCTAAGAACTGACCCCTAGTCTGTGGTGTGGAGGGAAGCAATGTAATCCACTGCTATTTTTTAATTGTTTTTTTTTTCTTGCTTTTAATTTAAGTGTTTCTTCTGTAAAGCACTTTGAATTGCTTTTGTGCCTATTTCAGATGGTATATAAGAATGATAGGTAAACCACTAGGTGGCCAATCAGTTAGTGTTCTCCTCCAAGCGTGTTGAGCTGTCCAAAGTGACTGAAGTGCCTGCACAAATACGTTAGAGTCTGATTTCTCTTAGGCTAAATGTAGAACTGTTTTGAATTCGGGTCTGATGCTGAAGACTAAATATATTATTAATTATTGAACAATTTTTCTGTTCCTATTTTACCTGTTTATTTTAGGTCTGTCACAATTACTTGATTAAACATGATTACAGATTAAACATTTTCTGTTTTGATGAATGGACAGTGATTGGTCGGCAGATGCATGATTATAATTCTCCAGCTCCTGTCTTACAGAAAAATATAGCCTGATAAACACATACGTTTTTTTGGGGTTTCTTATTTTTTGGTTACATTCTCTTTTAACATTTGGTCTTATAAAACTCTCTGAAAAGCTGCTTTGTGACAGCACCACTTCTGAGAAGTGCTACATACTGATCAGCCTTAAATGAACTGAATTACACTTTAATCATATATTTCTATTATTCACATCCACCCCAAAAATCTAAAAATTACTTAAAATTGCTCAATAGTGAGAGCCTGAGATCACCTTTTTTTTTCAATGCTGTCCCATTTCATTGACCGTATTCGACTATTTCCCTTCTCCAGTGAGGCTAACACACTGACAGAAAGCCCCCTGGGCTCAGAAATGTTGATGTAAAGTGGTGTGAATATGATGAAATTCAGCGGCGCTGTCGTCAGCCCTTCAGCGAGCTTAGCTGAGATTACGTTTGTCTTGACATGAGCGTAATGATCGCCCCTCGCTGTCACCTGCGCCTTTTCCACCCAAATCACTTTCTTTCTTTTTTTCCCCTCTCCTCCGTCCGTGAAAGCGCAGGGCCCTGCTTTTCATTCAAATGACACGAGAGAAATCGGTGAAATGCCTTTTGCGCTTTGAATGCGGCGTCCAAATTGAATTCAATAGAAGGCTTAAAAATTCCATTCCCCGTGTCCCAGCGATGAAGAAAGGTAACTTCAAAAACACTTCAAAGGAACAACTTTATTCTCAAAACACCTTGTTTAACGTGGCTAATGTATTCCCAGGAAAAAAAAAAACACGGTCTGAAAACCCATGTTCCCCAGCATCTGCTTTCGTCTGGAGAGAAAATCCCTCACCGGTGGTGTTTAGTTCAGCTGGATGACTAAATAAATAAATACATACATAACTTTCTCTGAGCTTGTGTTCATCCAACTTCAAAACATCTTTGATTGTTTTTATACATCAAACATTTCTCTTTTTTTTCATATGCGAAAGATGCGTTTTTGACCCTTTAACCCACTCTAGACCCCTGAAGCTGGAGCTGTTTACTGCTACATGTTTTATGAACTGGAGCACATATTCATGAATTCATTTGGATCACCAAGACACAAGCTCTTTCTATGTAAGCCCAGAAGCCCAGAAGAGATAATATGGAGTTTTTGTCCTGTAGCACCTTAAAACACAGCCCCAGACCATTATCCCTCCTCCACCGCATTTTAGAGTGGGCACAGTCTAAATTGTCTGGGCATGGGACAAACCCAGATCTGAAGTGTGATTCTACAATACATCCAGACAATACATTTTCACCACTTCATTGTGCTTTTGAAGACCTTGTGGTCTTCAAGAGAACTTGAGAACTTGGCCCTACACCCTACCCCCCACCCAAACTCAATTGAGTTGTCAGTATGTAAACCATTCATAGTCTCTATGACACAATCATGTCAGAACACCTCATTAGTCCAGTTCTATTGTGTATTATAAACAGGTTACAAAATAACATCAAAGAAAAGCAGCATAAAATTAAAAGATCTTTTTATCTTTTCTGTTCATATGAACAGAACACAGGCTCCTGCTCTGGGGTGCTTTTTCTCAGGAGTCTACCAACCCCCAAAGTCCAATTCTCCAGTTCTCACCTGACACTAATGTCGACTCTGTTACAGCTGTTACAGAATTAGTGGAAAATAATGAAGTGTCAGGATATGAAAATAAAAAAAGATGTATGACTTTTTATGTGTCGCATATATATTTATTTATTGCAATCTCAGTTCCCTTTGCTCCCCTTCCTTAAATTCCTCACAAGCCCCACAGTTTGACAACCTCTGCCAAAGAAGTTGCTGGCAAACTCCAACCAGAATGAGGCAATTTTTGCACCAAATATGTAATCAGCCAATATATTATTTAGTAACTTTGATATTTTGGCTATTTACAATTTTTATGATGTCAATTCAGCATGAATACTTCATGTTAATAGCTAACAGCCAAAAACAAATAAAAATTCCAATAAATATCTGCCAGTTTGAAAAGCTCTTGCTTCTGACAGACAAGCTACACGTCAGTGTACAACAGCCATTTTGAGAGGGTTTAAAGAGTTTTCCCCTCTCTCGTATAATCCTCTGGCTCGTTTTCACTCTCACTGAGCCCTCTGAGATGAATTTGCCTTGACTGCCATTCACCTTGAGGAGACAGGACCCTCAGTGTGATGATGACTCTGACAGGACGAGCTGACCTTCATGCGGAAGTGATTGGTGCCTCTGAGCGACGCGAGGGGATCATTACTGTCAGAACACTCCTGATCTACTGTACTCTTATTTGTTTTCATTTCCATGTGCTGGCACTTGCTGAGATGGAAATTTCCGCCCTGCTGCGTGTTCTTTTAACGCAGCTACTATAAGCATTTCTGCCGCACCTCTCTGTGTTATAGGCCGTTGTTTGAGAATGCTCTGCTCTAACCAGGACGTTGTCTTTGGAATTTGCTCCTGGAATAATGTACCCTACATGACTCTTCACGGCTCTACAACTACAAGGTGTATATTCATAATCTCAGGGACTATGGAGTGTTAACACCAACAGAACAGTGAGCTCCAGGGTCCTGGGGTTGCGGGTTCAAACCGCACCTCGGGTCACTGTCTGGGAGGAGTAGGAGTGTGTTGTGTTCTCCCTGTGTCATAGTAGGTGGGTTGAAACTGTGTGAAACTGTCCCTTTCTTATATATATATATATATATATATATATATATATATATATATATATATATATATATAAGAAAAAAATAATTAAAAATATATATATTTATTATTTTTATTCAATTATTATACCCCTGATCAGAATCAAGTAAAGGTTACATAGTATGAATGAATGAATGCTGTCACTGTGTGTTAATGGCAACTGTTTGGAAAGTCATGTCTCCTATTTGACCTAGGATCAGCATTAGCCTTGCAACTCATCTCTTGGCTGATTAACTATATTTGGAGTAAGAAGGAGTATCATGAATTACATTTTTGGAAGAAAACTTCATACTTTAAAGACACTGAGAGCATTCGTGTTTTGTCTGTGATTGCAGCTGTGATCCGGGCATGTGCAGACGGAGGAGCCAACCATCTGTTCCAGCTCACGGACGGTCGGCAGGAACGGTAAGAGTGACCAGTGTGGGTTCCTGTCTTTATTAACCGCTCCAAAGGTCGGAGCCCTGGGCAGCTGAGATGGATCTGGTGCTGTCAAGGTCCCGGTGTCATGGCACACATTAGAGCGCTCTCAGGAAACTGGACTCTCAGTGTTTTGCTGCAGGATCCGGCCTTCCACACCATGTCCCGTAGCTTCAGCTCCAGATCCATCACCTGTGTCAGTCAGTGACAGGCCAAATTCATCTCCACACCGCTTTTTTAAATTGGCGCCCTTCTTGTCAATTGTTTTCTTCCCTTTGGATGCCCCCTGGCTCTTTTTTTGCCAGAAATAAGACTGAAACCCCAGCTACAGAAATGAGAATGTGATAGCAAGGTTCAGATTTGGTTTTTCAAATCATTTTTAGCCACCATTGCAGTAACATGACTTTTAAGTTTCATGGTTAACAAAAGTCCATGGATTCACAGATATTGATGAGGTTAAGAACAACAGCATATTGCAATTCTATTTTCTAAATTCCTGATCACGTTTTTAATATCTTCTAAAATGGGGTGAGCTAGCAATCAAGAGGTTGTTGGTTCAAATCCTAGGACTGACTAATTGTTCATTCATTCATTCATCTTCTGTAACTGACCACTTCATTATGATTAGTGTCACGATGGGTCTGGAGCCTACTGGGAATCTTTGGTCGCAAAGCAGGAACACACCCTGGACAGGGCACACACTCACCCAGTCACTGACACACTCTGACCTGTGGACAATCTCACACAGTCAGTACACCTAACAACATGCGTGTTTTGACTGTTGGAGGAAATCTAGAGGAGACCCACACAGACACAGGGAGAACACACCACCCAGTTCATTCTTCACAAACGGTGACCCAAAATGTTGATTCAACACAGGACCCAGAGACTCAGTGCCAACGTGCCACTCCAATTCTTGATTGCCCCCTTGGAAAAGGCATTAAACTCAGCACTGCCTCCAGGTGGCACTGCTCTGTGCAGATATTTTACGTAAATATTACTCCCAAATTTTAATCAACATTTAGCAGCTTGATATCTACAAAACAAGGACCCATCCCCGTGATTCTACCAACAGGCTGTAAGCAGCAATCATTTTCAATAAACTGATGAATTTTGTATGACATGCAACAACATCCCAACAACATGGAGTAAGTGTGCCAGACAGCTGTGTTCTTGTAGAGGACACACAGTGTTTAAGAGAATCAAAGCGGTGTGAGATGCATTCATAAGGGACCTAATGATCCGTGCAGCACATTAGCGTCTGCGTTCGCTTAAAGCAACCTCCTAAAAAAAGTGGGGAAAAAACATGCCGTTCTTATCAGCACGCTCCAGTGCTGCCAAAGACGCCTCAAAGGATGTTCTCCAAAACAATCCACATTTCTGAATTTCACTGTGTGCGTGTCACCATCCATCAAATCACTTGTACCTGTCAAACTTGTATTCCACTGATGCCTCCATCATCAGTAAATGTTCCTCAGAGCTGTCATAACCATGCCTTTGCTGCTTTTTCTTGACAGTTAGCCATGTGCACAGTCGCCATCTCTCCAGAACTGGCTGGGTTGGGAGCTGGTTTGGTTCTAAAAGTAAACAGAAGCTTCCAAGTGGATCATTTTGAAAGAATTGCTATTGGAATTGGAATTGTTCTTTTGGAAAGGAAAGTGAAATGGAAGCGCCAAGCCGAATAGCATCAAAAAGGCCATGGGTCATTAAAAAGGCCATCCGAAGTTTTAAGATGCCCTAAGGATATCATCAAATGAACCAACAGAGGAATCTATGCAGATCTGTGTACAATATGTAAAAAAAATTGTTCAGTAAACTTTCGTTTTTCCAAGAAACTTTGTCAAAGATAAGCTAATCCAGTTAATATTGCAATAGCTTCTCTCAGTTATGCCAATCAAACTGATTGTTGACTTGGGTGGTCAGTTCCCTAGAGACAGCAAGAGGGATGTGACAGCGAGGACAGCATGGTCAGTTCATTAGAAAGAGCGAGAGGGACGTGAGAGTGTGGACATATTCCATCACGTTACAGATGTGACACGTACCGTTAGGAGTCTTGCCCAAGGACTTATTGGTGTAGTTTGGTTCTCTTGCCTGAGCTAGGATTCGAACCCCAATCTACCACAAGGAAATGAACTGTAAACAGTTGTATCTCACAAAACTAATGACTGAGATCAAGTGGGTGGGTTGCAGACCTCTCTTAAGTGCATTGTGTTGCTAATTGGTCTTTTAAATCAGGCCCTTCACAGACTATTGTTTTCCATTCATTTGAGAGTGGTTGATTAGTTTGGTGCATCACTTGCATGTGTTCCCCCAAGTCCCACAGTGACAGAGAGCAAAATAGCTTTTCATGAGACCAGGTGACCTCTAACCCTCGCCCAATTAAAGCCGGACACAGTGATTATGTGCAAATTCAGAGATTCGGCGAGGGAAATCTTCACCGCTTTTCGCTCTCGGGCCAAGCTGTATCCTGTCATTATCTCACATTGCCTTAGATGTAATTAATGCACTGACCTTTCCCCGTGCTCTTTGATTAGCTTTAGAGCACTGAGCTTTTTAGGAGCCAAGCTGTAAACACTGTTCTACTGCGGCCGGCTAAAAACGTGCCCGACATTCAATGGGAAAGGGATATTACACCACTTTTACCAGAAGTGAACGCAGTTCTGAGGTCTTAATGAAACATCTGTGACATGCTTTGATCAAAATTCCAGAAAGATGAAACAACACAGCATCATGCCAAATGACACAACAAAATGACAAATGAGCCACTCACTGTTCACCCCGACCCGAGCGAGGAGCAGAAGCTCTGGTTTTTAGGTGTTTTCGCTTGGTTCTCTTTCTTCTCCATTCTCGTTTTCTCTGTTTTACTCAGTGCTGGGTGGTCTTGTTTCACAGTGCGTGGGTTGGTAGGCTTCAGATGCACTAAATAAAGTGCACATGCATTGAACAAGTGGTTTTTTATAATACTTTTTACCCTTTAAAACAGTCTGACGTTTCTTCTATATGCAATTTTTCTGTTAGCAGTAACTTCAAATCATGCAAACTCTCTCTCAAGCTAGTTGAAAATAGACAAGTGGAGAACCACAGGTCCTGTTGGTTCCTGATTGGATCTGTTCTTGGTTTTCCTTATGCTTAATGGAAGAAATGCCCTTAGTGATCTCCGTGACTGACATGCCAGAGTGAGTGACTGTGTTATTAAAGAAGGATTGATGCATTAATTAAACTACCTGAGAGTTAGACTTCTATCTCTGGATCTGATTCTTTCTGTTGGCAGACAAGTGAGGGCTTCTATCTAGGTTAATTAACTCGGCCAAGAAAGTGAGAAGCTATAAATGAGAATAGAGAATAGAGAGCATTAAAATATTACAGGGTAATATCCCTTCAGACTGTGCTCAGATGACCTGGTCAGAAATCCAATGTATTGTTTTATTGCAGTCCTTAATGAGACGGTATATCTTCTTTGTTCTCTCTCTTTCCTCCAAATGCTCTCAAATGATAAAATCCATAGTGTAAAGCATTTTGCATGTAGTGATTTTGTGGCTTACACAAAGTTTCTTGAATAATTTATAATTACCTCAGATCCATCGCACAACACAGTCGACCTTGTATACAGCTTTAATTGGGGAGTGATATATAATAACTAGTGTATCTTAACACTGTCTTCTTATTAATTTTTAATGTTTTCTTATTGCCATGTTGCAGTATCATACAGCAGATGCGAGCGAATATGAACAGCAGAACCATATCTGTTTGAATAAGATGTGTTGTTGTTGTTGTTGTTGTTGTTGACCCTTTTGGACTGACCTTCGCTGATTTTGAAGAAGCCTCTCATCAACCTCGAGACACAATCAGAGCTTTATTGTCTGTTCTGATGATTAAGAATCTCTGGAGCTGTTTTTCTTAAGTGTTCCAGATGAAGATATCAGCCCTCGCTGAGTGGTGTGGATTTGTAGTTTTATGCATTTGGATAAAAGCATCCAGAAACATAGTCATATCGCTATATTGAGGAGTTTTGTTGGTGTAATTATCCAACATCAGCAACTGACATCACATTTTATATGGCCTAATGTTATCAAATCTTGATAACAGTGTTTTCAATATCTAGTGTAAAGGCTCCCTCAAAAAACAGAGGCTCTTGCTTAAGCAAGGAGGAAACAAATAACTCTTAATACCCTCTATTTTATAAGAAACTCTGGATGACATATAGTATCTTCGCTGGCCTATGGTTAAGAGATTCAGCACAGCTAGAAATAGATTTCCCCGTAACCAGCCCAAAACACAAAAGTTATATGTTGAAATGTCAGCGTTCTAGATAGCTGCTCTCCTGCGTCCTCCCTTGGCAGGCAGGTAACAAAGAAAAACAGGTGAGCCGAAGGCGCCATCTCTGATCGTGTCTCTTTGCACCGTGACAAAAAGCATCAACCATCAGAAGCGACAGATGTTGTGGTCGGCTCATTTCGGTCCGATCTCTTGGAACGGCTCCATTCTGAGATCGTAATTTAGGCCGCCCCGGCTTCAATTGAGTTCTTTTACAGGGGCCGTCCCGTCTCCACGTTACTATTAACCTTAAGTGACACTTTAATTTGAATGGGAGGAAAGGCATGTTTTGGGCTCCAATTGGTGCTTCACTTTCCGATGCAGAGGGAAGTGTCATTTGCTGCTAAAATGTCAAGTGGAAAGGTCTCATTTAACTCCACTTTAAAGTGGCCACTGACCTGCCCGAGCTGAAGGTTATTTATGGGTTCTGGGTCCAGCTGTGAGATGAGAAGGGCAACACTCTGAGAAAAGGGTCTTATCACTCCACAGCTGCGTCGTAACAACTTGTTGCTTAACTATACCATTCTGAATCAATACCAGTGTAGCACCTTATGGGAAATCAGCATTGCAGTGGTTTACGGGATGTAAGAAGGTTTATCCTTTTTGCTGCTAATAAATGAGTCTGATATAAGGATGTATTGAATTTTATTGCCTCTACACTAGTCCTCTACAAACATCAGAGTATTGTATCAGCAAATATTAAGCAGTCTGATAAATATAATTCAGTAATCTGATTTGATTACATTACACAAGTTTGATCAGCAGTCGACCTGTTTGTTATTTTGATTTTAATATATGTTTACATGTGTGTTGCAGTTTTATTAAGTAAATAATGTCAAACAAGAAAGAACAACCACAGGAGGAAATATTTGGGATAAAATCTTATTAGAATAATATATGCTGTACAGTTAAGTTGGCTTTATCCTTTATTTGTAAATCTGCCATTTCAGAGATAGCAGCAATATGACAAACCTGGACCTACTGCATTGGCAAAAGTAAAAGCAATTCAAGTTGTATTGCTCAAAAACCTCTTTAAAAAAACTGCATATCATGAGCTTCAACCAGAGGGAAATTATGTCTGAGCAACTGGTTAGAAGCCTCTTAAGTCCAGGGCTATCAAACAGTGGTGCACAAACATGCAGTAGAACAAAATAATGGTTCTGCTCAGTCATCTTTCACCTCCTACACTCTGGTATGTTTATATTTGTTGAAAGCTAACGAAGGCATGGCGTCTAATGCCAACTGTTACAAATGGAGCTGGACCCATAATGGTATGGGCAGCCATCTCCAGGGAGGCATTAGGTTTGATGATTGCTCTGTAAAACCAAGTAACAGCCCAGGAATATGAGCCCATTTCAAATTGCCAATGTGCTCCCTACAGTGCAAACACAGTTCTTTTGTGATGGTTCAATGCTCCAAGCTGATACACTGCTAAAGGAGGTCAAGATTATGTTCTTGATATCAGCTGCTACCATGGCTGCCCTAGTCAACAGTAAACCTTATTAAACTTGGGATGTGTTGCCAAGGATTTGTACTTTTTTTTCAAAGAACTTGTGATTTTTCTTCTGGAAATATGATCTGGTAAATATTGTACTGACCACAGTTCAGAGCTTGTGTGATGATACTCCACGAAAATGTGAATGTACATTAAAACAGAAAGGACTACATGTTTGGGTTTTTTGTGTATTTGTTTGAAATAAGCATTATAATTTGAATTTAGGATATGACTATTTGATGGATAAAACTACTTATATATAGCATCCGACACTATGAGAAACTCAGGGGAAAAAACAAAAAGGAAAAAGATTTTCGAATAGCTAGCAAGGACACAGCGGCATTGATGTGAAATATCACTCTCTAAAGCTCTTTAACAGCTAATGACTCCTGTTTGTAGAGAATGTTTAGCCTGCTAAACATGAGTGAGTGAGTGAAGGACTTCCAATCCAGTACCATGAGATGCTTCACCTCTTAAACCATGTGTTTCTTCAGCCATGTTTCTGCCAAACGGTTCCTTTTGAAGGTATTCACTGGGATTGGGAGGGGGTGAAGGTTTGTTTGTGAAGGTTTGTAGCTGCCTCATGTGGCAGTGTAATCCTGTGCCGTATCGCTCTTAAACAGCCTGCCATTCCTTTCACTGCAACATACAGCAGCCAGTCAAGCATGAAATCGCAACGGTGATGCTTTAATACCTCCAGATAGCACAGCTCTATCAGCCATGCTTCTTTTCCGGCTTTCAGAGAAGGGGGACGGGGAGGGCATCGCGTGATCTGAACACAAGAAATATTCAACCCAGCTGAGCGCAGACTAATCTTGTCGTGGAAATCTCACAGATCTTCTCAGGCACACATTTGTGGCAGTTTGTGAATATTTCAGGGGTGAAAGGTAGACAAGCGTGTGTGTATCAATTCGCCTTGTGTCAGGACGGCTGTCTGCCGCTTTTGTCACGTTGAAGAGCAGATCGCTTTGGTGGCTGGCAGTCCCTTAAGGCCTTTCACTGGGAGAATGTCGTTGAAGCCCCCACTCCAACCTCCGTCAAGGCCCCACGATTCAGCTCCCACTAAATAAAGGAACTGATGAGTGCCCAAATGGTCCTTTTTTTAAAATAGTTCACTCCTGTCTTTTCCAATCTCACCCTTTTCTCTCTCACACACTCCCTCTCGCCCTCTTTCACTCATTCTGTACAGGTTTCTACCAGACTACATCAGTGGAGATTTTGATTCCATTACTCCAGGTGTCAAGGCTTTCTACAAAGAAAAGGTATCTTCTTCTTCTACCTGTTCTTTTCTTATCTCATACATCAGTCCTTCATTCCTGTAATTGACAGATGCCCCTCTTCAAATGAATGAAACCAATTATATATCATTCAAATAAACCACAATATTAGATACAGAGCTCTTGCTGGTTCCCAGATTAAATCGATACACAGCTGTAAATGACACACTGCTCTTTTTGCCAAATGAGTTTGATTTGGTGCAGTTTGAAATGCAGATTTCCCAGCGCAGGTTGGTCCCCCCGCCGGGTCCCACAGAAAATGTGATAGAGGGAATAGCACATGTCTCTGAAGGGAAATGGTGCGTCAGGCTGCAAGGGGCTTTCAGGACGTGAGAGAAAGCCCCACAAAGCTACATTTTGTCGACAGACTTTCGTGGGAGCTTGGGCGCGACAGAGCATGGCTGCATATCTGAATGAGAATGAAGAGAAAAGCAGGCGGAGCGCCAGCACTATTCTGCGGGGGATAAAGGGGAGATCACACTGGAACAGGAACACGCTCCTCAGCCGGGCCGGCATGCTACCTGCCGCGAATGAGAAGTCACCTGGATCGGCTTCTATTCAAGCAGAACAGAGCGGCAGTGTTCCCCTCGGTCCACGCTGACACTCCAAACCGCTCCCCCAATGAGAATGAGACACACTGTTCACACACACAGCAGAAAGCGCCGCTCGGGGGAGAGCAAGGTCACACTCTGCACTTGGGCTAAGTTGGAAGAAAAACTTTCTAGTACTTTCCGTAGTCAGATGCGCTCCGAAAAATGTTCTCTTTTCGCTTACATTTGTTGTCTACTTGTTCCATTTTCTTTTAAGGCGGGTAGCAGATGCTCTTATTCAGAGAGACTTACAAAAGTGCTTTGTTGTCTGCTCGGAGAATGCATCTCTACAAGTAGCCAGTACAAAGGCGTTAGAGCCCAAGATAAGTTGAACTAAACCACTGCTCAATACAGGAGCCTGTGCTGATAGCTAGAAAGGGAGGAATACAAAACAACTATAGTATAAGTACAGTAAATTAGATATTTTATTACTTTTTCGTGTATATACACCAAATAATTTATAAATGACAATTTTTATTCTATTCAACAAAAAAATAAAATCGATTGAAAATTATTTAGTGTTTGCAACCTTTGTTCTGTTCTTGGGGATAATCTTGTATCCAAAATTACTAGTGAGTTTTGGTTTAGACGATTTAAAGATCTTGATTTCAATATTTGCGATCGTAAACATAGCTTATAAATATTTTAAGTTAATTTTATTTTTTTTCATGGACAATGTTCATTTTTAATTCTACGCAATACTTGCCATAAAATGACAAAAGACACAGAGGTTATATATTACACCAAAAAAACTAAATCTTATTTGTACAGCTAATAAAAACCATCAAAAAACATAATAGCACATAAGCAGAGGTGCATTACACTCGTAGTCTTCTATCCTAACCTTCTTTTTTTGTATAGTTTTATTAAAGTTAAGCAGTATCCCATACTTTGCCCTGTGAAGGACTGGTGCCCCCTCCAGGGTGTATTCCTGCCTTGCGCCCAATGATTCCAGGTAGGCTCTGGACCCACCGCGACCCTGAACTGGATAAGGGTTACAGATAATGAATGAATGAATGAAGTATCCCATACTCTATATAGAGTCAGTCATCAAGACAGAGTGGTGTTTGTGATCCAGAACTAATCATTAACCTTCAGTACCTGACTTCACTAATCTGGTCACACGCCATCAAATCCTAAGGCAAATGTTCAATATCTACTTCCTCAGAGTAAATAGTATAACTGCAACAAGGAGATCTCTAGGAGGTTTTTTCTTGCATTTAAAACTGTACAATCTATAATTAGAGCTCTATAGCTCTAGACGAACCTGGAATTGTATCTATCATTGGTCAATATATTTTTCTCTCTTAAAAAAGCAGGTATAAA
Organism: Hoplias malabaricus; assembly: GCF_029633855.1. Lineage (NCBI taxonomy): Eukaryota > Metazoa > Chordata > Actinopteri > Characiformes > Erythrinidae > Hoplias > Hoplias malabaricus. Next base: position 10,510,410 of record NC_089800.1, read on the forward strand.
CTAACCTTCTCTTCTTTTTCCTTGACCTCACCTCGCTGCAGAACTGCAGGCTGATCGAAACGGCCAACCAGGACCTAACAGACTTCACTAAGTGCCTGGACATTATGGTGGAGGAGATCAAACAGCGGCAAGTTCAGGTACGGCTTCATTCTCTCAGGCACCACTCAGTGCTGCCTTTATTTCACAAAGCTCATCAGTGAGAAATCAATGTGCTGATGCTGATGTGTTCTAGTTTCGGATCTAATCTAACCCTCTGCCCACAGCTACCCCACCTCACAACCAGGGGGGAAAAAAGACTCACACTAATCAATGCTCACCTCACATAACCTTTGCTCGATATCCCGTCAAACCCTGCTGTCAATTAATAACGTCTACACTGTAGAAAATTACAACTCGGCAAGTCGAAACATCCTAAATGCTCTTTACCGTGAGTCCAAATGCTCTGCCATTACTGTGAATAATACCTTCAGACACTTCTGAAATGTCCCACTAGATTGCTGTGAACATTGCTGTGAGGATTTGATTCTGTTCAGCTGCATAAATATTAGTGAGGTCATGATTTATGTTGAATGATTAGTTCTGTCACTCTAGCTCATCCCAGAGGAGTTTAGATGGAGCTCCAACACTCCAGAGAATATAGATCCTCTGCTCCACAGCTCAGTGCCAGGGGGCTTTGTAGTAACTCTCCAGTCAACGCTTGGCATTGAGCATTAGATACTGCTCCAGAATGCAATTTATATGAAGATTATATAAGCTGTCTTTGTTCAAAGTAAACATACCTTAAAATCTTAGAAATTACATTTAGTTTTGACATTAACATGTTTTGCTTGTGTTTATTTGAGCTGTAATATTTCAACAGTGGCACAAGTACAGTTTATAATATTGTCACTAGTGCCACCACTTGCAGCGATATCATGTTATGGAGCATGGTATTCGAGCAGACATCTGTGGGACAGCAGCATGAAATAAAGATGTAGAAGGAGGCTGTGTGGAGGAGTTTAGATGTCAGGACAGAGGTGGAGCACTGCCCTGGTTTGTGATTGCAGGGTGGTTTTTCTTTTCTTTTTTTTTAACCATGAGGAGATATAGTGTGTGTTTTTACCACCTAAACCTCCACAACCTGCACGTTTGTGTGTGAGTGTGTGTGTATGAGCTGTCGGGTTTAGCATCAGCGTGAGTTCACATCCAGCAAGCTGTCAGGGAGCAGAGTAGTGTGTAGCTGTGCTCTCCGTCTGAATGTGAACTCTGACAGGCTGTCGGAAAAGCCTCAGTCTACTGACCATCCCTCTCTCTCTCTCTCTCTCTCTCTCTCTATCACACACACACACACACACACACACACATACATATATATCCTTGTTTAGTCTCTTTTCTCAATTCTATTTTTCTTGTTTATCTCTCCTTCTTTGATCCCCTTGTCCGTGCCCTTTTGCCCTCCTGAGTGAGAGCATGTGTCAGACGCAAAACACAAACACACTTCTTTTGTTTGGTCTACACTGCTGCTGTTTGGTGAGAATCTGTCTCAGGATCTGATGTTCATGTCCAAAAGTATGTAGACTGTTCTTATAATTATTGAATCCAGCTATTGGTTATAAGCTTTACAATAAACTTATAAACTTTACAAGTTTTGAAATGCATTCAATTATTGCCCTTTTTAAGGGATGCACTCTGTGTCCAAAATCTTGTTCTGGAATTGTTCCTGATTTCCTAAAAAGAACAGGAGCCCTGTTGGAGCCAGATGACAATTTAGATTTCATAACATTTAAGCAGCACACAGTGGCTGGTTTTGCGTCTCCTGTTTTTTTTGTTTTTTTGTTTCCTCTTTAAATCAGTCATAAATTAGCAGCAGTAAAAATCTGTGTTTTTGAGAGACGTCCTGTAACAACTGCAGCAGACACCATGACTAGATGCAGACTTCAAACACACACTGGAAGAGTATTAACCAACGGAACAACACTGTTTAATCTCTCAGGATCAGATGTACTTGTGAGAAGTCACAGTGTAAAATGTGCCATGATGGAGTATGAACTCACAGCCCATTCTGCAGTTTCACAAAGTCTGTTGTTTTTCACACTCCTCTTGGATGTTTTGGTGGAGAAAAGAACCTCGACACTGAACTTTCACTTTCTCGTTCTGACTGTTCTCGCTACAACTTTTAAAGCCTCTGCCTACAGTGTACGGAGAAGTAGCAGCCTTAGTGGATCAAGGGTTAATTTCAGAGGCATTGTGAGCACATATTGCTGTTACATCAAGCTCTTTCACATTCACACACAAATCTGGCTCACCAATGCGAGTCTTGGCAAGTGAAAGTTGCATCTGAAAGGATGAAGCATTTTATATTTTTACAATAATCTCACAATGAGAAACGTTAGATAAACCGACTGTCTAATATTTCACCAGCCAACTTCCAAACAATTTCCACTGGCTCAATGTGTGTCCTAGAAGTTCCTTCAGTGGTTCTCCTTGCCTTCATTGCAGAAGGTCAATAGGAAACTCAGGATGAACCTAGAGGGCTGATATCATGAGTTGCACTTTGTATTTTGAGTAATTTCCTCTAAACGTCAGTGTAATTACCCAAGACTGTAACATGTACAATTTATGTGTCGGGCGGCTCATAATGACTTGCTCTTTAAACGATGCTATGGGGGAGGGTGTGTGATGGTTTGATTATAGTCCCTGCATTTTAAACAGCTCGGTGTCACAGCGAGTGTTTAAAGCTCCCAGGGACACGGCACCAGCGCATCAGTCAGACGAGCTGAGCCTAGTGTAATAATCACTGCATTTCTGCTACGTCAACACTTTCCTGTCCTCTCCTCACACTTGCTCCTCATAAATAAGAAAAAATAAATAAATAAGCAATGCCTTTGTTGCAGTGAAATAAAGGGCATCGGCGCTGAACGTGTAATCAAAATTAAAGCTTTGAGGCAGAGAAAGTTCCTTGTAGATGTCTAAAGCAGAGGTTCTCATCTTACATTCATTTGGGTAATTTTTGGACATTGTGTAAGTTTTTCTCCACACTGCTGTTATACACACTTTGCCCTTTGGCTAAATGTCTGACTACCAAACACACACACACACAAACACACAAAAATAAAAACAGTTCAGCATCCGAAATAGACTGTTAATGCGTGTCACAAGAAAGGTGAAGCTGAACATCACAGCTGGAAAATAACAGCTGAACTAGAGAACTCCTTATTTGTTCATTTTTATTCTTTCCCATTTTTTCAGGTGGACACTATAGTGACTCTCGGTGGTCTGGGGGGCCGGTTTGACCAGATCATGGCGACAGTGGAGACCCTTTTTCATGCTCAGAAGATGACGGAGCTCCCAGTGGTGGTCATCCAGGGTTCCTCTCTGGCCTTTCTACTTCGAGAGGTAATACTTTAATATTTATCTTTAATGTTAAACAGTGAGCTCTCAGAATGATGCCTTGTCACTTTACTGAGCTGCACTCTGTTCCTTTTCTGTTTCCGTTGTTAAATTGATTTCAAATGATATCCAGTTCTTTTATAATCACTTTTTACTAAAGTCCTTGAAACCACAGAGAGTCCAGATGCCTTGAATTGTTTGGGAAGTTGTTTGTGAAAGATAATCAGCTGTACTTTTTAGCTAGCTAATATTTACCACCCGAATTAGCATTCTGGGGCCTTTTTCATTTCACTGGAAGTCTTGTCCAAAAGATTCAGCTTCAGTTTGTTAAAACATTAGTTTAGTGACCTTTTCGCAGGAAATCAGTGCTTGCTTTCAAATCATTATTGTTCCTCTCTCATCCCCCTTTTTTCTAATTTTTTTCCTCTATTAAGAAAGTGAGTAATTGGTGAATCAGGACATGTGGGTGCCCTGGGACTTCCTGCAGCCTTTGTGAGATGCAATTAGAAACAGTTACGCTTTGTGTTAATTTACACCAGAAATTGACCACTTTGTATTCAGCCTGGAGCTGACTTCAACTTAAGAGCATCAAACTCTGCTAAGACAGAGTTACTTCTGAGTGTGAGTGGGTGGGTGGGTGGGTGGGTGTTGGTGTGTGTGTGTTTGAATGTAACAGATAAAAAACACTAAATACAGAAATTATGTGCAGTTTTGAGGTTTTTATGTAGTTTTCTCTTGCCACTGTTTCTTCCCTGACAATGAAAAACAAATGCTTCATACTTAATAACCACTTTGAATGGCAGTTAAATAAATTAAATTATCTCTGACATCTGCCATGTACTGTATCTGCAAATTTGTAATGTATCTACAGTCAAAGCATCTGTAAAGCAGCCTCGGAGCCTAGATTCAAGGGGGGTGTTTCATTTAAGTCCATACTGAGAGAGATGGAATACAAGGAGGCAGGACAAGACAAAAACAAGAAGCAAGGCTAGGCCATAACTATGAAAAAGAAGAGGAAAACACCAGGGAAAGATGAGCTACACCAAGGCTGGACAATAAAATGGCTACTCACAGGAACACACACTTATACATTTACACGCCATGTAAAAGAATGAGACTAAACCAAGGGGTCTAAATACACAAGGAAGAACAACAACAACAGCAAACACCTGGGAACAATAGGTAACCGTGGCAACCAGCCACACCCACCTGCAGCAAAAGCACATGAAATGGGCGGAGCAAAAGAGGAGCCAGAAAACACAAAAGCGAGGATGTCCCCCAAAGCAGGATTTCTCAGTTTAACCAGATAATTTAAGCCTAAATCAAGCCTTTGTGGGAATTGCTCCCAAAAGCACAGAGAGGTAAACAAGACAGCAAAATAGACAAAAGGCAAGTTCAAATGTAAGAAAAAACTGAGTTATCCCTCTTGCTGCCACCATTAAATGTTATACTGTCGCTGTCCAATAAATATATCTGCCATATATCTGCATTTTAGTGGATTTTTAATTTGGCTTGTCAAAGCCAAATTATTGTTCTTCGAAATCTTATTATTCTTATTATTATTATTCTATTCGCAAAATGTAAAATGCTACTCCTCCTAGGGTTTACATGCTACAGCCGTGAAACTTCACACGGTCATAGATCCTATGCCAACTCGGGTTGCTTGTGCTTTTTGGAGCGATCCGACTTACGGATTCCGGAATACGAGCTTCCAAAGTGGGAATTTTTCCCATAGGATTGCATTGGCCAAAATTTCAACCTGCTCTAACTCGATCAATTTTGAAGCTACGGACACGGGATTTCAGACGGTCGGACCCGGGTCCACCGAGAACCACCACGTCGAACATCACACCTCTCGCACTCATCCGTTCCCTTTAATCCCTCCTTCAATATCCCTCCATTCACTTGAATGGGAAATGGTTAGAGTGCGTGTGTAGTGGAGTACAGACCAGATTTGGACAGATTGAAATAAAGAAATGAAGAGTTTTGAATTAAAACTTCTCCAGTCTGAATAGAACCTTTCCTCTGCGACCAAGTCACATTCCAGAGGACTGTCTGTGCCCGCGGGAGTGCAAAGCCCCACACACACGCACACTCATAAGCTAAGAGCATCAAAGAACCCTTTAAAGTAACACATGGCCCCAACAACCCCGTCTCTCTTTTAACTAACAGGAACTGTCGAGATAACTAACTTTTATAATGCTTTTAAAGAGACAGGAACCTCAAACAAAGAAGAGAGCTTTTACGGCCGTTTATGACGAAATGGCACCTCAATGTCTCGTTATCTTTCACGGGGATCAACAAATGTTCAAACCAAAGTGACCTCGAGTGAACTCCCGTGAATCACCAGCCGAAGCACGGATCAACAGCGACACCAAATGGACACTGGCGAAACTACGCCTCGCTCGGGATCGCTGGAAAACAATAGCGGAAAATAATCAAACTCTGATTATTTGTGTATTAAACCTATGTATTGATGTCACTTTCTGTACCCTCAGATGAATGCCTACCTCCTAATGAAATGTGTATATTGTGGACTGTTTTCTATCATGAAGAGAAATCCTACCTCTGAATAGGATTAAACGAACTAATATACTTTCCCAGCATAGCATCATAAATGGGACGTAAAGATGAAACCTTATGTAACTGTCTGATGTTAATAGTCCAATGTACTCATTGTTATATGTTGATAGCGGGTATAAGAATTTTGATATGAGAAATTCATATTCTTTATGTGAGAATCAATGATTCAAACTCCCTTCGACTCTCTCCCCCTAGCGAGAGTCACGTGAGACTGAACTCGCGTCCAATCAGAAAGAGGACGCCTCCCATTAGGGCGTGACCGCGCCAGCCTTGAAAATAGCAGCTCGACTGCTCACATCCAGTTCGAAGTCCTGAAGAGTTGCGAGGACTCTACAGAAGTAACGAACCACGAAAGAAACGCTCTCTCCTCCACGACGACGACGAAACAAAGGAAAAACTCAGAGACTTCATTTAAAGCTTACGAGAGACGTCTCGAAATTAGCTAAGAGTATGAAGTTTTACTAATACGTCGAGTAATTTGAATATCTTTCTTTTCTTTTAATCGTGTTTATGTCTTATAACCCAATCTAAGTTTAATCTCACAACTGATCGAAGCAGGTGAACTTATTCGTGGCCAGAGTAAGGAAACACTGCCGATACACCAGAAGTCTTAGAATAAGTGAGTTTATTGAAGCGGTTTCAGTTCTGGAGCTGCCATAACTAGCGAACCGCTCGTCCAAAACGTCCATATCTTGGACTCTCCCACTCCGGACCGAAGGCCGAAGAGAGGATCCTGCCGCCTGCGTCATCACACTCCGGGTACGCCCGAGACAACTCAATCAACGAAGAAAGACCTCCACGCTAAACCAGCCTGGATACTTCGGCGGTAAGAACCGCGAGACTAAGTGAGACGCCTCCATTCCCAGGACTTCAAAGAGCCTCTGCATCCAAACGAGTGGTGAAAATCGACGAAAAAGTAAGCTAAACTTATGCATTTCCAGAGCTGAAACCGAATTAAGTTCTTGATAAATTTTGTATTAATTAAACCTTAGCTAGTAACTTCAGTCCCAAATTAGAAACGCCTAGCTCACCTTTAAGCTTGAATCAGTTCCCCCTGCCGGACACAGTGAGATTACAAGGTTGTGCTATGTTAATTAAATACTTCTCTTTATTAATAAAACTCTCATTATTTGAAATCACAGTGTGTGCAGTTTGTTCATTAGAATTTCTGAAAATCCTGAAGAACTCATTTAGCATGATTATTATTCATTCTCATCAAACTAATTATTAATGTTTTAATTGCTTAAACCAATTATAAATCTTAATTAATTTCATTAAGTCAAATATCAGAGGTTGGAGGAGTTTGAATAAAGTCAAGGCTATAAAACAAATTATAAAATTATATGTATATGTATTTGTGGTGTACCTTACTACACTACATATACACCATTATAAATTTTTGGCGCCCACGCGAGGCAGGAAAAAGGCTTTTAATGAACAAACTAAAAACACTGAAACAATACCAGCTTGGGTTTATGAAATACTTTACGCTGTTGTGTTACTGAATAACGATTGAGATTCAAAGCTTGATGTGGGTAATTTCGTGTTGTGTTTGTTACTGCTGAAAAACTGTTCTGTGATATATACCGGTTAGAAAATAAGCTTGGTTGTTTTTGAAAGAGCGCGGCTCTGCGCCATTTTGCATGCATTAAATTGAGGCCTGGGCACGTCTAAATAGCGCGAAACTCCGCTTTTAAGACTTTGCCTTCGGTTCGACCCCTTGGCCGCGAATCCCGGCGAGAGACCACCGAACCGAATACCCCCGTTCGTTTTAAACTGGGTCGCTACCAGCGTTAATAACGAGATCGCGCGCTAGGCGATTGGGAGGTTATTAGACAGCCGAAAATACGGCTTGTGTGAAGAGCTATCTGCTCTTGTCAGCTGTTCCAGTTAAACTGAACGCGTATTCAGAAAGGAACGAACCCCTTTGAAGGGGCGGAGCTGAAACTAAGGAGGGAAATTCAAAACGCCCCCAAAACAAAATCCCCCGTGCTCCTCCTTGTGGTCAAGTGGTGCTACCCTTGACGTTTGATTCCCGTACACCCTCTAGTGGTTGGGAGGTTGTCCGCCGAGACAACATAAGTGTTTAGCAGCCCTCTGGTGTTTAAAAGTTGTCATTACAGATGAAATTCTTTTAAAATACCTTAGTGTAAAATCTCTGTTCCCCTTTTAAAATTTTAATTTTTTTTTTTTTGATAGAGTATCTGAGCGTTTAAAATCTTTATTCCATTTTAGATTTTAATCTGATAACGCCCTCTAGTGTTGAAACTTCCCGCTACAGTGGAAATTCCCACTTGTGTTACTGTGTCTGCTGGTGCCCTGTTGATTGGGATTCCCACCAGCGCCGACTGGTGTCCATTGCTGCTATTGCATTGTAACTTGCTTGTCGCCCTCTGGTGTCCTAGTCTGGTATTACAATTTAAGTTCAACTTAAATACTGAAGCTCGCTGTTGCCATTCAGACTTACCTTCAGTACCCTCTGGTGGAGAAAACTTGCTATCGCAATTGAAATTGTCGACCAGTTCACACTGATAAGACCTGGTATCACAGCTCTAGTGGCTGTCTCTAAACTCTGCACATCTGAATAATTACAAGTAAGGGCTTGGAAGCATAATAAGTTGGTACAACTACAGCAGACAGTGTGCAGTAATTAGAGATTGACACTTTAACTGATACCAGATCACAAACGCAGTTAAAAGAGAGAGTCTTTTAATCTTGCTGTTCTTAATAATTCTTTAATTTGGAAAATTCTTTTACTTTCATAATTCCTTAATTGGAAATTATATCTAATAATAAACCTCACTTAATATTAAAATTCCTTCATCCAAATTTTTCGACAATTCTTTAATTCAAAATTTTTAATAATTTTAATTATTGACAAATTTTTTTTTCTCTCTCTTCTTTTATTCACTCGCGCATAGCAACTTTCACTCCACCCTCTCCTACTAACAGACTTCCCTTAGAGATTCACAAGTGAACTCTAACACCATACATACTAGCAGTTACTCTTAGAGCACTCGATACAGGTGAATTTAGTTCAGATTTAGTTAAGAAAAGGGATTAGCGGAATTAATCCTAACTAAATAGAAGTAAGTTACACCTCGCGGTTAAAACACAGCTAACATGGCAGAAGGGACTTTTTCCTCGGAAGTATATATAGAAGGTTTGTGGGATGAGGCATTCTCTGTTCTGACCAGCATCACCAGTGATGTGATGCCGGGACTCGCAGAAACTGTGCAGAAAACCTCACAGGCCCATCGTGACCACATGGTGGCTAAGTGGGTAGAGAACCACTTAACCGACATCCTCAAGGGCAAGCCCCTAACTGAGGCATTAGGTCAGATAGCCCTCCTCGCTGTAGTACAGCTCAGAGCCAGCGAACGTGAGCTTGAGGTATCAAGGCGACAGCAGGCAAAGGTAGAGGCAGAGCTAAGTCGACTTCAAAGCGAAATAGCTGAAGGGAACACGCTGCCCCAGGTCACACCCGATGTGCCACCTAGTGCCGCTACAGAAAGACAAGGCCAGCAGGAAGATAGTGAGGATCAGGAACCAGACTCAGGGACCGTAACCTTTAGAGCTGCTGCAGCACCTCCTCTGGTATCAACGGGTATTTCCCCTTCCCCTGTGTCTCCTGTCAGTCGTCCCTTACAACGCCCTGCTAGACCCTGCAACCCAGTGTCTGGTCCCCTCAACCTTTACCCTCTCATGGTCCCTCATACAAGGACCTAGATAAAATCGCGCGTAATATAACCCGCTTTGATCCCAAACCTGACGGTTCTAATGATATCTTTTCCTACCTAAAAGATATTGACTTCTACCTCCAAAGGTTCCCCGGGATCACCATAGATGACAGACTATATGTGATTAAACTGACCTCCAACCGAGACGTCAGCAATTTCATTGAACGTCAGCCAGACTATGTAAAAGCGCGATATGATGTGCTGTGCCAAGCCTTGGAGTAAGAATTCTCCAATCACCTGTCACAGACCGGACTAGCCGCTGCTTTGAATATAAAACAGCAACGCCAGGAATCCCCTCAGCAATATTATAACCGACTCAGACAAGCGTACTTCGGACCTAGAAATGACTCCGGAATGGAGGAAGAGTTAAATTTCAAATCACTATTTATCCAAAACCTCCATCCCCACACCAGTCATCAGTTGGGAGTCTCAGCTTGCCCTCACACCCTGTCTAGCAGGCAGCTGCGTGATTTAGCACTCAGAGGTTTCCTAAAATCCCAACAAATCCCCAACAGGCGGTCCGAAACACCCCAAGTCTTCAACGTCGACTCCAACTCCCCACATTTAGAGTTAGAAGGTGCCACCCAGGCCGATCCACAAAGATCCGCCCTGGACCCTTCCTCCACTCCGTGGACCAGTGAGGGCCCGAAACCTCATCCGCCCTCACACCAAAACAAGCGCTACCCTCCTCGCAGGCCAGACAGAAATCACGACAAAGATTTCTGGAACCTTCGGGACAGGGCTGGGTATGGTCGTGACTATTACCCTGTAGAAAACCGCGGTGCGGGCCGTGGAAAACCATCACATCCCCATAAGGGATATGAGCGAACAGCTCCGAACCAGCTTTCTAATTCCTATAGAGAAAAGAAAGAGAAATACTGGTATCAAAATAAAGAAAATCACGCTAAAGACAAGCTTAAAGACAAGGAACTCAGCTCTAAGGAGTTAGAGGACATCCGCCGAATGCTTGTAATGATTTGCAAAGAGAAAAAGAAAAAACCTGACGTTCTTTCTATCACCTCTGTGCGGTCTAACCCAAAGCCATCCTCTAACACTCCAGAAATGTTAGAGAGTTATGTAGGAGAAGTGACAAGCGAAGCTCCGTCTTGCAGCGCACCGTGCGATCTCCTCGTGACCCAAACAAACACTGAAAACCCGATGATACAGGGGGGTGACTCGCAACCACCCTCCAGTGCTGTTTTGGTTGTTCAGTTAGACGGTAAAGAAGGTTTAACGCCAAATGACCCTTCAGTCATTGAAGGCGACACACCCGTCCGACAATTCATGGGACACTTGACTGAGAAAGGGGTTGCACGCAAATTCTACTTGTCCACCATTGTGGAAAGAAGGCTAGTACATGAGGCCCTGTTGGACACTGCATCAGATGTCACGCTCATGTCTTCCGCCTTATTCCACCAGGTTCGAGCCATTGCGCGGCGTGAAAATCGCGAGATACAGCTCCAAAACTGTTCTCTTAAAATTCAGCCGTATTCACATGCAGGCCTCACTATCCAATCTATGGCACTAATACACTTAGCCATTGGACCAATGACTTTAGTGCATCCAGTCCATGTGTCTCCTCTCGAAACAATTCCCTTCCTCATCGGCAAAGATCTCCTTAATCGCTTCAAACCACTGATTGACTTCAAAAGGTCAAAGATCTGGGCACAAGTGCGTGAGCCTCTACCCATCTGCACCCCACACCACCGGGAAGCTCAGTGTTGCCGTCTCGAAATCCGGCCTGAATCAATAGGAGATCCACCAAGCCAGATCCCTCACTTCGAGGAAGAGGAAACTGAGCCCATGGCAGCCACGCCAGAGACAGCAGTCTCTCCCTGGCCCCCTAGTGCCATGTTAGAACAACGGAACACATTCCTGTGCACTTTCACACAGCCGTCCACAACAGACGCTCCCGGCCTTCCCATCGTGAATGGTCTCACAATGCAGGACTATCATGTAGACAATGCAGTTCTGGCTCTATGGACCGACCAGTCCGCCATAAGCCAAACCCTCTTTAACACTCTGCGCCTCACTCAACCAAACATTCCTTTGGTGAGCAGTCCTTGTCGTTTTCCTCTTAACCTGACATCAAAAGCAATGTCACCCACTGATGGAATTTGCGCTTTAACCGTCCAGTGGAACAAAAGGGTAATCACCCATTATTTCTTAGTCGTCCCTAACTTGCCGCACGACGTTTACATTGGAAGTGACTTCTTGGTGCGCCTCGACGTCCACGTAGACACCCTCAATGGCGTACTGTGGTCTTTGACTGATGTTTCAACGGAAACCTGGTCCTCTGATCTCAGCAACCTAGGCTCAGGACAAACTATTCCCGAGGTATGTCAGGTCACTAACCAAGGTTCACTTGTGGTACCTGCGAACGCAGCAAATGTACCCATCCGCTTAGTCATGCGACCTGGCCAACACTTAAGCCACACGCATGCACTTTTCCAACCGTCACCTCAGTTCTTCGAACTAGGCCTCACCCTCGAAGCCACACCTTTGGTGGAGACGCGAGCAAGATCCACCTATCTATTCGTACGGAACGAAACCACTCAACCCTTGACGATCCCTCACTCATCCCCTCTGGGTTGGTTAGTCAGTACGAAATTCCATGACTTCGAGTTGCGAATTCCGATCATAGGGCCAATGCCTGAATCCCTGCTTCTTGACCAGGCAGAATCAAAGGTGTTCTACACTCATCCGACGCGAGCTGTTGCTCTCTTCTCAGCTCTGGACATGAGTAACGACGCCATTTGCAGGATAGATCTCGCTGACGACAATCAAATGACGATCACGGTTCTTTCCATAGATTCATCCCCGGAATCCTCCCGGGAACCATCTCTTCTTCCCGAAGCAGGAGAAAACACTTCAAATCCACGTACTTCGAAAGAACTATCTGACTCCGAATTTCGTATCCAAGTCGAACAAGTTCTAAAGGAGGCCGACGCCCTCCAAAGCAAAGAAGAACGTGAGAAACTCTGTGAAGTGCTCCTTAAATATCAAAAATCTTTTTCCAAAGATTCAACGGACTGTGGTCTCACTGACATTCATTCAGTACGCATTCCCACTCGTCCAGGAGCACCACCCACGTTTGTCCGCCAATACAAAATTCCGTTGGCATCCTATGAACCGGTACAAGAAATCATTGATGACTTGCTGGAAAAGGGCATAATTCAACCCTGTAACAGCACGTACTCGGCACCATTATGGCCCGTCATAAAACCAAATGGTAAATGGCGCTTAACCATCGACTATCGGAAACTAAATCAACAAGTTCCCTTGTCTCGATGGCCGATGACACAATTGGAGCAAGAACTTCCCTCGGTCCGAAACGCTAAATACTTTTCCACCATCGATGTAGCCTCTGGCTTCTGGACCATCCCGGTGCAAGCAGAAGACCAACACAAGCTCGCTTTCACTTTCGCAAACCGACAGTACACATTCACTCGGTGCCCTTTTGGATATGCCAACTCACCCGCGGAGTTTAATATTTTCTTAAACAAAGCATGCCCTGATGCCCGCGAGTGAGGCACCCTCATATATGTGGACGACATACTCATGCGTAACCACTCCCTACAGGCACACATTGACGAGATTGATCATGTTCTTGACCAGCTTACAACAGCAGGTGCGAAAATATCACTCTCCAAATGTCAGTGGTGCAGAACAAAAGTGAATTACGTCGGTCTGCTCGTAAGCACTGATGGTGTTGAACCACAAGTGAGTCGAGTGCAAGGGGTAACAAACCTCGCAGCACCCACCAATCTTAAGGAACTCCGCAGTTTCTTAGGAGTATGCAACTACTCACGACAATTCATAGAGAACTACGCGGACCTAGCTCGTCCACTTTATGACCTCCTGAAAAAGGATACTCCGTTCACCTGGAGCGAAGCCCAGGAACACGCCATGCAGGCACTGAAATCGAAACTGTGCACGGCTCCATGCCTTGCCTATCCTGACAGTAGCAAAGAATTCTACCTAGAAGTAGGGTTCTCGGACCACTGTCTCAGCTCCGGTCTGTATCAATTACACGACAGAGACAAACGTGTCATAGCCTATGCTAGTAAAACTATGCTGGCTGCCGAAAACAAATACAGTGACTGCGAAAAAGCACTACTAGCAACAGTGTGGGCAGTCAAACATTTCTCCAACTACCTAGGTGGTCAGAAGGTGATTGTTGAAACTCATCATCAACCAGTCACTTTCCTAAACAGCCAACGAATTCGAGAGGGTGTAGTAACTAACGCTCGAGTAGCATCATGGCTAATGGCTCTCCAAAGCTTTGACTTAGAGGTACGTTACGCGCAAAACTACAAGAGCCCCCTAGGCACAGGCCTTGCTTCTTGCAGGCGATGCGAAGGAAACATTCCTTCCCAAGTGCCACAAACTCCAGAAACCCTCTTACCCACCGTGGCTAACCACCACTATTTCGATCCTAACACATGCAAGGACCTTGTCACTGCGTATGTAGATGGTTGTTCGTTCCGCCGAGAACACACCCTGATGGCAGGGGTGGGGATTATCGGAATAAACGGATGGCCTCACGAACCCCTAAGTTTCAAATTGGGTGCTCAGTCCTCCCAATATGCTGAAATAGCAGGAATTCTCATCACAATCCAGTCTGCGGTCCAGAAAAGCGTAAAAACGTTGGTGATCTGCACAGACTCCAACTACGCGCGCCTAAGCTTCACATGCCACTTGAGACTGTGGAAAACCAACAACTACACCACGTCAAACAAAAAGCCAGTTAAACACAAAGAGCTTTTCGCGGCATGCGAACACTTGGTAGACACGCATGACCTGCAGATCTACTGGAAGAAAGTGAAAGGTCACTCCCGAGTCCCGGGAGATGACAAAGAATTCAATGATCAAGCAGATAGCTTAGCCAAACAAGGGGCCCGCGAAGGCACATCGTGGACATTCGATCCCTCCCTTTTTCCAAACCCACCCGACATCGAAGTCCTAGCTGTCACACGGTCTCGAACAGTAACGAAGGCGTCGCCTGACAATGCCAAAACTACCATTGTCTCTATTAACCCTGCTTTTTCGGACGCTGACTTAGTTGCTCTCCAAGCTCGAGACCCATCCATTTCTAAAGTGCTTAGCCACATCTCTGACCCATCTACTAATCCCATCGCAGCACAAGATCTTGACACCATACCAGGCCTTAAAGACCTATACGGCGCCAGAGCGTCCCTCCAAGTCGTCAAAGGCTTGCTAGTTCATGCCACTGACTCGCACACTTCACCTACGTTCGTGGTTCCTCAGTGCCACAGGGGGGTGATGCTGATGCACGCCCATGACTCCCCATCTGCGGGACACAAAGGGGTCAAAGCAACACACCATGCGCTCAGGCAGGTGGCATATTGGCCCCACATGGTAAAAGATGTGGCTGACTATATTAAAGGCTGTCTGGTATGTTGCCAATTTCAACCCTCAAATCCTCTTCATAGAGCCCCCTTGCAAAAGAAGGGATTATCCTTCCCTTGGTCAAACCTCCAGATAGACTGGGTTGGACCACTCACTCGAACAGTAAGAGGTAACAAGTACTTCCTCACAGTCACGTGTGCATTCACTAAATGGGTAGAATGCCTCCCCGCACCGAATGACACAGCGCTAACCACTGCATACTTACTGATGAACCATGTCTTCTCACGGTTTGGCCTACCCAGCCGTGTCGACTCTGACAGAGGGACACATTTCACAGCTGAGGTCATGCAGCAGCTCTGGCAACTCTTAGGAGTAAAAGCCAGCCTTCACATTAGCTACCATCCTCAAAGCTCAGGTCAGGTAGAGCGAGCCAACCGAACTGTTGTTAGCATACTGAAAAAGTACGTAGCAGCAAACCAACGAGACTGGGATGTCAAACTCCCCCTCGTACTGATGGCCATACGGGCGACCCCACACGACGCGGTCGGGGTCTCACCCTTTGAGTTGATGACAGGGAGACAAATGACTCTGCCTCTACATCTGTTATATCAGCCAGGTGAAGCTAGCATAGCCGTAGCCTACACCACTCATCAGTATATGGAAGACCTGCAGAAACACCTCAAAGCTACTTTCGCCTTTGCCCAGCAGAAACTGGAAAGAAGTGCAGAAGGTCGCAAAGCGTACTACGATCACAAAGCATCCCACGATGAACTCCAAATAGGGGACAAAGTATGGTACTACATCTTTGTCCAACCTGTTGGAAGGTCGCGAAAAACAGGGGGGAATTTGGCCCGCAAATTCCTACCCCGATGGTCCGGTCCCTATAAGATAACAGACAAACTGTCCCCCGTTGTGTACAGGATCAAAATAAACAAAGCTCGGGGCAGTACCGAATTCAAATGGGTCCACCGCAACCAAATCCGACCACACACAACCCCCATGGGACTTGTAGGGGATACTAACGCTTGTGTTAGATCATAAACGACAGAACCAAAGGCAGGAAGGGTGTTAGTTAACAAACAACTATAACCTTCTACTCACACCTTAGTTCTCCTATCCCTTTTCCCTTTTTCTCTCACTCTTTAGCAGGCAACGAGCTTCTAACCAGACTGAGGACGCTCAGGGTGCAAGACCCTAGTCCCTCATCGTCAATTATTATAAAGTGTTTACCCTAGGAAAATTTGATCAAAAGGAGGGTATCGTGAAAATTTTATAATTTGTCTAAACGACTCGCCGTAAATACCCTAAATCTAACCATGAGCATCTCTTCCGGTAGGATGGCTCCGCTGCTCATTCTCCTGATCGTCGGCTCCCTAGGAACCGCCGTGCTCCCTGAAGTGATCGAACCAGGTCCTGACTCAGGAATAATACTGAAAGACCAGCCGGGACTGCTAATCACTAATTGCCGCCTCCATACCCAGAGAGTATTTGTACGGTTGAATCCCGCCGAAGCGTGTAGCAAAAACCTACCGATAACCACTCTGCAGACTGGCCGGAATGGAGTTAGATGGACTGAGGAAGCTATCAGCCATGCTGAAGCAGACGTAACTCACATGCTCCGCCAGCTACAAAAGTTTACCGTGACGCAATCAGAACTAAATGGTTTTAATAAACGACCTAAACGCTTCATAGGCGGATTGCTAATGGCAGCTGCAACTGTGGGATCACTACTGAGTCTCGGAACGTCCGCCGTCAATGCCGTCAATATAGCCACTGTCAAACGTCAAGTAGGGGAATTACAAGCTGAAATTCCGAACATTAAAACCCAATTAGACAAACAGCAGCAGCACCTGCAAACAATTGGGCAAACCCTACGTGGCACCGTCGTAGTGCTCAACGCTCACAGTGTCGCCTTGAACAAAACGCTCCAGACGGTTAACTCCATGCTTTCAGTAGTACAACTTGACCTTGCCCACATCCAGCTTGTGAATATGTTATTGTCTGATATGCTACAAGAAATCAGCTCCTCGGTAGATAGCCTAGCCATGGGGAGAATTCCTCCCTACCTGGTGCCTCTATCCTTAGTACAGGAGATTTTATCCACAGCAACTCGAGAAGTAGTTACTGACCTCCAGGCCCACCTAGCCTATACCTTAGGCAGCGCCATCCCAATTTATGTTAATCCTCAAGACCGAGAATTAGCATTCATTATTAACCTTCCCATAATGGCGCCTGAAAACATATACCGTTTGAAAGATGTTGTCAACGTTGGTTTCTGGCAAGATTCTGCCTACGTTCGTGTGAAAACAACATCTCTTGTAGCATACCAAGACAATAACCCTGACCTATATCTGGTACCCAATTTGCTTATGTGTACACTCACTAAAGACATTCACTACTTGTGCCCTAGCAAACCTTTCATTCGTGACAGCGCAAATGGGATCTGTGGCCTCAAGCCTATGATGAGTAATACTCAATGCCCGGTAGTCGTTACGCCCCGACGTTTGGTAACCAGTACTCAAGCTGAGATTGTTGGAAATCGTTGGTTGGTTAACACCCCCTTTAGAGAGGCCCTACTAACCTATGATCAACATGACACCTCAGAAAGGGTACTCCTTCCTAGCCAAACCTTCTGGGTAGACGTCCCCGTAAACGCAATCTTACATGTAGGAGACCTGGCCCTGTATCACCTAAACCCTGACCAATATGAGAGCGACATAGAAATCTCAGAGTTCTTCTCTAAACACACCATCGAGCTAGATACTAAAACACTAACTCGCCTAGAATATGAGGGAACCCAAGTCATTGACCTAACCCCCATAGATAACACACTTAGAGAACTGTCGTCTCAACCCCTATGGCCAGTTCAGCCTGTCACCTATGCATGGTCCACCCCGGACACCTTACTAGTTACCCTGGTAGGATTAGGATATCTTTTGACCTTTGGTATAGCTTGGTTCTATTTCAAACGCACTCAAGCCCTCCAGAGCAGGTTAGAAACTTGGTCTAATAAAATGGTCAAATTCGTTAGACATAAAAGAGCCCAGAGAGGTGAACCCCCAAGTTTTAGATATGAAGCCGAAGGCCATGTCGAAGAATCAGCTCTCGAGGTTGCGTTTGAACAAGACCTACCCCTAAATAATTAGGATCCCTTCAGCATGCAAACATACACATTCCATATACACCCATACACTAATAGGAATACATCAGCTCTGGAAATGTGTTTGAATATGCTTGCTGACCTCACCTTCCTCCACAGCAAAAGTTCTTTTCAGCTCCATGATCCCTGACGAACCATAAAACTGAAAAGAAAGGGGGGAATGTAGTGGAGTACAGACCAGATTTGGACAGATTGAAATAAAGAAATGAAGAGTTTTGAATTAAAACTTCTCCAGTCTGAATAGAACCTTTCCTCTGCGACCAAGTCACATTCCAGAGGACTGTCTGTGCCCGCGGGAGTGCAAAGCCCCACACACACGCACACTCATAAGCTAAGAGCATCAAAGAACCCTTTAAAGTAACACATGGCCCCAACAACCCCGTCTCTCTTTTAACTAACAGGAACTGTCGAGATAACTAACTTTTATAATGCTTTTAAAGAGACAGGAACCTCAAACAAAGAAGAGAGCTTTTACGGCCGTTTATGACGAAATGGCACCTCAATGTCTCGTTATCTTTCACGGGGATCAACAAATGTTCAAACCAAAGTGACCTCGAGTGAACTCCCGTGAATCACCAGCCGAAGCACGGATCAACAGCGACACCAAATGGACACTGGCGAAACTACGCCTCGCTCGGAATCGCTGGAAAACAATAGCGGAAAATAATCAAACTCTGATTATTTGTGTATTAAACCTATGTATTGATGTCACTTTCTGTACCCTCAGATGAATGCCTACCTCCTAATGAAATGTGTATATTGTGGACTGTTTTCTATCATGAAGAGAAATCCTACCTCTGAATAGGATTAAACGAACTAATATACTTTCCCAGCATAGCATCATAAATGGGACGTAAAGATGAAACCTTATGTAACTGTCTGATGTTAATAGTCCAATGTACTCATTGTTATATGTTGATAGCGGGTATAAGAATTTTGATATGAGAAATTCATATTCTTTATGTGAGAATCAATGATTCAAACTCCCTTCGACTCTCTCCCCCTAGCGAGAGTCACGTGAGACTGAACTCGCGTCCAATCAGAAAGAGGACGCCTCCCATTAGGGCGTGACCGCGCCAGCCTTGAAAATAGCAGCTCGACTGCTCACATCCAGTTCGAAGTCCTGAAGAGTTGCGAGGACTCTACAGAAGTAACGAACCACGAAAGAAACGCTCTCTCCTCCACGACGACGACGAAACAAAGGAAAAACTCAGAGACTTCATTTAAAGCTTACGAGAGACGTCTCGAAATTAGCTAAGAGTATGAAGTTTTACTAATACGTCGAGTAATTTGAATATCTTTCTTTTCTTTTAATCGTGTTTATGTCTTATAACCCAATCTAAGTTTAATCTCACAACTGATCGAAGCAGGTGAACTTATTCGTGGCCAGAGTAAGGAAACACTGCCGATACACCAGAAGTCTTAGAATAAGTGAGTTTATTGAAGCGGTTTCAGTTCTGGAGCTGCCATAACTAGCGAACCGCTCGTCCAAAACGTCCATATCTTGGACTCTCCCACTCCGGACCGAAGGCCGAAGAGAGGATCCTGCCGCCTGCGTCATCACACTCCGGGTACGCCCGAGACAACTCAATCAACGAAGAAAGACCTCCACGCTAAACCAGCCTGGATACTTCGGCGGTAAGAACCGCGAGACTAAGTGAGACGCCTCCATTCCCAGGACTTCAAAGAGCCTCTGCATCCAAACGAGTGGTGAAAATCGACGAAAAAGTAAGCTAAACTTATGCATTTCCAGAGCTGAAACCGAATTAAGTTCTTGATAAATTTTGTATTAATTAAACCTTAGCTAGTAACTTCAGTCCCAAATTAGAAACGCCTAGCTCACCTTTAAGCTTGAATCAGTTCCCCCTGCCGGACACAGTGAGATTACAAGGTTGTGCTATGTTAATTAAATACTTCTCTTTATTAATAAAACTCTCATTATTTGAAATCACAGTGTGTGCAGTTTGTTCATTAGAATTTCTGAAAATCCTGAAGAACTCATTTAGCATGATTATTATTCATTCTCAAACTAATTATTAATGTTTTAATTGCTTAAACCAATTATAAATCTTAATTAATTTCATTAAGTCAAATATCAGAGGTTGGAGGAGTTTGAATAAAGTCAAGGCTATAAAACAAATTATAAAATTATATGTATATGTATTTGTGGTGTACCTTACTACACTACACGTGACATCATCGTCACTCTGGCTCTGGCCAGGAAAGCCTTTTTTTCAGTTTTCAGCCGAACATTTCCCCATAACTTCCTTATACTTTCACCTAGAGACTTCATTTAAATTTTAAATGGTAGGGAATTTCCACTTTCTAGCCCCTGTCAATATGACAACATTTGAAAATACGGTTTTTGAGTTATGAATTTTTGTTCGGCACTAGGGAGGGTTTTGGCTCCCATAGAGTTCAATGTATTTTTAGAGCGGCTCAGAGTGCGGTTTCTAAATTTTTCTCCTGTTTTTAACTCGTCATAACACGCTCAATTCTTACTTAATCTGCATATTTTTTATAACATATTGATCCCCAGACTCTCCTTGTCGCAACGGTATATACGGTTAAGTGATGTGGGGAAATCTTTCCGAGCTATAAGCATTTGTTCAGAGGGTGGGTACGCTCCCATAGGAACCCATTCTAATTATTTCTTTTTCTTTTTCAATTTTCTGCCGAACATTTCACCATAACTTCCTTATACTTTCACCTACAGACTTCATTTAAATTTTAAATGCTAGAGAAATTTCCCCTCTCTCAAACTCTCAGACCATTTGAGAATACCATTTGTGAGTTATGAGTTTTTGTTTGACACTTGGGAGGGTTTTACTCCCATAGAGCTCAATGTATTTTAAGAGCGGCTCGGCACGCAGATTTTCAAAATGTTGCCTGTTTTTAACTCGTCATTACACCATCAATTCTCGCTCAAAGTGCAAAAATTTTTACACCATCTCGAGCACCAGACTCTCCTTGTCGCTACGGTATGCTTCGTTCATTTTTGGACCTGGAAAAGTTTTTGAGATATTTGAGGTTTTTTGGAGGGTGCCCCACCAGTCGAAATTCATTGAATCCTGAGTCTGTCAGTTGTGTTCTGTGAGTGTGCGTGTGAGAGACAGACAGAGGGGGGAGGGGCAGAGGCAGAGACTGAGGGGGAGAGCTGTGAAGGACACAGCCAGTCTCTAACACTTTAAAGGTCATTTTTAAGGGAGACGTCTTAATTATCCAGGGTTTCTTAAGGTGGAATTTTTTAAGGTGGCAATCAAAATGTATTGGTGGTCTTTTTAAGGTTTTAAGAGTTATTTGAAGTGGTCATTTATTTAATGTGGAGGTCTAATTTAAATAGGAATTTTTTTAAGGTGGAATTTTTTTTATTTCACCTTTCTAACACCTATAAATATGAAATCATTTCACGGTACAGATTTTGTGTTCTGAGTGTTTGTTCCGCAGTAGAGAGTGTCCCAGGACCCCATAGACATCAGTATATTTCTTGACTGGGTACCCACACTTTTCTTTAAAATGTTTGTGTGTTTTTACACTGCCATAACATCAACAATTCTTGCTCAATCTACACAGTTCCTGCACCAAATCAATTGCTACATGGTTAATTTTCATACAGGAATAACAGCATATCTCACTGACTTAAGGAAGTCACAGATAAATGTGGATTGATTCTTAAGGTGGAATTTAAAATTCCAGCAGCAGTTTATTGAACAAAGTAGTCTAATGAAAGTCTTTTTAAGATGGTAGGGTCTTTTTAAGGTGACCATTTATTTGCCAAAGTCATCTACTTAATGTGGAAGTCTAAATATAAAGGCTGTTTTTTTAAGGTGGAATTTTTCAAGGTGTTCTGCAAAATGTAATGGGAATCTTTTTTAATGTGGTATTTATTCTTATGTGACAGTTTCTATAAATTTTAACGTCATAGCCATTAACCAGCATATAAGCTAATGTGGCAACGATATTAGTAATACGTGACAAGCCAAATTCAAAGTTCGTTCACGAACTTTCCCCCTCTAGTTACAATTATCATTTGAACACAGCAGCTGTGATGAATGAACCAATAGAAATGCTCCAAAATGACTTGAAATTAAATCTTTGTACACTGACTTCCATTGAAGGTCATGAAGATATTTTCCTTCTTCTGTAACGATGCTATTTTGGAGATACATGTTTTTCATTGGACAGCAACAATATTTAACATCAACCAACATATGGAAGGTGTATGTTAACCATATGATTAGTGAGAACTGTTCTATTGCTGTATAATGTCAGATTATCACATGGTGACATCCATCATCCAATAAAGCAGCTATGGCTTAATTAGTAATGCAGAGCTGCTCACCTGTGTGTCACAATATTCAACACAACTGCAGACAAATACAAACTCTCTCTCACAGACACACACACACAGACACACACACACACACAGACCTACAGGGAACTGCTCCCAGAGCACGTTCACCACACATCTCCAAATAGCATTCACCAAAGTTCAACTATGTGCTAATACCAATTAACACATAGGTGCACTGTCATTCACATATACAACAACACACACACACACACAATGCTGAGAAGCTGTGAAGATATTCTG
Organism: Hoplias malabaricus; assembly: GCF_029633855.1. Lineage (NCBI taxonomy): Eukaryota > Metazoa > Chordata > Actinopteri > Characiformes > Erythrinidae > Hoplias > Hoplias malabaricus. The sequence continues at coordinate 10,533,229 of NC_089800.1, forward strand.
AGACCATTCCAAGTTAAAATCTAATTACCACTTTTTATAATAGAGATCTACTACAAAGAAACACACTACAAAGTATTGTTTGCTTGAATACATGTCGAGGGAACAGTTCTGAAATACTGTAGACATGAGTGCACACGTTCTTTAGACTCTGGTTCTTATTGCCACCACTGTATCATAAATCAGTCCTGGCTCTGAGATCTAGGGTTCCATTCCTGGTGATGTCACAACTAGCACAACTAGCCTCGCGCTCATGTAGGATCCCCCTCTCCCTCCATCTCTCTGCTTATGATGCTAGCTAGTGTGGGCATCTTTCAGCTGATGTGACAGATCTGGCCAGTTTGTGTTCTTCTCCTTGTGTACTCACCAATGCCTGAGGGTGGTGGCTCTGTGTGCGATTGTGGGACACTGACAGGAGGAATTGTGGACATTCAGCAAAAAGTTAGGGATAAGTTTCTCTACGATGAACTACTTCTCATCAAAGCACTCACAAGAAAAAAAATAAAAAACAGATTTAAAATTAAAGGTCTCCTTTAGTGCAGTAAGTTATTTAAATCCATTATGCTGTTCTTGGAATAATCTAATAATTGCCATCTTGTTGCTTGGCAACCACAGCCTACTGCTCCAACCTAATGAACTCCATTGCTATATGAAATTGTTCTTTAATACTGATTAAATTACTTGTTAAACATTGATGGATTTGATCAAATAAACTGTTGTCTGTGTTTAAAATACAAATAAAAACAATTATAAAGCATTCCTCTGCTCTGAGCATCCACACAGTATCTCTCCGTCTGGATCAAGCTGGAGAAGGTGTTGAGGGAAAGGTCATGACTGCATTTTCTTTGTGGGGCTGCTGTTTTTTTCTCGATGGAGGGCAGTGGCCCTGTGTTTGGAAGGCTGTGTGTGCACAAAAACAGCCTTTCACTGAGCTTCACACTGCCTCTCAGAGCTGAGTTGAGCTGTCCGTGTCCTTCTCTCTGCACATCACTCAAAATCACACCATCAACAGTCTGAGCATGCAGCCCTAAAGAGCCAGCAGCTCTGCTTTTGCTCACACAGCCACACACACACACTTGCTAGTTTTTAGATCTTGTCAGGACATACAGAATCCAATGTATTTTCCATTTTTTTCACAATCAAAGTCCTCCCAGACACATTTAATGATATAATGGTCTGGGTTTGAGGCGGTCAGTTCAGCAGCAGCATCTTTGTTTGATTTGTACATGTTTTTCTGTAGTGCCTATTTCCTTTTGTCAGTATGTTCTTTTTGATCGCTCCACAGCCTTTCAGACCGTCTGTTTCGTGGATTCAGGCATGCCGGACGTGGACAGCCCCTCAGGGCGGCTTCTTGTACTTTTTGGCTTTTTGAAATGAACAAATTGAAAACAGGAAACAAACAGTTGTCGGATTTCTGATATGAAAATTTGTCTGTAAATAAAAATAGGAATACGTACCGTTGTTTGCTTTCTGGGGCTGCTGTCCATGTGACCCAAGGCACAATCGCTCATAAAGGATGGCTCTGGAACCATACTCTGAAAAGATTTAAGACATATCAAAAAATATAGCAGTATCTACCACTATGTTAAATGATTGTGTGGAAGAAACAGGTATTTCCTTTGGAAATGTGAGGAGATTTTGGTCTAGAATGACTTGAGTCAACACTACTGCTTCAAAACAACAACAAATCATGTGACATGGGGCAGATATTGTGTCATTTTAAATCTAAAATTAAATTGTCATTTTAAAAGTACAGTTCCAAAACCCTTCTGCTGGAAAGTAAACATAGTGATGAAGTGTTGACTCTTTGACTCTAAAGCTTCTAGGAATTTGAATCCACTCTTGGCCATTGATTCATGAGTCAAAACCCTTGGAGTCGACTCAGTGTCAGTTTGTAAGTGGACTGCAGTGCATTTTGAACTTAGAAGTGGCATCAGGTACACGCGTGTCATATATCACTATAATCTCAGGCCACTCTAAGCAGTGGGTAAACCATGTTTAGCTGTTTTAATCTGTTGTGAGGAGTCATGGAGCAACTTCTGAAACTTGATTTGGAACTCAAATATCTAAATTTTAATTTAAAAAAAAAGCAGGGATGGCATTTTGTTCAGACAGTCATAATTATTCTTAATGTATTAACATAAATAGTTGATAAATAGCTGTTTGTTGTTTGGTGTTTCAGGGCAGGCAGCATCGTTTGTGTGTGGACACGTCTCTAGAGGGAAGCTGGTGCAGTTTGGTTCCTGTGGGTGGCCCCTGCAACACCAAAACCTCTGGACTCAAGTGGAACCTGAGTGAGTTAAACACCTGTTCACCACACACACACACTCACTCTCTCTCAGCTGTATCTGTGAAGCTCCCGGGAGCCACAGCCATCTCCCTCTTCACTCTATTTGCATGGCAGTGGCCTAGATAAGCCTCAGAAACATGTACATGACATCTCTGCTGTCAGCTCAAATCTCAGGGTAACCACCATTGATGTTTTAACTGGGGGTGGGTTTTTTTCTCCTTGATTTAGACAGAACTCCTGTCGAGGAAAATTTCCTGATTTCATGGCTTTTTTTATGTCACTCACTAAAATTGCATAAAGGAAAGCATAGGAGTATTTTCCATAGATTTAAGGTGGACTAGTGATGGTTCCGTTCCTTTTAATGTCCTTCTGGTGACACTCGGTTGACACACTTTCACACACAAAAAAAAATTGCATAAGAGAAAGCACAGGCCAGATCATTTTTCACAAATTTAAGGAGGACTTGTGATGATCCTGTTCCAATCTGGTAATACATCACGAATAAACACTTTTTTTCCTATGAATCGTGAAGATATAACATTGAATTGTGTTAATTTTCTGGAAACATATCCTAACTTTATTCATTCATTCATTCATTCATTCATTATCTGCAACCCTTATCCAGTTCAGGGTCACGGTGGGTCCAGAGCCTACCTGGAATCATTGGTCGCAAGGCAGGAATACACCCTGGAGGGGGCGCCAGTCCTTCACAGGGCAACACAGACACACACACATTCACTCACTCACACACTCACACCTACGGACACGTTTGAGTCGCCAATCCACCTACCAACATGTGTTTTTGGACTATGGGAGGAAACCGGAGCACCTGGTGGAAACCCACGCAGACACAGGGAGAACACACCAACTCTTCACAGACAGTCACCCGAAGTGGGAATGGAACCCACAACCTCTAGGCCCCTGGAGCTGTGTGACTGCGACACTACCTGCTGCGCAACCGTGCCACCCTATCCTAACTTTAAACATAATTAAATCTTGCCTAAACCTAACATTATCCTGACCCCAAGTCTAACCCTAACACTAACCTTACCCTAATCCTTACCTTGAGAAAACATGTTCATATACAAACATGATTTACACTGTGGAGACCAGATTGAAGACAAATCCCCAGCGTGTGTGTATGTGTGAAACATTTTAGTGCCAACACCGTGAGCACACACACACTGCTTACATTTGATGTAGACAGAGCTTATGCTCTTTTTCTCAGTTTAAGTCACACTCAAACTGCATAAGAGAAATCACAAGCCAGATTATTCCCACAAATTTAAGGTGGACTGGTGATGATTCTTCCTGCGACTCTTTTGAGGAATCCCCCCCCCCCCCAAATCAAAACGATGTGAATGAGCTGATGACTTTTCGTTAAAATATAGTGGGCCGACTCCTACGTGCGTTAAATTCAAAAGGTGTGCCAGCGTGCCGTCCTTGACGGAAGACACTAGAAAGAAGGGTAATGTTGCTGGAGCGTGTGCCTTTGATCCACTAAACGCGAGCTGTCACCTGGCATAATCTCTGCCAGCTTTTCTGGGTGAAGAAATTGCGGAGGCTGGGCCCTGTTAGAAATTTACATCACTCCAATATGTCCGGGAGGCAGAGCTAGGCTCTGATCCTCATGCAAAATAAAGAAATGAGCGCAAAATCCTGCGGAGGAAAATAAAGGTGGCAGCCGCGGATGATAAAGGACCTACCCTTTGTTTACTCCGCAGCTCCTCGTCCGCGCTCAAGGAGAAAGTATCGACTCAATCCTGAATTCCTCTGAGCTCATCACCTTTGAACCTGACCTCGGACAGTGTGCTGTGAGATTTCAGGGACCTCGTTCAAATTTGTTTTTCTGAAATCAAGGGGAATACATAAGGGGTTTGTCCTCTCTTCTTCTCTTCAAGGAAGGCTTTACCCAAGGGGAGAGCTATGAGCTGAATAGGAGTGATTCAACAACAGTAACTACCTGTTTGAATGTTTTTGTGACTTAATGCCACCAAATCCTCACAGCTGTGTTCCAGTTTTCCATATAAAGCCTTCCTGTGTAAAGGAGGGGACAAAATCCTTATTAATACCCTGCGTTACAGAAGAAACACTGGGTGAGTAGGTGTCTCTTGGTCATGTACTGTTTATACACAATTGTATACTGATTGGGGTAAGGCTGTATAATTTCTGCTGCCTGCCTCTTGAAAATAATGAGCAGATTGCATAGAGCATAGCCGTGCTATTTGCCGTCACGCTACATATAATTATCCACATCATATACAGTTCCACATCCATGGGGTCTGTATACATGATTAAGTGTATTTAACAGCATGTGGACATACTGAGTGGGTTTTAGGATATGTATGAGCACTGTATACATGATATAATAAGTTTAAATTAATTATGCCTGTGGGGGCCTCATTTCTAAATTATCCACACATATAATGGCATGTATCTCCATCTTTATCTCAGTATTTTATCTATTTTTATCTTCTATCCACTACTTAATGGTGCTCCCATTGCCGACACAGGAGTTCAAGTCAATAAACCTCTGCAAATAAAATGAGGCACGTACTGGAGCAGCTGCACATGAGCAAGTCATCCCACTCAATGCAAAAGTGGTACAAAGCCCACCAGCATTTAGCTGTGAAGCAGTAGAACAGGGACGGAGCTCCATTCAATATCTTTGGGACGAGTTGGAACGGTGTATGTTATCCACAGCCTAACATCCAACATCAGCACTGAACCTCACTGATGTTTGAGGCTCACTGACATCACATTCTCACTGCAGTGCTTCAGCCCCTAGTTTTAAACCCTAATAGAAGAGTCAAAGGTTTAACTGTAGCAAAAAAACAGGGCAAACATTTGACCATATCCTGTAAAGAATACCGTAGTCACAGATAGAAACAGCAGGAGCAGATCATGTCTGCGTCTCTGTGTAGTGAGTTTCTCCACAGCGTCTGTAATGCCTCCAGCTGCACTAACTTTTCCTTTTTGAGATTCATATCAGATAATAAAAGTGTAACGTTTTTTCCTACATCTTTTGTTTGAGTTTTAAATCGTGCAAAGCCGGTCTTAATTAGCCCCTAGTTGGTCAGAAGTGTGTTATTGTTGGCTATAGCTGGAGGCACTGCTGCCTATGACAGTGTTATTCCGTTATTCTATTCAGCGCTACTGGTTTCTGCTTTGCTGCTTCACTATACATGCAGAACAGATGAAAGCCTCAAACAGCATGATATCTGCAGACTGAGGAGATAGGAGTTTAATGATATGGATCAACATACGGTGCATTTTAAGAAGATAACAGGATTTTTTCACACTCGCACACACACACACTCACACCCACTGAGGTCTCATACACTCAGTCATGTGTGAGAACACATGAATTGCATATGAATGACTGAAGCCCCAGGGGCTTCTACCTATGGGACAATGTGTGTGTGTGTTTGTGTGAATGGACTCTTGATGTTAAACCATATACATTTATGCAAATAATTCATTCATTGTCTGCAATTCATTGTCTGGCACCAGTCCTTTACAGGGCGACACACACTCACACCTACGGACACTTTTGAGTCACCAATCCACCTACCAACGTGTGTTTTTGGACTGTGGGAGGGAAACACACGTGGACACAGGGAGAACACCCCAAAACTCCTCACAGACTGGAGTCTCACTCATCACTGGAGCGGGACGTGAACCCACAACCTCCAGGTCCCTGGAGCTGTGTGACTGCGCCACTATCTGCACCATGTCGCCATGTCTGTAACCTCTTCATCCCCATCTTGGTCACGGTGGGTTCAGAACCTACCTGACACAGGATGCAAGTCAGAATCACACCCAGGACAGAGCACCAGTCCATCACAAGCATATCACACACATTCACCCAGTCTCACACACACACACACACACAGACCTGTGGAGAGTTTCACACACAGACCAAAAAACACAGTCCCAGATTTAAAATGCTGGAGCTCCCAGGCAGCTCACAGATAAATAATAACCTCGCTGAAGCCTGTCTGGAACAAACAAATCAAAGATGCTGTCACTTCTGCAGCTCACGCCTAGAAACATGAGGAACATCATGCCTATGGCAAGCTGAGCAGTCCAAAAAACAATCAATATTCCCGGCATGCTGATTGGGGTTTTAAAGGGAAGAGCTGGAGGAGACTGAGTAAATCAGCTCTGCTTATTAAGATAGAACAAATTCAGATGCTCTCAGATGGCATCACTTAAGCGGGACTTTCTCTTACAGCTGACATCAGGGATAGAAGCTTGGGGTGGGTGGTATGAACCACAGATAATCGTGATATTTTCCAGTGGACTTTAAAGACAGACGTATATGTAGTTCATTTGTATATGGCCTTGTTTTTTTTATGTGGTACATCTTCTGCAGGGCTTTCTACAGATGTTTGTACAAAACATTCATTTGAGGAGATGAACAAATACAACGTGCTTTAACTAATTTAGTAATATTGGTTTTATTTTATTTTATTTAAAATAAACATTGGTGTCAGGTGAGAAATTTACTGAAAAAAGGTGATGGACCCCTGGATGAGGAGAGATTATTTATTGTGAATCATATACTTTGAAAGTGTGCTTACGTACTACACCAACCTCTTATTTCCGTGGTGGTTTTCCATGCTATGAGCCCTTTAAATGAGCCAAAAGGTTCTTTCATAACACCAACATCTAGCTATGGGCTCTATAAAAAGGCCAAAGGTGCATTCATAACACAGATATGGAGGTCCTGTTTTGCACAGTCATGCCATGGAGATGAGGTCATCCACCTCCCTGACCCCAAATGTGTCCACGACCAGTTTTGAGCGATAGAGAGGGTGCCCTCCCAGCAGCTCTGGCCAAGGTCCTCCGTGATTGGAATGCAGCGGTTTGTGGTTAGCCGCTTCAAATTATGTATCAGCCTGAAAAGCTCATTGTGAGAAAGATGACATTGATGGTGGAAGCCACATGGAGGTTGGGGATGATTCATTAAAGTGCTGTTTAATGGACATTTGCCATGGCCTCTAGTGATTTAGCACCTCTGACTCTCATTCTTAGTAATAGAAACTGGAATGGAATGACTTTATGGCCCATTGGTGTTTTATTCCCGGGAGACTGCTGTTGGGTAGACATCAAGGCCAAATATTAAAGGTTGTCACTGGGCCATCGAGAGAAAGGCATTTAGAGAGGGACAATCATGGTGACATTTGGGCTTTTTTTTTTCCAGTGGGACTTGAAACCCATAGAGAATCTAATAAGACTCCCACCAGAAACTTAAGAGGCCAATAAAGATTTATACCAGCTCAATCTCTTAATGCTCCACTTCGACAGTATGTCCAGTTTGGTAATTACCGCGTGATGGCTGTTGGTAATGGCCGTGCAACCCACATTACCTCCACATTACTCATTCATCAAAATGTATTCAGGTTACACTCTTTAAAATGAAGAGTTTTTTGGAGTGATGCCATAGAACAAAGGTCCTCAACAACTTCCAAGTGCTGCACAGTGTTAAGTATCACTAGGTAGTTAATGTATATTATTTCAGCTTAAAAATTACTGTGATGCTTTACTGTCCTGTAATAAGGAGGATATAGCCTCTGCCCTTGCTACGCTGGGCTCAGCACTGCAGAAACTGCACTCTGTATTATTTGGAGTAGAGTAGAAGAATACCCTCCCTGTCCCCCTTGATTTACGGACATTGCTGTAAAAGTGAATTACACTCTGCAACCATGGGCCACACACTATCTTAGTGTCCCTTTAATCAAGCTGGAGATGTGGGCGTGTTCACTTTGTTATTCTCTACCAATGATAATGAGGAGTTGGAGATGCAGTAACAAATTCATTGGTCAAAATCCTAAACCGATTCTGATTGGCTGAGGAAGCACAGCAGTGATTATTACCCTGAAATGCAACAGCAGTACAACAGCAGTGAAACTTCTCACGTATTAAAAATGCGCTCCCTACTTTTGCCGTTTAAATAATGGCATTAGGATATCAGCTTTGACGGCCATCAAAGCAAGGCTTTATAATACACAGGGTGCCAAAAACACACTGCACTTGGCACTCACATATAGCACCCTGCTGGGACCGCCTTGTCTCTTGGAGGCAGGCTCAGGGCTGGCATTAATAGCGAATTAACATGTCACTTGTGCTGTTGTATGTTGTGGGTCTATTGCACCGTATAGTTCACTGTAACAACAGGAAAATACAAAAATACACCCCACGCACCACCCTTTTTTTTTAAAGAACCTCCATATAAAGTATCTATACAAAGGGTCTTTCCTACCCATCTTTTATTTTTAAGAGTGTAACTGTTATCAATATAAACTGTGTACCATCAGTTCTTCTAGGACAATGAAGAAGTGTGTTCTCCCTCTCCCACTTGAGAAATAGTAGCATTAGGGTTCTCCTCCAAGTGTGTTGAGCAGTCTAATGACAATGGACAACTTATAGCGCTCCTTGTGTCTCAGAGGAATCTTGTGTTTGCCTTTAAACTCACAATTTATCTCATATAAAGCCTTTGCCGCTGTTAGTCGTATAATCTTGAATCTCATAGCTTTGGTGCACTGGAGAGACTTTTTCTTTTTAAGAGACTATTGTTTATGGTGAAGATGTTTTAATAGAGTATGGAGAGTTTTTGCCACATCGCTGAACCCTGATTTGTATTCTAGCTTTTTTTAATGTGTGGATTAGAACAGGTGTCTACGCTCTTTCAAATTTTCTCATTTGCATTCATTCTGTACAACCTGCTTTTCTCCAAAATTGCACTCTGTTGCTCCATTGTTATTTTCCTTGTGGCTTTGGCAGAGAGGGAGTGTGTGTGTGTGTGTGTGAGAGAGAGAGAGAGAGAGAGAGAGAGAGAGAGAACTGACTCAGGTCAAGCCATTGAGCCTGTGGACCTCAGTTCGGCGATAAATTGAATGAAGCAGAAAGGCTCTCATGCTGTTTTTCTCCCGAATGCCTCAGAGTTTGAATGTGTGTGTGTGTGTGTGTGTGCGCGTGTGTGTGCGTGTGTGTAAGAAATAGCGAGAGGGAAAGAGAACAGAAAATACAAGAGAATGCTTTCTACACTGAGACGGTTTTGAAGAAGAGTGAATTGTTAAAGCAAAATTCAGAATTTGAGAAGGGATGATTTTTGATAGTTTAGAGAAAGCCTCCCCTCTGTTAGTCATTTTTGTACTGTCTGCTCATTTTTGCAGCTCAAATCATCACCTTCACATGTATGCAAGAGTAGCAGATATTTAGTAAACAGAACCAGGGAGAAACAACAATGAACCGGTCCCAGGAGCGAGACACCAAGTCCGAACTCCTCAGGGGGGACCCACTATGACCTTTTTGTAAGATCTTCAGGAATGCATGTTTGAGAACTGTCAAAATGTTAATGTAAGCCAATGAACAAAATGAATTCTGGAAACCATGACAACAGGACTTTGAAGCTTGATATTGCGTATTAATAAAAGGCATATCAAATTTGAACTGAAGTAGGAATCTAATAATTGTTATTATCCTGAGCACTTTGTCTGTGAGTTATTGTGAAGCCCCCTCTATGCAGTATGGAAAAAAAGTTTGGCTTACGTTACAGGCTTGAGGCTGTGTTCACTTTGTTTATTGCACTAAAGATAAATTCAAAGTTGATTGCATTAAGAGTATTATAACATGGTGTTCTGAAGCTGTTCCTGTCAAATAAGCCAGTGTGAATGTTCCGTCCCTTGAGGTTGTAGCAGAGCGTGATCAGGTGAGTAATAATAAGCTTCATAGCAGGGGTTATGTAGCTCAGACGGTGGTAAAACCAGCTTACTTCCCTCTGTATTCTGATTACTATGTTCGGGCTATGGAGTTTAGTGCTTAGCTGTCAGATTTTCGCAGTTGCCTTGGGGACCAGTGAAGGACGAAACCTAAAGCCTGTTATTTCTCCTCAGGTGGATGTTCCCTAGCCATCTTCAAGGATATGTGGTCTCTCTTAACTGCCTTCCTTACTTTAACAAAGAAAACAAAGGGGTGATGTGTTTCTCCTGAGGAAAAGGGGTCAGGATTCTCGTAGGTTTGAGTAGAGGTCTCAGTCAGGTCTCCCACTGAGCTCAGGTTTGCTGAGATAACATTCATGGTTATCATCTGCAGCTGAACTAAAGATATATCTCCACCATTCCTCATCAGCGCAACAATTTGTAGAAACTTTGATAATAACTTTGCTCCTTTTTGTCTGAATTTGAGGAGAATCACAGTTAAGTCTCTTGAGCCATTAATAAGCAACTTTTGAGCAGTAAAAAAGACTCTCTTCTTTTGACTTTGTAAAGTGGGGAAAAAAACTTTTAAGTGCATTGGTCCATTTATTTTGGAATCTGTAGCTCTTGCCAAACCACAAACTCTGAAGTCAGCTTTTTCTGATCCACCTAAGTCTGAAAACATGGGATAAAACAAGCATTTCTGATGTTGTGCTGTATGTATTTAAAGAGCAAAGCAGACACAAGCGTGGGGAATAAGAGCACTGAGTAAAAAAAGAACAAAACGAGAAGAAAGAGAACCAAGCAAAAATGGCTTAAAACCAGAGCTTCTGCTCCTTGCTCCTCACTGCACACATTCACCCAGTCACTCTGACAATCACACCTGTAGACAGTGTCACACACTCACCCTGTCACTCTGACAATCACACCTGTAGACAGTGTCACACATTCACCCAGTCACCCTGACAATCACACCTGTAGACAGTGTCACACATTCACCCAGTCACTCTGACAATCACACCTGTAGACAGTGTCACACACTCACCCTGTCACTCTGACAATCACACCTGTAGACAGTGTCACACATTCACCCAGTCACTCTGACAATCACACCTGTAGACAGTGTCACACATTCACCCAGTCACCCTGACAATCACACCTGTAGACAGTGTCACACATTCACCCTGTCACTCTGACAATCACACCTGTAGACAGTGTCACACATTCACCCTGTCACTCTGACAATCACACCTGTAGACAGTGTCACACACTCACCCTGTCACTCTGACAATCACACCTGTAGACAGTGTCACACATTCACCCAGTCACCCTGACAATCACACCTGTAGACAGTGTCACACATTCACCCTGTCACTCTGACAATCACACCTGTAGACAGTGTCACACATTCACCCAGTCACCCTGACAATCACACCTGTAGACAGTGTCACACATTCACCCTGTCACTCTGACAATCACACCTGTAGACAGTGTCACACATTCACCCAGTCACTCTGACAATCACACCTGTAGACAGTGTCACACATTCACCCAGTCACCCTGACAATCACACCTGTAGACAGTGTCACACATTCACCCAGTCACTCTGACAATCACACCTGTAGACAGTGTCACACACTCACCCTGTCACTCTGACAATCACACCTGTAGACAGTGTCACACATTCACCCTGTCACTCTGACTTTCACACATTCACCCAGTCACTCCTACAATCACACCTACAATCGCAGCCATTCTGAACAGGGCTGTTTAGACAGGTGAAGGAATGTGCTGTGTTGTTTGATCCTTGTGGAATTATTGTGAAGTAGTGAAATTATATCTCAGATTGTTTATTAGAACTATGCAAAATTGATATAATTTGTCCCCTTTAAATCTGCAACTAACAATGTGCTTGAAAGCTTAACACACTTGCTACGAGTCCTGGGCTTAAACGTTGATGGACATTGTAGCAGTGATAACCAAAGGAAAATCAGCATTAAGCTTCCTGAGCCTGGCTTTTCTCCTCCTCTCTGTGTTCGGGTAAAGGACAACAGTCGTCCAAGGGGAAATTAATTTATTTGGAGTGAGATTGCGAGCTCAAGTCGTTCTTAACCCTGTCACCGTGTCCCTGACACGACTCCGTTGCATTTTTGCACAACTCCATTTGCTTCATGATCACACTTTCCTCAGCAGAACACGGGCCCAATGTGGCTTCATTCATATGGAACAGCCTCCAACTCCATCTGCTCTGTGGCAAAACACGCACACACACACACACACAGGTCATGCTATAATATCCATCTACTCAGAAAGAACATGCGTGGAAACACACATATACATGCAACTGTAGCGCAATGACTGCAAGAGAGAGAGAGAGAGAGAGAGAGAGAGAAAATAAAGAGGAAACAGATAATGGAAAGAGTAGCTAGAGGTATGGATATAGATATAGAAAGGCTGAAAGAGTAAAGTGAATGGAGAGAGCATGGGGTACAGAGAGACTGATGAGTGTGACAGAGAGAGAGAGACAAGAGAGAAAGGGATGAAAAACGCAGGAGAGAGAGGGCATTGGAAAAGAGGCAAGAGAGGAGAGTGAAAAACAGAAAGGCAGCGGGGTACAGAGGGATGATAAGCTATTGATGTGGGTTTTATCCTGAGAATTAGATGATATTATTCTAATCCTAGTTGTGTTATAACCTTCAGATTCTGCACATCGCTGGAGTTTTAAAATAGCGAATTAGATCAATGGTATCAAAAGTGTTTTGTACAGTTCCTTCTCTCTCTTTTTTTGTACTTCCAGAGTCTACAGTCTGGGGAGGATAGAAATAATGACATTTTTCCATTTATTATATATCATCTGCCAATATACTGTGCACCTGTAGTCCTGATGGTTTTGGCTGAGTTTCACTGACAGCTGTGTGTACTTCTCCTTTTTTTTTTTTTTACACCTTCAAGCACTCCATCCCTCTTCCTCTCTCTCTCTCTTTTCCCTCTCAGAATGGCTTTGTTTAGTCGATGGGGCTCGCAGCACCTGTCCTGGGCCAATATTATTGATCTCAGCCCATTCTCAGCTGAGAGCAGAAGAGAAACACACATCATAATGTACTGGCAGCCTTGTAAACAGTGGGCTTTAATTAAGGTCTTGGCACGGTTTACTGAGCAGAACCCAGGTGAGTGGATCAGTGTTAGACGTAAAAATGCATTGATCTGTGGGTGGCCATTTAAATACCTCAATTAGAGGGTGTTAAAATATATTAGGAGCCGTTATACAAATATTTACAATACATTATGGATTCATTTTTGGTCAATATTAAAATTCTCAAGCTATTATTGACCACAAATCTCCCCTCTGCACTTACTTTACTGTATTTTTGAAAGTGTATACACCCAAGCACTGTGTCCAGTGCCAAGCACCAGTTAGAAAGGTGTGAGGGCTCCCTGCACAAGGCTGTGGAGCATCAGTTTCTGCAATATATGATCACACACATTAAGTAAGTACATAAGTAGTTGACTCAGCTTTCAAATGTACGCAGAAGTGTTCCACTTTCTAGTATAAGACCTACAGAGAAGACTAGAAGCTGTTGCTCCAGCAAAGTAGGGACAGACTACCTGCTAATGCCCTTCATTTCAAATTAAATGTTCAGAAACTTTCAGTGGGACCATACGGAGTTGTAGACTCTTCATAGTGAATGGTGTAAAAGGCAAAAGTTTGGATACTGGACAGAGCCTTGCATCCCAGCTCAGTCTCACCATGTGAGAAGGTCATTTGAAGGTGCTACAGATGAGGGCTGTTGATAATCTCTCTTCTCCTTGTTTCTGGCCCAGCAGGAGAGAACCTTTCTACGGCTAGCCGTGCTCTCTATAACATAGCCGGGGATTACGCTGCGGAATTGCAGGCTTGATAAAGGATCCTCTTTTTTTAGTTTAAATCACATTGAGAGGTTTATGGAGGGATTTGAAAAGGCGGAGCTGGCCTTGGCCTAAGCACCATGCAAACAGGTGGAATTTACATATAATCAGCAAAGCCGATTTTCTAAAGGCAAAATGAAATTCATGATGTTTCTAATAACATCACAGGCCCGCTGTTTTCGCCACAGTGGGCCTTATCAGAGACGGAGGGTTCAAAGCTGGAGACGGCTGGAATCTGCAGAACTTCAGAACCTCTGTCAAGCGTGGAAGTGATTGTTTCCTGAAAATTGATTCGAGAGCGGCTTAATTATTAAGCGCCGCACTGAATCAATTCCAGTGTTGGGTTGGGTTTAATGTAGATGCACAAATCAGCGCTAGGTTTATTTTGTGCAGGAGATGTATATCTGATGGTGAAAATAAAAGCTCGAACTCGTTTAAATCTGCAGAGCACCGGCTCGTCTAATTACAGTAGCTCAGGTAACGTCTCATTTGTTCGGTAAACAGCTATGAGTCATGGCTGGTGATAATTGCGAAGGTTAGCGCCTCGGTGCTCTGCCGCTTAAGCTCAGAGACGATGGACTGAAGCAAATGGACAGTTTATTATAATTAGCATGCAAATGCTGATGTCATTTTCTATTTGAGACGCCCTGTAATTGGGCAGCAATTGTTGTGGTGTGTTACGGTGAACTGTTGTGACTGCAAACAAACTCACAATTCTATTGATTGAGTGTGGCATTGATTTCTAGCGCCGTCACACTCGCAGTCGCTCTATAAAAAGCGGTTTGCTTGTCCTTCAGCGCCCACCAGGCCCCTCTTTAGGGTCTCTTAATGGAGCAATGTGTCATATCTTTCTCCATTTGCGTATCAAACCGAGAGTGGGGGGCGTAGGGGGGGACCCTGGGCTCCACACAGCAACGAGCAGACATCTTTTTGTTCCCATCTCTCTCTCCGACAGCTGTACAGTGAGGTGACAGTAATTCAGAAGCAGCTAAGAGATATTCCGAATAACGCTCACTGTTCAGTTAAAGCGGCCATGATTCAGCAGCTTTTTAAAAGCGCCACAAAACTGCAATGGCCGGGAAGCAGCAAGAGCCGTTTCAAGATTAAACTGTCAAGCGGCGCGAGCTGAACCACAGATAGAGCGACTTCAGAGACTCCACTGCTTAGGGATGTCCCAAAAGAGTCTTTTCACATTCCGCTAATGTGCCGCAAACCCTGCGAGGTGCAACCCTGCGCTCTGAGGTTCCGACTGGGCTTTCAGAAATGTGTTAAGTGAAAACCCTTTTTTTTTCGGTCCCCCATTTTGCTTTAATAATGTTATGCTGGATTCATGACTTCACAGGTGTCGCCTGAAGAGGATACAGAAGGATTTTTTTTTACAGAAGGTTGTCTTCACTCCTTCATTGATGTAAACCTTACAGTGCTTTGTTTCATACAGTAAAGGTTCTCAGGCCTGGTTCTGGAGGGCCTCTGCCCTGCACATTTTAGAGATTCCTCTGCACCCAGCACCTCTTATACAACTTATGAGTTAATTTAACAAACCCGTCCAAAGTGGATGGGATGGAGTTAGGAGTAAACTACAATATGCAGCACAAGGACTGAGAAGCACTGTGTCTTACAGGAATATTATGTAACCCAGAAATGATGTGGACAGGGACTGAAACTTGGACGCTAAGCTTCATAACCAGCCTGCTTAGAATTCCGTTTTGTGATGTCACAAAACCTTTGAATTTATATGAATGGATTAATGATAGTTAAGCTTATACAATATAACATTTTTATAGACCCTCAAAGTGCTTTACATTCTCTGGGACATTAGGATTCGCCTCAACCACCACTTCCTAATCCACCTCACCACACACCATGTATTAGTTAAAGAGGAAAAAGAGGGCGTGACCGAACTGGGTCTTTTAATGATGGACATGTATTAGGTGGCTCTCCGTGTGCTTTGGTTTCCTCCCAAGGTCCAAAAACACATGTTGGTAGGTGGATTGGTGACTCAAAAGTGTCCGTAGATGTGAGTGTGTGTCACCCTGCGAAGGAATGGCGCCCCCTCCAGGGTGTGTTCTCGCCTTGCGCCCAGTGATTCCAGGGTGGGCTCCGGACCCACTGCAACCCTGAAGTAGATAAGTGTTTACAGGCAACAAAAATGCTCCATTCACTAACACAATGTGTGTCTACAAACCTTTGGATATGTAGAGTATTTTGAAAATAATTCTATCAGTAATATCCAGTCGCAAGTCAGGCTTCACATACCGTCTCCTTCAGTATCTGACCACTTGAAAATGGGTGCGCTCATCCTGAGCCTACATCTGAAGCCATCTATTGGTTTTCCAGAAGCAAAACAGAAAGCCATGAACGACTTTGAGATCCAACATCATGAATTGTGAGCTCATTATTGACTCCCACATGAAGTGTGTAAGTCATAAATCTCACTCCTTCACAGACTCCTACAGATGGGCACGCTCATTCATACACACACACACGTTTTAATGCAGTGTAGGGCCATTACATGGACTCCCATTCACAAGCCTAAACCTAAACGTAACCCTAACCCGTACCCAATCCTAAAACTCTAAACATTAACTCTCACCCTAACCTTAATTTAAACTTATTTTCTATGTGGGGACCAGCACACAATGTGAGTGTGTAAACAGGATTAAGTCCCCACACTGTGGTGTGTTCCTGGTTCGTGCACACACAAGGACAGTCATCACATTTCAACTTTTAAAATGCGGTGTACACATTCTCAGGGTAAATACACAGCAGCAGCTCTCAGTGTAATTTCTGTGTGTATCTGAGGCAGTGTGTGAACACTGACGATGATTGATTTGATGGAAATTATCACAAAGCCCCTCTGAACTTAACTGTTTCTCACCTCAGTCTCACTTTTCTCCTCCCGTTATCTTTCTCTCTGCCTTTAGCCCAAACAAGAAGCCAGCGCCATTTTTCATGTCTAGACATATTGTCCTAACCTGTTCTAAAAAGGTCCTCCGTCCTCAAGCAGAGCGCAGAAGACAAACCGCAGATTTCTCTTTGGTGTCGTCTTTATTTCTCACAGAGTGAAGAATTGCTTTTTTTTTTTACAGGTTCGCTCTCAAAGAACAGAGCAAAAGATGTGGACTCTCTGATAGTGTTTTTCTCAAAGGCAAATATCACACAGGCGCCTTATTCAGTAATGGAAGTATCAGCTGCTTTCCTGCTCTTTCGCTCTTTTCTCATCTGCATGTTGACTGAAGTATATTGACTCCTCTCAATGCTCTCGTGAGTTTTTGACCTTCAGCGTCACGCCGCACTCTCTTTTCAGGAGACAGCTCAAAGACAGAGATGTGTCTTTATGAATATTCCAAGTTGGGAAACACTTTCCTTTGGCTTTTACTCGGTTATTTCTTCATTGTAGTCACTGCTGACGTATTGTCTTGTGAGACTGAAGGCTTCCGTCATCATGAAACGTGTCTCCTCCTGTTTGGACTGAAGGACACCATGGCTAGAGGAGCGTAAAAGCCGAGAACATTGCCCTGTGGAGCTGTGGAACCGTGGCGCTGAAGCTCCATCTAATATGTTTGGGACGAGATGGGGTAGTGTTTACAATCCAGATTTTGGGTGCGCCGTTGCAGCTGATGGCATGACAGAAATGATTCGTCTCTGTGAGCGCCATATCTTAACCATTCTGTGTAAAGCATGAGGTTTGAGCCCCTGTGGACCTCAAGCCTGAGGCTGCCTTATCTGCAGGTCGAATTAGCATCGGGTCGACACCACTGCCTTACAACTTCCCTCCAATGAAACCATAAACATTTAATAGCAGCGCTATCATGGTGCAGCAGATGGCTCCCTCTCTCTCTCACTCTCACACACACACACACGCGTACGTCTCGGCACGGGACGATAAGGCAGGTTTTGATGCACCTTCGCATCGAAATTATCAACTGTGAAGCAGCTTGACTTCCTCTCCATGTTCTTACCTCCTCTCTGATCTCCAGAGCCACCGATAAATTCTTTGGCAAATATTGAACCCTTAAGTGCATCGTTTTAGAGCTGAAAACTTAATCAAAGCACGCAAACACCCGCTGCATTATCAATTACAGCCTGGCGTTCATCTCTGTCCCCACTGCAGAGGCATATATTGATTGGATATTGGCTGGATTTGGACAGAGGAGGTTCTGAATTAGGTCTTATTTCTGATGACACACTGGCCTCTTTGTACAGAGTTAAACAAATGCAGTGCAATCATAGTTCTGTATAAAGTCCAAAAGAAAAAAAGAATGTGTTTGTAACAATAGAATGACCATGTCGTGCTGTGGGGAGCCAGATACATTAGGTTTTCCGTCAGTGTATTTAACCACGACTAAAACTAACGCTAGGAGTTGTCACTTTTGACTCTTAAAAGGAGCACAAGGTAAGATTTGGCTTTTTTTGGCTCCTGGGGCTCCCTCTAGTGTAAGTTGTTTTTATAGCACTGTACTGATATTAATGGCAATACAGAGAGAGTGGGGGTGGTCTCCTACTTTCCTCCAAAAGCTACATAGTGTGGTTTCCGCAGTGCTGACAAAGGATCTTTTCTCCCTATTACAGATCAGTGGAGCATCACAGACATTTTGAAGTAAAAATATTACATAATGTTCCTTTAAACTCCCTGAAAAAAAGTATGGTATTAAAACAGTAAATGGTTCGTTGCCTGGTTAAATGGTTTCTCTGTAAGAGAAATGACTCGGTACTTCACCCAAAAGTGTATGTTGTTAGTGCTTGTAGTGTGTAGTTTTATGTATAATGTATATTTCTATTGGTCCCTTCGTCATAAAACACACAGTGTGAAAGACAGCTGCTGGGTTCAAAGGATGTAGTAAACATTAACATTCACACAAACAGAGATACTTTTGTCTCTGGACTGTAACTCATCAAAGACGGTAATTCATAGATGTTATGGTCCATTTCTGAGAGTCCTTTCATCATGAAATTCTGATCCAGTTGAAAGGGAATTTTCAAATTATGAACATAAGTCCAAACCTGAATAGATTTTATTCAAGCGTGTGTGTGTGTGTGTGTGTGTGTGTGTGTGTGTGTGTGTGTGTGTAGAGACGTCACCACTTACAGTGTTTGTGATAAACTGTGCCTCACACATTGGCCTCCACAGTCACTAAAGAACACTGGATAAATGGACAACAAAAAAAAGCAGAGAAAGGGCAGAGAAGCGTGTGGAGAAATGCAGCTGAAGTCACATCTGCACCATATGCCTGGTGTTGTCTGTAGTGTGACTGCGGAAGAGCGCTGAATAAATCAGTGTGATACATGCAGAGTGCTGTAATCTCTGCCTGTGTGTGAATGCCGGAGCTGGCTTCCCTCCCTCTCTCGTCTCTCCTGTCTTCCTGCTCTCCTGTCTTCTCTCTCTTGCCATCTGCGGCCTCTTTCCCCACAGTGCCTTTACCATGCTCATGAATAACTGTTAACATTAAGGACTGTCACAGATGCCCAGGTACTAGGGGTACTAGATACTGCCCTCCATAAGCGTCCTTGTTGGTTCTGATGTGAACAGATCTGTACAGATTTTCTTTATTTCATGTTGTTGTTGTTGATGATTGATCCTTTGGGCAGCAGTGGCACTACGGCTAGTGCTGCTGTCACAAAGCTCTTTGGTCTTATGATGGATGAGTGTGTGAAACTGTCCACAGATGTGTGTGAGAGTGACAAGGTGAATGTGTGAGTGACTAGTTGAGTGTGTGATGCCCTGTGATAGACAGGTGCCCTGTCCAGTGTGGGTTCCTGCCTGGACCAACCATAATCCTGACCAGGATGAAGCACTCAGCAGATGAATGAATGAATGAATGTTATATCTTGAGTAGTGCAGCAGGTAGGGACCTGGAGGTTGTGGGTTCGAATCCCGCTCCGGGTGACTGTCTGTGAGGAGTGTGGTGTGTTCTCCCTGTGTCGGCGTGCGTTTCCTCCGGGTGACTGTCTGTCAGGAGTGTGGTGTATTCTCCCTGTGTCTGCGTGGGTTTACTCCGGGTGACTGTCTGTGAGGAGTGTGGTGTGTTCTTGCTGTGTCCGCGTGGGTTTCCTCCGGGTGACTATCTGTGAGGAGTGTGGTGTGTTCTTGCTGTGTCCGCGTGGGTTTCCTCCGGGTGACTGTCTGTCAGGAGTGTGGTGTATTCTCCCTGTGTCTGCGTGGGTTTCCTCCGGGTGACTGTCTGTCAGGAGTGTGGTGTATTCTCCCTGTGTCTGCGTGGGTTTACTCCGGGTGACTGTCTGTCAGGAGTGTGGTGTGTTCTCCCTGTGTCTGTGTGGGTTTCCTCCGGGTGACTGTCTGTGAGGAGTGTGGTGTGTTCTTGCTGTGTCCGCGTGGGTTTCCTCCAGGTGACTGTCTGTGAGGAGTGTGGTGTGTTCTTGCTGTGTCCGCGTGGGTTTCCTCCGGGTGACTGTCTGTCAGGAGTGTGGTGTATTCTCCCTGTGTCTGCGTGGGTTTCCTCCGGGTGACTGTCTGTCAGGAGTGTGGTGTATTCTCCCTGTGTCTGCGTGGGTTTACTCCGGGTGACTGTCTGTCAGGAGTGTGGTGTGTTCTCCCTGTGTCTGTGTGGGTTTCCTCCAGGTGACTGTCTGTGAGGAGTGTGGTGTGTTCTTGCTGTGTCCGCGTGGGTTTCCTCCGGGTGACTATCTGTGAGGAGTGTGGTGTGTTCTTGCTGTGTCCGCGTGGGTTTCCTCCAGGTGACTGTCTGTGAGGAGTGTGGTGTGTTCTTGCTGTGTCCGCGTGGGTTTCCTCCGGGTGCTCTGGTTTCCTCACACAGTCCAAAAACACATGTTGGTAGGTGAATTGGTGACTCAAAAGTGTCCGTAGGTGTGAGTGTGTGAGTGAATGTGTCACCCTGCAAAGGACTAGCGCCCCCTCTAGGGTGGGTTCCTGCCTTGCGCCCAGTGATTCGGGGTAGGCTCCGAACCCACTGCGACCCTGAACTGGATAAGTGTTTTCAGACAATGAATGAATAAATGAGCGTTTGATATTTGGTGCCATTCTTTGCTTCAAATCACCTTTGATTGTGATTTGTGAGATGGAACGTCTACGATTATGGAGAGACGCAGTTCTAAGCGCTGGGTCTTTTAAGGGGGAATGGTGTGTTTGAGGGAAAATAATGATTGTCTGTACTCATAACAAAGGTCTGCTTTGTGTCTACTTTCTGCTGCTGGCTGTCGCCACATGACCACAGCTATTGTGCAAGTAATTTAGAGCAGTGTGCAGGATATCGATGCAGTGTATTAGACTTATTCATTAAAAGATCTTAGAATAAAACAGAAAATATTCCTCTATGGGGCGGCACGGTGGCGCAGCAGGTAGGTGTCGCAGTCACACAGCTCCAGGGGCCTGGAGGTTGTGGGTTCGATTCCCGCTCCTGTGACTGACTGTGAAGTGTGGTGTGTTCTCCTTGTGTCTGCGTGGGTTTCCTCCGGGTGCTCCGGTTTCCTCCCACAGTCCAAAAACACACGTTGGTAGGTGGATTGGCGACTCAAAAGTGTCCGTAGGTGTGAGTGTATGTCTGTGTTGCCCTGTGAAGGACTGGCGCCCCCTCCAGGGTGTATTCCCACCTTGCGCCCAATGTTTCCAGGTAGGCTCTGGACCCACCGCGACCCTGAACTGGATAAGCGCTTACAGATAATGAATGAATGAATATTCCTCTATGATCTTGTAATGTAAGTCTTAATCACTTAACCTTCAATAAGATTCTCGCACCAGTCCGATTGTGACTGAGGCTGAATTTGTCAGAGGCCCTGATTAGGAAGCCGCGCGAAACATTTGTTGCCTCTAGGTGTTGACTGGAGCCTTTTTTTCTGGTTCATTTATTCCTAATTAGTGAAATAGTCACAGTTTACACGACAAATGTGTGTTTCACACAGCACTGAGGGGGGGGGGAAACCCTGAGATATCAAACTTGGGAGGTGTTATTAGGATGTTTGATCTTTTTGATGCCATTGCTTGAGCTCGTCACCTTTGATTAACTCCAGAAGGTCATTGGCAGATAGTGAGAGAAAGGTTGAGTGATAGGGAGCAGTTTGTGGCTTAAAGCCGAACCCTGGCGTCACTTCAGGCTTTTAGCTCATCACAGATGCGTTTGAAGTCCGATGGCATTTAGTCAGGCTTTGATGTCTGGATCCAGCCTCTGAGACTCGGAGCCTCCAGTAACAACCGTGGAAGATCCTCATCTATCGTCTCACAAAATTATCTTCCTTTGGTGCAGTCGGAGGAATTAGAGTAAAACAGGGCTACAGTTTCGGGAAAATATCAGTCTGCGTTGTGAAATATTCAGACGCTGAGATCTAACAGAGCTTTGCTGTTACCCTCTGTGTCAGGCTCAATCCTGGTCTCTTTTTTTATATATATATAGTTTCAAGAAATATTCTTACTCTCCCTTTAAAATCATGCTCTCTATATGGGACTTACTTTAGGAAAAACAACTGTAACAATGGATAAGGACTGAGTGGTAGGAGAAACAGTGCAGTATTCACATTATTTTGTGTTTAATACCACCATCAGTATACTACAGTAATTTTTCTTCTTAGCCAGAGCGCCCCTTTGAGTCCATTATATCATTAAACTGCATTTCTGTCACTGTCCACAAGATGGTGCTGTTCTCTCTTGATAAGAACAAGAGCTTCGCTGCTCTATTTTTTTTTTTTTTTACTTCCCCAAAGCATCTTAAAACTAAACATTTCCTAAATGTAGCACCTCGCTATCAGTTAAAGATTTAAACACCAACATAATTTTAAGAAACTGGGCTCAGAAACATAATAAATGATATATATATTCCAATGAGGCCAGACTCCAAGTTTCAGAAATAATTCTTCATATGCGTTTCCGAAGGAGACAGATCCGAATTGTAAGTTACAGACTTAAAATATAAATATGTAGGTCCTAAAAGATGAGAATATAAGGTGTTAGAATAAAACAGAAAATAATGTTATATTAGAAAATATTTAATATCTTGCAGTACCCACTGTGACCAGGGGATGCTTTGTTTTACACTCTGCGCTGATTTTAGAAAATTGTACTTTACATTAAAGTCTAAATATCAATTTGAAATTCTGAATTTCGTGTTAAAATCTTAAGGATTATACGTCTTCCTTAAACTGTCGAGCTAGTCGTGTCGATTGTTAGGAAAAATGCTTCATAAATTAGAAAGGAATGCAAAACATTGTCATTAGTGCTCTCAAACTAGGACCTACTGTTACACCGTGAAGTAGTGATATTGTGTAAAATATTACAGATGCTCTTTATCATACAAAGTACTGTACATTTTAAATGAGGGTTTTTTTTTTCTTTGAAGTTGTAAGGTTTACAGCAGGTCGTCTCCAAAAGGTGCTCTGCATTGTGTGTGGTGCAGGAGCCCTGTGTTCGTGGCCTTCCTTCGTGAAATGATTTGAGGCTGTAGAAGTCAGGAAAAGGGGGGCACACCACAAAAATTTACTTTTCACTGTCACTCTGGCGGACGGTACAGTGGTGCAGCAGGTAGTGTCGCAGTCACACAGCTCCAGGGTCCTGGAGGTTGTGGGTTCGAGTCCCGCTCCGGGTGACTGCGAGGAGTGTGGTGTGTTCAGTGTCCGCGTGGGTGTCCGGTTGTGCCGGTTTCCTCCCACAGTCCAAAAACACACATTGGTAGGTGGATTGGTGACTCAGAAGTGTCCGTGTGTTTGTTGCCCTGTTAAGGACTGGCGCCCCCTCCAGGGTGTATTCCCGCCTGGCGCCCAATTATTCGAGGAATGCTCTGGACTCACCATGACCCTGAACTGGATAAGGGTTACTGAATGAATGTCACTCTGGCTGAATAATGACCATGCTCCGTGTTCAGAGAGAGTACTGCTTTGTCTCCAGAGCCCAGGAGCTGTTACTCAAGAGCTTAAGAGATGTCTGGGGGAAAAAATGAAATATAATCAATTGACCTGGTGTTTTCCCCATTTACAGACAACGATGTGCTGGAGTTTGGAAAGCTTGTGAGCACATCCAACACCTACGAGGACCATGACCCCAAGCAGAGACGAAAACCTGTGACCATCACTACAGACAGGCCTCTCTTATGGAGCATGGAGGTTAAAATGGAGTAAAAATAAATAAATAAAACAAACAAATGTGCCATAGTGGAGACACAACCACAGAGCTCAATGTGCCTTAACCCAACAGTGACCTTTTAATATAAAAAAAAAAGACAAAATCAACAGTTTCCTTTGATTTATTAACACAGCCAAAAAACAATGAACATTGCACAAAAAAATAATGAAATATTGAATTTACAAATTCACTCCTCTCCCAGCACCCAACACTGTTTCATGTTCTCGACGTCCAAAAAGATTTGTGAGGTGAAGGATTTAACCACCGCTGGAAAGAGAAAAACAAATATAAAAGTCAGGTCCCACAATGATGCCACAAATATTTGATATGTAATGCCCCCCCCCCAATAAATTTTCCACTGATGCTGTTTATGCCTCATTTAAAGTCTGCTTTGAATAAAAAGATGAACATGACTAAATTAATATGCTGCATTTGTGGTTGTGTATATATTTACAAATGTGACTTACACAATGATGTTGTTAATTGGGATGTGGATGAGTTTGACGAAGAATCCGATGAAACCCATGATGGCGAATCCGATAGCCGTTGCCATGGCAATCTTCTGGAATTCTGTAACAGGGGAATTTTAAAATTAATCAGTGTTATTTTAACCTAACATCTGGGCTTTTTGTGGTATACGATTTTTAAGGCGTCTGCATACTTCCTGTAGTTGCCAGTGTTTGCCAAACACAAAATTGTGGAGAAAATTAATAACTCATGATCTTACAAGGCAGTTATGTCCCAAAACATGGCGGCTGGGCGAAGGACACGGACATACACACTATACAACAAAGCTGTGATTGGTCAAACTTGTAGGTAGATGAAGGTGCTTTTGGATTTGTGTAATCCTCACGGCAGTTGTCTCCACATAAAATATTAAGCTGAGGTCTTAAGATAAAGTATAACACCATAAGTGAATCCTGTTGGTGCAATATATAACAAAAGATAATCTGCATTTTGGACATCAACTTAGATAAAGCCTACACAAAAAAAGCAATCCTCCTTCTTGGTGTCATTTCTATCACCATCTGGCTATTTGTATCTCAAATCAGGCTTCTGTGTACAAATCTGTGGTGGATAACTGACCTTTTCTGTCTGGTTTTGTGCATCTTTTGACGAGTCTGATGGAGTCCTTCACGAACTGCCTCCCGGGCTCAACAAACTGCATGACCTGATCCATGTCTGCTTTGGCTGAAGACAGAAATACATATATATTTCAGCTAAAACAAAACTGAAGGAGTAGTACATTAGGACCACAACCTGAAAACGTACAGTTTCTAAAGTGTAAAGTTCTAAACAGTGTCTGTAATAAACACTTAACTCTTAACTCTGAGGACAATACACAACTTACATCAGGCTTTATCAAGATCCATGTTTTTTCTTAATTAAAAAAAGGTTATGTATTTAAGCTTTCTCTCCATTTAAAGTTATTAGATACAAAAAAAAATGTTAAACGTGGCTTATATTCATATACAACACTGCGATTCATGTTAAAAAGGCTTAGTGTAAGTAACATTCACAATATGAAAAACACTTCATAACCTAGGTTTGTGTTAAATAACTTGTTAAAGTAACGTGTTAAATGTATGCTCGTTTCTTCTCTACATATTTCGGACACAAATATCAACATTTTATAACTTAAATGGAATGTATAAACTGTCTTTTAGACGAGCTTAAGTTAGACTTTTCCGTTTCACATTCAATACCTATCACTATAGTAATAACGCACCCCATTTAAGGTGGAAAGGAACATTTCGAGTAAGGCCAAACCCATCCACAGTTTGTTTCAAACTAACACTGTAATAGCCAAACAGAACATAACACATTTAAAACATCCATAGGTTACACTGAAGTAATTTAACGTTCTCTTTTTAGTTAGACTAATTTCCACCGTGAAATTCGTGTCGAGAAATCCTAACGCTGTGAGAAAGGAGTAAACATTAGATACAAAACTTAGTTTAGAAGTTACACCAAATAAAACTTTAAATTCTTTAAACAAGTAAGAAGAATAGCAAAGAACCCACCTGTGTTATTAAACCAAGGTCTGAAGCGAGGTTTTAGCTGCTGCTCTTTATGTTCACTAAAGCCACGTAGTTCTTAGCTAGACCAAAAGGATGACGTTGCGTACACATACGCATGCGCACAATCCTGTTCTAGTCATAAAATGGTGCCGCCTTGTTTTTGGGGCGCGTTCAAAATGGCTCCCTCTTCCCTCTCTAGGGTACTTCATTTTTGGGTTCTGCTGCCAAACGTGTGTAATGTAATTCTCACAGTGATTTGTACATGTGTTTGATGTATACAAAAAGTATTTCTACAAAATAATAATAATAGTTTGGGTGTAGAGTTTTTTTCTGTTAACTACATAGTGCACTACGTAGGGCTTAGGATGCCAACTGAGCAACACCGTGGTATATGTTCGTCAAACCATCTTTAAAGACGAACTACACTGCTTGTTAGTGATGGGAATTTCGGCTCTTTGAGGAGCCGGCTCTTTTGGCTCGGCTCTTCATAAAGAGCCGGTTCTTTCGGCTCCTAAATGGCTCTTTGTTTTACCACTTATTTCCACTGGTACAGAACAATATTATCTACATTTTACATGACTATATGGACAAAATATTGTTCAATATTAAAAATAAGTAGTGTTGCAATGGCCAGTTGTTTTTATGGCTGTCTTGTAATAACTCACTCACACATTCAATTGTATAAATAACTTTAAATAATAACTTTAAATTATAAATAACTTTACATTTTTATTTAAACACCTTAATAAAAAAAATCACTTGTAAACTCTGAAGTATAGCCAATGGAACCCAAAAGGTAGGTATTACAAAATAGCTTATTAAATTAAATAATCATCCATTTCTGGGTAATAAAATAAACAAATAGTCTGCAAAGTGCAAAACAGCAGCATTCAACGGTAGTGATTAAAACAACCACAACTGTCAACAAATATTTAACTGATTTAACATATTCTTAATCTATTTTTTGGAAGGCAGATTGGCATTCAGGAAAACCAAGTGTCTCAGCTTGGAGGGTTGGAGCTTGCTTGTTGTTCTCTGATTGGTTGAATGACAAGCCTTAAAAAAATGGCTCGGTCTTAGACGGGACCCAGCTCTCATCGTTCACTTACAAGAGCCGGCTCTTTGAACCGGTTCGTTCGCGACCGACACATCGCTACTGCTTGTAAAAAACCGTTGAGCATGATAAATCCAGACGTGGAGACCCAAAGAAACTCGGTGTTTTCACGTGAAATAGCTCGTTGTAAATAAATGCAAAAATACCTCAGTCTTTCTTTACAGTCATATGGTGATGAGTAATGTTTACAAAATAAAAAAAGCCAATGAATTAATTTAATATTTCACAAACAGTAAACCTCATTGTGTTATCCGAGGATTTATAGTGCATGGTAAAAGTGAAAATATATATTTATTAAGTGGGTTTAAAATCCAGTAATTTATTTTTTTTTTAAATAGTAATAATAATAATAATAATAAAAAAAACACAATACAATTGAACCAGACATTGCAATTTTAACACCACAGAGACACTTTGTATCTGTAAATGTCCCTGCCATGGATCTTATGTCTGTTTTGTAGAAGTGGAAAGGGTTTTATTATTTTGGAAAATATTTTCCTTACAATGACCAAAACCAAAAACAAATGAGACATTCACAATGAGGTCTCAATGCTGATGTAATAATTTTGAAGTGTACTTTATTATTTGCTTATTACATTCATGCATATAAGGGCTTCTCAGTGTATGTTGTTTAACAGAACTCATTTAGTGTGTTATTGGCTTCACTGTATCAATCCCATTCAATGCCAAGCATGTTACAGCTGAGCTCCCACAGATTCTGAGCCATTTCATCATCGCATGCTTCTCTGGAACATCTGGCTGGTGCACAGTCACTGTGAGGAAAGCACATCCACACGGTCACATATACACAGAAACATCAATGTGTTCATGCAACAAGTTGTATATTGTGGGTTTTATACAACTAAGAGATATCCAAACCAAAAAGCTGGAGGCAACATATTCAATTGTCTACACAGCTTTGTCTATCTTCAAATCACCTGTGCTGTATTATTTACACATTTGCATCCTTTTATTGTCTTTGTGTGAAATTTATCTTGCCAAAAAGTGCACCTATGGGCTGTGATCTCTACCTGTAATACCCTCCAGTCTGTTTCTCCAGCTGTGGCTCCACAGAACAGTAGATGGATGTTTGAGCCCCCTCTGCAGATGTTTTGATGAATGGGCTGAACACTTTTACAGCAACTTGTATGGGTTTACTAAGGTTTCTCCATAGTTCTGTGCATACCACACCTGGGTGGAGTGAATACACTGTCACACCAGTACCTGAAATCAACACACACACACACACACACAGAGTGCACCATGAAGCAAGCTTAACATTTATAGGGCACATAGCCTCAGATTTCCTTCTTTTCCCTGAGGTCCTCTTGTGCTGTGTATACACAAGCAGACTATGTTCTAGTTTTGCCTTTTTTGTAATTGAAGTTTTCACTACTGGGCAGCTGTGGTCTAATGGTTAGAAAAAACAGCTTAGGACTGAAAAAGTTGTTGGTTTGATTCCCACAACCTGCAGGAAATTGAAGGCGGTGGGAGTGAAGGATCAGCACTGTCTTTCTCCCTCATTTCACGGCTGAGGTGCCCCTGAGCAAGGCACCATATCCACAACTACTCCCCAGGCGCTGGGGATGGGGACGGCTGTCCGTCACTCTAGGTGCATGTTCACAGGCCCTAGTGTACGTGTATGTGTGTGTGCATGCGCGTGTGTGTTTACTGTCACAGATGGGTTAAATGCAGAAGGCACATTTCATTGTACAATGACAAATAATTGCACATTATTGTCTTAGACTGATTTTTTTGCTCCATTTTAATAGGCTGTCTGAGATTGAGTGTTTTAAAAAATAAAAAATAAAAAAATAAGCAGAGGATGTAGAGCAGTGAAAAATCAAGGATACAAAGAAATGGTTGCCTTTGGGCAGAAGATGCAGTGTGATAGCTCATGCATGGGATTTAAACCCAGTTTTAAGGGAAGGGGAGATATATCGTGAGACCTGAACACATTGAACTGGGTTTTGTTGGATATGGGGGTGGGTCAGGGGCTTTTTAAATGCAGGAAGCAGGTAAATAAATGTAAGAATCAGGCTGTGAGGCTCTCCAAACTTTAGAGCAAAAGAAAAACACCCACTGTTGAATAAACTCACATTCCTAAAAGAGAAAATGTAGAAAAGGAATATAATTCAAAAGAGAAACCTGACAAAGAGAACAGAGAGAACTGACTAGTACTTTTTTTTTTTCATGCTTTGTAACAGGCTCAAAGAAGGACTTGGTGAAGCCAAGCCCAAGCCCAAGCCCAAGCCCAAGCCCAATAGCAGAGTACTCAAAATTACCGGCCAGTCTAGAGAAACAGAATATAGTTTCATTGTCTCATGACTAAGCACAGGCACCAGGGTTAGTCTCCCTTAAAAAAGTCAAAGAACAGGTGCTGCCCATTGCCCCTAATCGTGGTTGATTAGAATCAGCTCTGTCTCCCCCTGGTGGGCTGGAGGTGGTCTTGCAGGTGATCAAGCCACAAAGTAATTCACTCATCCATTCATATTATTTTCTTCTTTATTCCGCCTCGTCCAAAATCAGAATCAAGCTATTTCAGTAAACATGTTGAATTAGTGCTGATAAGTGGACACCCGTCTGACATGTAACATACTGAGCGAGCATGACAAGTACACAGAATATTTGCTAATATAATAAGTAATGAAAAACATTTAAAACAAAATAGACCAAAGAGTAAATAAATATAAAAATATATGACACTGATTAATGAAACATATAGTTTCTGTGAGAGAGCAGGCCGACCAACAATATTATAGGCTCCCACCATGTTGCCCCAAATTCTTTATTTTTAACTGCAGGAATAACTGCTAAATATGACCTCCTTATAGTCCACTCATATACTTTAAACTTGTTTATAAGTACACTGGAATAAATTATTACTATATATTTAAATACATTGAAAAAGACTGGGCTTATAAGCCATTCTATTTATATGCGCACATTCAATAATTTCCATGAAATGAGCCCTTTAAATGTACATTAACTGATGTTTTTTTATGTGTCTTTCTCACAAAACAAAAAAAAATTCATCCTAAAATGAACACATACCCTGCAGTCTCCTGGCCAGTGAGCGTGTGCAGAGAATGTTGGCCAGTTTGCTCTGACCATACGCCCTTCTGGGAGCATAACTCTTCTCACTGTTGATATCGTCCAGACGGATACTGCCCCAAGTGTGAGCCACCGAGGCAACGTTTACAATCCTGGCTGGGGCTGACCTCTTTATTAAGTCCAGCAACAAGTAGGTGAGAAGGAAATGACCTGAGAAGCAAGCAATTAACATAAATAAAGAGACACTTTGGGCCTTGCATTGTCTCCAGTATCCTATTTTAGCTTATTTACTAAGCACATAAATGTGTGGAAGGGGATGCGTACTAGAGAAAGGATGTAAACATGTGACTGTTTGGATGGACTGCTGGTACTGCTTCCTGTTAGTGTAACAAGCTTAAGCAATTACCAGAGAAATAGCCAAGACTAACCACAAAGCCTTGGTCAGAACAAGTTAATTAACCCCAGACTAAGGCTAAAGAACAAAGTTAGTGGCTTTGAATGCAGTAAATCTGATTTTGCTGATGCTCTGTGTCTCCTGCCCATAATCAGTCCTGATCTGAGATCAAAATGTTGAACTAAAATGGACACAGAAGGTCCCTACCCAAGTGGTTGACACCAAACTGCATCTCAAAGCCGTCTGCAGTCTTCCAGTATGGACACATCATGATGCCTGCGTTGTTGATGAGGATGTTCAGCTGCTTCTCTTCTGAAATGCAAAGCTGATCTTAGCTTGATCGATTTTTGAGCAAATATTTGGGAAGTCAGAAGCAAATTCTATGACATTAAACATCATATTATTTAGTTTATTTTAGAATGGAATTTCACAGAAGAGGGGGTTGACTGGACAGTAAAAAAAACATGTTTTCTACACCTATTAAGATTATAATATGCTTTATTCTATGTATTATAATATATACATTCATTCATTGTCTGTAAGCGCTTATCCATTTCAGGGTTGCGGTGTCGTCCGGAGCCTACCCGGAATCATTGGGCGCAAAGCGGCAATGAGGGGGCAACACAAACTCACACAACTACAGACACTTTTGAGTCACCAATCCACCTACCAACGTGTGTTTTTGGACTGTGGGAGGAAACCGGAGCACCCGGAGGAAACCCACGCAGACACACGGAGAACACACCACACTCCTCACAGACAGTCACGTGGAGGAAACCCACGCAGACACAGGGAGAACACACCACACTCCTCACAGACAGTCACCCCGAGGAAACCCACACAGACACAGGAAGAACACACCAAACTCCTCACAGACAGTCACCCTGAGGAAACCCACACAGACACAGGGAGAACACACCACACTCCTCACAGACAGTCACCCGGAGCGGGACTCGAATCCACAACCTCCAGGTCCCTGGAGCTGTGTGACTGCGACACCTACCTGCTGCACCACCATGCCACCCTATAATATATACAATAGTGTGGAAATCATGTAAAGAAAAAATAAAATTAGAAAAAACACCTTAAAATAATTAAGATATCATTGGTGTATCAGTAAAGACCCTGGACCTATGTTGGCTGAGGAAAGCCATAGAAGATAATTTAGATTAATTTATGTAGCAATTTTTTTGTTTTAATTCCAAGTTTTCAGAGACATGAAATGTTTTACTGACCTGTGTTTATAACCTCTGCAAACTCTTTGATTGATTTGATGTCGGACAGATCCAGCTTTCTCACCACAATATCCGGATTTCCAGAATTTTCCACCAGTTCCTTT
This sequence comes from Hoplias malabaricus, assembly GCF_029633855.1. NCBI lineage: Eukaryota > Metazoa > Chordata > Actinopteri > Characiformes > Erythrinidae > Hoplias > Hoplias malabaricus. The sequence goes on from NC_089800.1 coordinate 10,565,131, forward strand.
CGAGCAGCTTCACCTTTCTCCAAATCCCTGCAGGCCATGATCACACGAGCTCCTGAAAATCACAGCCCAGAGCAGTGTATCCATCTATTCAGCCTGGCTCTCATGTGAATATGATACATCATGTTTTTGTTTTGGATTTTCATGTGGTAGTAATTTGGATGCATGGTTGAGTAAATGAGGCCATCAAAAGTAATTTAAAGCTCGTAAAAAACAATAGGAAGGAAGTATAATATTAACATAATCCTTATATATCATAAACCTTATATTATTTATAATAAACATACCATTAATAATATTAGCGTTGATATTTTTAGTAAAATCTGTTCTGTTGGTACTATTTAGTAAAATACTAATACTACAATTGTTACTATAGCTATCTATTATTATTCATTATTCATTATATTTACTCATATTGTTAGCAGGTTATTATTCTTGAACTTATTCTACTACTACTACTACTACATATGGCTTTGCTATTAGTATAATTATAATAGCAGTAGAATAACTACTGTTACTACTACTAATGTAAATGATGTTGAATCCTACCTCTTTTGGCCAGGTCCCGCGCTGTCTCCTTGCCTATCCCTGTGTTAGCTCCAGTGATGATCACTGTTTTCCCGTCTAGCTGCACTGGAGATGACCAGGTTCCCTGGATCAAGCGTCTGGAGGAAACATAAAAGAGAAAAACACAAAACCACAGTAACACATATAGATATAATACTGATCTAAATTAAAAAACACATATCATCACTGTCCAATAAACATGTATCTCCTAAAACGGAGACTTTACAAGTGAAGGCAGTCTTAAATTGCTATGTGAGCTATGGTCATTTCTAAATAAGTATTATTCCAATAATTTTGGATCATTTCCATTAATCAAGCTGCTGTGAAACTCTCACACAGTGCAAAGAGCCACTGATGTGTTCAAATGATGAAAATGAAAACTGCAAAATACATGGTTTTCTTTGAACAGTAATGACTTCCATTACGTCCATTCAGCCTGAAGTTACGCATCAGATTCATTAGCAAAAGAGCTTTATATAGAGACACTGTAGACTCACTACATATCCCTAATCATAAAGCATAGATTTTTACACTTTTAACTGTTAAACTATCTTTTCAAGCCAAAATATCACGTCTTGTGCAATACCAGTCATATACATGCTATATGGCTCTCTATAATATAAGGCAAAGGAAGGTCAGCTTACCTTACAGAGCACATGATTCCCCAGTCTTCCTTCTGAAAATGTTTCCTTGCCTTTCCTCACCAGGATTTCATGAAAGAGATTGAGGTTTCTGAGAGGGGGGTTTAGTCCAGCCCCTTTTAACTGTGTTATTCACTGTTACAGAGTCACTCTCGTGCAAAGAATTGTGGTCAACGGGACACACTTGAAGCTACACACCGGCACATTCACTGCTTAATGAGCTCAAACACTGAATTCCACTGTAGGGATTTGGGGGTTAGTATATGATTTGTTATCAAGAGCTGTATGTGTGAGCATTTGTCCAAATACTTTCATTGTTCTCACTCAAGGAATTTCAGCAACAGAACGAAAGCCAGTGAAGGAACTCTATGGCACTTAGACACTAAATGTCAGCCTTATCTAGTACTATTCTTGACTTCCTTGCACTTTGTTCCAAACACCAAAATTGCACTTCCGCTACTAGCCGTTTCATTAGATACAATTTGTCTTTGTCCGAAAGCCCTTGCTGAGAAAAGGAAATAGACACAAAAGAAGATCTGCAGATCATAAACAGATGTTGCTTCTGTATTTAAAACAATGAACTGGCCGTCCCAGAGCACAGAGCCCAAGTTCAGTGAATTTGTTTGGGAAAATACAGCCAATGGCTGAGAGTGAGCATTGAAAAGGTGAAAAGAAATCCCTTTCCTTAAAAAACAACAAGCAAATCTACCAAAATGCAGGTAAAAAGCAATAAACGCAAAGAGTGAACACAGTAACTACAAGGAAAAAAATAATGCTATGTGTGGTGGGACCTTTTGAACCCGGGTGAACAGAAAGTCAGTTCAGAAAAAGACATCTGCATGGTCTTTTTTCATATTTGAACATATTTATTTGTTTATTTCTTTCAGCTCATTGTACGAATAAACATCAGACATGCAAATAGTACCATGGCCTTGTCATAAAGCATGAATACAACATTCTTACTGAATTTAGATATTCCATTTCACATCCTCTTCACATCCGTCATATCATCAGATACAGTGTAGTGTGGTAGTGGTGTATATGGATCATACATCTTTGAACTGTTTTCAGTAAAGAGGATTACAAGCTGATATTAGGAAGGCTATGAAGATTCAGATGAGCTTGTTTAGAGACCATTTAACACGCAGAATCACCAGGTGAAGATGGCATATTTCATTTCCAGCGAATGCCAAGCAGATGGCAGCTGGCAGCCCAGAGCCTGGCAGCAGTGGCATCGTCTCTGGCAGCTCTGGAGCATGGTGCCAGCGCACAGTTACTGAAAACAAACAAGATTAGGGTGCTGCATTGCAATTTAGGCAAGGGCAAAGATTTACATCCATATGGTGAGGCATGTAAGAAGCAAAAAAAATAAAAGTATAAAAGGCATGATTCCATGTAAAATGTAATTTACACAATTTTCCTTTTGACTTAACAATCCAAAATTTCCATCTTTGGTTTTGGACCTGTTAGCATAGCAGTGCTAACACTCATAAATTCCCACAGGTCACTGTATCACAAACACTTTGTTTCATATTTGATGCACAGTTTGTTTTAGTCATACTGTAGTCCCTCATCAGTTGCCAGTTCCTGGCCACAGAGACACTCAGTAGTGACCAAACTGACCACTGATGGATGGGTAATGGAGGGGCTTACAAACTGTGCAGCTACAGATGGCCCCTGTAAATCTGCGCCTATATTATAAACCTTGAAGGTGTTTCTAATAACGTTTTCTGTGACTGAGAATACAAAGTAAGATGTTTATATTTCCTTGCTCACCTATAGTAGCCCCCGTTGAGAAGGTCAGGGGTCAGGGCGCAGTAAAGTGTGGTGTATGCTCCCTCAGCAGGAGTTCGGATCAGAAAGCCAAATGTCTTCACAAAGAACTGGAAGGACTTCTTCATGTGCCGGACCAGAGCAGTGTTCACCAGCCCGGGGTCAACCGCACAAACGGTCACTCCCAGATCTATCAAGGCAAGGTATGTTTATTAATAGAGTACCTGTCATACACAGCAGAGATTCAAAGTGCTTTGCTGAAACAAAAGGAACAGTAAAAAGCAATTAATCAAGAATTAGAACTAAAAACATAAAGGGCTTTTAAAAGAATTAAAACAGTGTCATAAAAGTAACGATATGATAAAAAAATTTATTTAAACATAAAACATAAAAGAATTAAAATATTACTGTTATCTAGAACCTCAGAAAGACTTTTGCATGCAAGGAAATAAAATAATAATAATAATAATAATAATAATAATAATAATAATAATAATAATATAGACAATAAATTAATGTAAGAACTAAAGTTACAGAATAAATATTGAACAACAAGAAAACACAACAGCATCAGCCTCAAATGTTGTGAACTCAGCTGACATTCTTCAGGGAATTATTCGGCTTAGCCTCACTTGCAGAAATCTGTAAATCCCACCAATAAAGCATTGATAATGCATTTTAGGGAGCGTCACATTTTATAATGTGCTCAATATACAGCAAATACACAGGGATTAATGTGAGGTCCTGTGTGGCTCATTAATCAAATTACAGCTGTAAAGTTCATGGTAATTTGACAGGGTCTTATTTTTTTTTCTCTTTACTCTCTCTCTCTCTCTCTCTCTCTCTCTCTCTCTCTCTCACTCACTCAAACACTGTAAAGCGACATTATTTCAAAGGCGCAACATATTAGTATTATTATTATCTTCTGACACATAATTAAACTGTCTTAATTATGGGAGGGGTCACTAAAGCCTCAGCAATGGCCACTGCACCCCCCTGGTGAGGAAACAAGAACCAACCTTCCGTTCCGCTTCTGTAACGCACACATTTATTCATTCATTCATTCTCTGTAAGCGCTTCAGTTCAGAGTCCAGAGACTACCTGTGATCATTTGGCGCAAGGCGGGAATACACCCTGGAGGGGGCGCCAGTCCTTCACAGGGCAACACATGAATATTTAAATATGGGCTTCTCCGTTGATTTTCGTGTGAGATAGTGAAGACAATGGAGTAGTGCTAAAAAAAAAAGTGAAATAATAATAATAATAAAAAAATTAAAAGCCATTATTATAGTCAGCCTCTCGCTTATTTATATAGATCTCAAGTTACAGCCGTTTAGGCCGCAACTTTTACCAGCCCCTAATGATTTACTGTCTATTTATCATGGAGTTTAATTCCTTATAATAATAATTAACTTATATGACACTTTAAAAAAAAGAGTTTAAAAAAACTCTTTGAAAATGAATTTATTACTGTAAGATCAAACAAAATAGACAATTATAACATAAATGAAAACATCTGAATAAAATACAGAGTGAAATAAAGCGAGAGTAAAATGATACAAACAAATAAAGTAGAATGAGATACAGCAAGCAATGGAACTATACTAATTTTTTTAATTTTCTGCATTTTTTAAAGTTATTTTAAAGAAGTGAGTGTTAATCTTCCTTAATTCTTCTTTAATCCTTGTTTTTTTAATCTTTATGCGTTATAGACTGATACATGTGAGAATGGTTTGCGCATTTACTCGCAATTCTCTATTTTACCACATGATGTCATCAATTTGCGCTCTCTCCGTAAAGTTCTACGTTTACGCATGGGTGAACCCTTGCTTAAATATACGCTCATTTTTACGCAAAGTATTTATTTATAAATAACAGTTTCTGCATGAGATGTTACGTACGCACCCTTTATAAATGAGGCTCCAGGAGATTGCCACAGCTTCTACCTGGGCTGTAAGCCAAGCATGGACTGTGGTAGGGCTGCTCCCACATGATTGTCTTTAGTCTGTCCAGCCCTGAGTACCTGTTGATGTGCTCTCAATGAAAAACACCTGGCAGTCTCACTAAGGCCGGAGATATTTTGTTTGTTGTTTATAAATCAAATGGCTGTTTATTGCCAGTGTAAATTGTTGCTGTGTGTAAATAAATGGCCTAAAAGCCAAACTGTTTCCTGCTCTACAGAGAGGTTTTATTTCCCCCAGAAAGATCTTTTAATATCCATTGTGTAGCTCAGAATCCTTTCAGTTTAGACATGAGACATTTACCCTGTGGCATCCATTAGTCACACAATTACACATCGTGCAGCAAATGTTGAGCTGCTATCTTTTGAGTGTAATTGAGTGTACAGTGAGGGGACACGGTGTATAAACTCCAAACAGCACTGCTGTGTCTGATCCACTTGTAACACACACTAACACACCATCACCATGTCAGTGTCACTGCTGCGCTCAGAATAATCCTCCACCCAAATCTTAAATTGTAAATTAATCTTACAGCTAACTGTTGTAAGATTGGTTCTCAAATGGGTTTTAGCAAAGTGTACAACAGAGTGTACAACCCAGAGCTCTTTAACTAATAACTAGAACAAGTGTCATATATAAAATGATAGCTTTTACCTTCCAGTCTTTTGGCGAGCTCTCTGCTGAAAAGAACATTAGCTAGCTTGCTCTGTACGTAGGCCTTGACCGGATGGTAGTTCTTCTCACTGTTAATGTCTTCAAACTGAATCTTGCCCATGGAGTGAGCCACAGACGACACGTTGATGACCCTGGAGGGAGCTGAGTGTTTCAGCAGGTCAATCAGGAGAAAGGTGAGGAAGAAGTGGCCTGCACAGGATGACCAATACATTGTAAATATGTTAATGTGGTAATATAAGTATAGTTTTTGGGACCCATTGCAATACTGGTTATGTACAACATCCTGACCGTTTAAAGGTGAAGAAATAAAAGTATATCACATGTTCTACAAATAGAAATCTCTTATTCAGTTCAGGGTCGCGGTGGGTCTGGAGCCTACCCCAGGAGGGAGTGCCAGTCCTTCACAGGGTGACACATTCACTCACACACTCACACCTATGGACACCTTTGCGTTGCCAGTCTACACGGGGACTTCAACCCACAACCTCCAGGTCCCTGGAGCTGTGTAACTGCGACACTACCAGCTGTACCACCGTGCCACCCTCAGGAAGGATTATGTCATCTATTTTCAGCAATGATTTACACTATATATACAGTCAGAATGTTTCACTTACACTGAAATTACTATTCAGCTTTTAAACGTACCCAGCTTAGAAGATCCCCAACTTTAGATTTTTCTGTACTGTTTTGTAAAGCACTTTGAATTTCCTTTGTGTACGAAAGGTGCTCTGTGAATAAGCTTGCCTTGCCCTGCCTTGCCTTGAAATAGCCTGTTTTATGTCTGATAACTCTATAGCTGTTAGTTTATCATGTAAAAATGTATCAGCGATACCTAAATGATTGACTCCAAACTGCATCTCGAATCCATCCTCTGTTGTAGAATACGGACACATTGCCACTCCAGCGTTGTTAATTAGGAAATGCAGAGATTTCTCATCTGAAAAACAGAAATATTTTGAATATGTTTATATCTAATCATTCAGTGTTGATGTTACATTAACTCGGTCAAACCTTTTGGACTAGTATAAAACATACAAAAATGGAAAAGAGGCATGACGCACTGTTGTAAATGAGTTCTGCGAATTCACAGATCGACTTGGTGTCGGCGAGGTCCAGTTTGTAAGGGACCACTGAGGCCACGCCCAATTCTCTAATAATTTCACTGGCCGTCTGTTCGGCCTTGGCCATGTCTCTGCAGGCCAGGATCACCCGTGCTCCTGCATATACACACAACACACAAACACACTGCTGGTTAAACAAAATCTTATATCTCACTGGATAAAAATATCACAAGCTGCAAATAATGTGGATTAGCTTGTTGCTAACATATTACTAGATTCCCTTATGGGAGCTAGCAGCAATTAACATTGCCATTGGGGTTGTTTTCTTCCTACCAACATGTGGGTTTGGATTTTGAGAAGAAACCAGAGCCCCTGGAGGAAACCCATGCAAACACAAGGAGAACACACCACACTTCTCACAGACGGTAACCCAAGGTGGATATTGAACCCACCATCCCAGGAGCCTGGAGCTGTGGGACAGATGACCATTTATGTCAGTTTATTTTACATTATTGATTCCAGTTGACTGCTCACCCCTCTTTGTGAGGTCTTTGGCCGTCTCTTTGCCGATTCCTGAGTTTGCTCCGGTCACCACAGCCGTTTTCCCATCTAACCGAACATCTGATGACCAGCTTGTGATAAAGAGCCTCCTAAACGTTAAACAAGAACATCCCAAAACACACTCACACATGCACACATCATCTCATCACAACATCTGAAGGTACAAGACCACACTGTGCAAAAGTCAGGGACCAAGAAATGAGGAACAGGATTTTCCAAAACTGGAGTTCAAAAGTTGAAGAGTAAGGGGAAACCTAAGAACTGTGCAAGATCTGGTTTTCTGCAATAATTTCCACATCAGATAAACAGCAGGTTTTTACAAAAAAAAAGAAAAAGAAAAAATAAATCTCCCCTCTTGCTGTTGAACAACTGAACACTGAACTATGTGTCTGAAAGGATGCAGAGATGAAGAGAAGGGTACTAAGCAGTTGGTAGTGTGCTCAGAGTAATTAAATGGCCTCCCCAGAACCAAAACCTCAACAACACTGAATGTGATGAGGATTACTTGGATCATGAGGCACAGAAAATACATCAAAAATCTTCCTGTACCTTGCTTTGAAAAACTGAAAGCAGGTCCCATGGAATGGCAAAAAAATATATACAGAAAAACAAGAGATATTATAAAAGTGAAATCGATGATAAAAAAAAGACGTACCTTAAGCCACTCATTGTCCACTTCACTAATGCACTGGAGGATAATTTCCTACGAACTGTGGAAGTTATAGAAGCTAGGCTCTATCTAGACAAAGTGCTCTGGAGAGCTGAGAGAGTCTTATGATGCTGGAGCTCATCTTGTACTGGAACCAAACGAGGTCAGTGAAATCCCCACTGCCGTTTTGCTGATGTCAGAACAAATGGATCCGGTCCGGTGGGCAGACACTCTGGGCTGGTTTTTGTGCTCCTTAGATGTGTGTATAATGCTGAGAACAAGCTGGAATTTCCAAGGATGGTGTGACTCTGAATCTGCACCTTTTGCTAAGACTGAATGATCAGACACAAAAACAATGCTTCATTCAGGGAGATAATGAGTGTGTTTTACTCTGATCACTTGCTGCGTACGAATGTAAGAATGCGTACGTGTGTCAAATGAGCGGATCTGATGTTGGTTCCAAATCATATGAAATGCAGGCTATAAATCTAATATTTCTCTTCAAGAGATAAGAAAACATCTGTTGTTTTATAGAGCAATATATTCTCAAATATTTCTGATAATCCAGTATAATAATGAGGATAATTTATGAAAAACAAAAGATTTCTTGTTCAATGCATGTGCTTAACCATTTGGTGATGTGGAGCCCACCAACCCACACCCTGTAAACAAGGCCACCCAGTCAGTTTTTTGTGCACTGCCTAAGTCAGAAAGCATGGGATAAAAGCAGCCGTTCTGATACTGCTCTGCTTCTGACGTCAACTACAGAGAGAATTGCCCTTAGAACTGCCCAGAGCCCCTCATCTGTATCTGTCCAATCACAACGCTGGACTTGCTTTTCTGGGAAAGCTCAAAGAGGAGGTTAAACGCATTTAAAACAGACACAGTGAGCGCAAAGAAATAAGAACACTGGAAAAAGTAGAGAAAACTAGAACAGAGAAGCAAACATGGCTAAGAACCAGAGCATAACCTTTGACCTCTTTGCTTCAGTAATGGTCTCAGCTCTTCTAGGAAGGCTTTGCATTAGATGTGGGTAAATTATGGGAAAATTACTGTGACTATTTGATGTCAGTCAGATAGACATGCTTATGTTGAATGATACGTTCTGCATCCTAAATATTACTCCAACTCATCTCTGAGAGCTCACCACTACTTTTAACCCCTCTGTCACATGCTTGGCAGACTGCATCCTTCCCTAGAAAATTAGAATCAATTTTCCATTGCAGAATAAAACATTTCTGTACATTGTAAAGAAACTGACTGCAAAGAAGCCTTAGCAGATCCACCAGGAACAAAGTGAGAAAGCCTTAGCACTCGCTGAAACCTACACTGACCATTTGACAAACTTTTCTGAGAGGCCAGTTATGTCAAACCATCTCAGGTGACAGTGGGAAACTTCATTTTCACAGCTTCTCTCTTAAAAATCCGGTGGTTTCCAGTCAAACAGGAGGAGCACCTGTGTCCATGTCTGGATTTCTCCCTGACACTCGATCCACTGTGCTGTGTTTGGACTTGGGGAACATGCAGAAGCAGCATCGAGAGTCCAAATAATGACCCCACTGCTGATTTCTCAGTGTCCACCCGCTCCCAAAACTCTCAGGAGGCATAATAACCACTCCTGATTAGTGAATGCAAATGGAGGTTTACTGTCAGCATAAACCAGAAAACAGTGATGGATCTGTGGGTGAAGCAAAGTGGAGGGAAGATACGGTGAAACATGATGTTATATTTGACCAGTATTAATTTATCTGCCTCACATCTTCTACACCTGAGCAGTTTAAAAACAACTTGTGTTATTTGGTGAAGTGTTAGCTTTCAGTGAGGAGTTAGCATTCTCTGTGTTAAAGAAATACAGTTTAGCTCAACATCTACCTTATGAATCTGTAGATTACATCTGATTTTCACAGGAAAATACATGCTTGGTTCATTGGTGATAACATCAGAAGGTTGTTATTTACTTACAATATCATGTTTCTTTCTGAACGTTGCACTTCCAAGCAGTACTTCACCCTTATGTCCACCAGAGGGCAGACACTCCCCATTTTCATTATCTCTTAGAAAAGCCTAGGTGTGCTATTGTCTTTTTGGTAAACTAAGTCCTGTCCAGTCACAAAATCCAGTTTGTGCAGAAAAGGCAACACGTTTCTGAGTTGGTGTCTCATCGCTGTGGAAAAGCAGACTGATTGTGTGTCTGTAATCAAGCTGAAGTCTTTTTCATGTGGTCCAAACACAATAGCTACAGCCCACGTTTCTTGACCTTCTGACAGCTGGGAGACATTCAGCTCTGTAATTGCAGGTTTAACATCAACACTGGCTCGGCGGAGAATTTGAGGTTTTACTTTAGGTTCAGTTAGAAAAACTCTCTGTAAACAGCAAGTCTTAAAACAGGAATACGCCCTTAAGTCTCACACTCGCAAAGATGTCTGTACAAATGATTTTATTTCCAGTTATAGAAGGTTTCAGCTCTGGTAACTGATACATAACATTTATATACACATGTAATGAATGTCCAAAGAATGGCTACACTCCTTTTTATTTCAGTAAAACTGAATGGTCATGTTAGCGGCTAATAATGCCACCATAAGATTGAACAGAACAAGAGAATCCCAAACCAAAGACAAAAGACATACAAATCTTTAAAAAACATGGCAAAAACGCCAGACACTATTTTATGTTGCTCTTCATTGACAGTCTTTTCATGGAGCATTAATTACAGTCCATAATGCAAGCTCTCAGTGAGATGTCATGCACTATTCCTCCTTAAAATAGGCTCAAAAAGAAGGGACACATGGGATGACAGGCCTCAAGCGCGAGGCCCAGTTTAATTCTTGATTTCTCTGGACGCCGTCTTGATTTTGCTTGGCTAGAGTTGCTCAACAGTAGTTTTGACTTCGTATCCCACTGTTCTGACTAAAACCACATAGACAGTATGGGCCAAGGCAAAATGAGATATAAATCATAGTTGTATGTAAATTTATAGCATTTTTTTTTTCAGATTCCTGATTATGAACAAGTAGAAAACACACAAACACACATATCATGTTTAACAAATGCACAGCATTTTTCATTACCATAGCACTCTAGATGCTAGGATAAATATCAGTAAACCAGTGGTCACCAACTCTGTTCCTCTTGGCCAACGTAGGCTGCAAAATCTTAAAAGCCCTCAATAATAGAGGTTAAGTTAGATAATCATGCCTCAGCCAATAAGAGGCCATGGTTTATATAACATTAAATATGAAGACATTTAAAAGCATATCTAGATGAAACTGTCACCACTGAGGTAGGTAAATGATACATGTCTTCATAGAGTAAGCCTACCCAGTAAACATTTAGCCGTTGATTTCAACGTTGAAATAACGCAATGACTACCGTCTAATCAACAATCTTTTAAGACTCAAAATGAATGTTGAAAAGACGTCCAACCACAGACATTGAAAAGACGGCTATTAGACGTATTTTGGACGTTCATTGACGTTATTAATTGGTCCCGAAATAAATGACTTGTATAAAACGCATTTTGGACGTCCACTGACGTTATCGACTGGTCACCACTTAACTAACTTATTAAGATGGAATTTGAACGTCCATTGACGTTTAAAATATGTCCTTGACAGACAGACTACTTTTAGACCTATTTTGAACGTCCAGGGACGTTCCTTGTTTACTGGGTAATTCATGTGAATAATTTTTATTAAACCTGACATGATTATGTCCTTGATCAAAAATATAACATGTCATATACTATCATTTAAAATACAAACCATAAGGTTCATTTACCACTGGTCATATGACCTAGTTTTACAGGGAACCGGCATAAGTTTTATTTCTAACATATTGGGACAAAGCATATAAAATTAATAAAAATAATAATAAAAAAACTTCACATCACGTTTTATTTTCCCAATATGTTAAGTTCAGCAAATTTGCAGTGATTATCATTTGACCAGCAGTTCCCAAGCTTTTGCCCGTGCCTGAATATATAAAGATAACACAACATTACCCCCTAAAAGGAATATATTCTCATAAGCTAACCCATGGTTGGAACTAGACTTTGTAAAAACATGAACCTCCAGGAGCCAAGTTGGTGACCACTGCAGTGAACTGATGAATAAATCCACAAAACAATTAATCAATAAATCAATAAAAATAAAAAAGGGATTAAAGTGAAGAACATAGAGATGACTCCAGCTCCTCCTGTTCAGACAGAGAGGTTCTGCTGCTGGCGGAAAGCGGTCAACTCCTGGACAGGACCAGTGGCTTCATGGTGTGGTGTCTGTGAGCTGGGTTTGGACAGGTTCTGGATTTGTGCTGACTCCTCCTGAACCGGACTCGCGTACGGCTCCTCACCTACACTCCCGCCGCCCAGGGACGTCTGACTCATGTACACCATGATGACGTCACCGGTGAAGTTCATCACCTGGCCAGTGGAGATGAAGGTGGTGTTGTTGTTCCCTGTCACCTGACCTGCCAAGGCAAAGCATTAGACATGAGAGGTGTATATCTCTAGCGTCATATTTATATTGTCCCCATTTTTGAAACAGTAGCAGTCTTGGCTGTGAACAGTTTTTGGAACATTGTAGTAAGGTTTTGATTGAATACAGCCACTTAGGAATTAGTAAGAATAAGTTGCAAATATTCAATGACTATGGCACTCCAGAGAACATTGTTCTACTGCGGACTTATACCCCTCTGGTAAACCATTGGATATAGTGACTTTAAGACTCGTGCCACTGCTTTCTTTCTGTGGTCAGTGCTTTTCCATTGAGATTGACCAATTGGCTGCGATGGGAGCACTTTAAAGCAATCCACTTGTTGGAATGACTGTCTATATACTCTTGGAAACTTTGTATGTAAATGCATTGTGATGATTTGAAGCTGAAAATAACATCAACAACTTCTTGGAAATCACAGCTATACAGTCTACACATTGGTTATAAATAGAATTAACAAAAATTAAATAAATATTTATTATGGCGTGAAATCATCCATTACCCATGATTATTAAACATGCCACAAAGGGACAGATTTGCATGGTGCACTAAAATATCACCACACACAGGCTCCTATTAAACTGACTTATCATTAACCCCAAGATCACACCATACGCCCAGATACACATTCAACTTATTTCAAATGTTCCATCTTTGCAAACTTGCAACAGTAGCTGAAATCTGCTAAGTAAGCACTGACTGGGCAAACTGCTGTTATTTAGGATTCATCAACTTTAAAACAGAAAAAAAAAAAAGAACTGAACCATTTCCTTCCTCTGAGCGTTTTAAAAGAGGTATTTTAGGACAGATCCTATTTGAGGGGAAACTATTTACCCCATATTCCCAGCATAAGGCCAAATGCAGACTGGCAGTGAATCACATTTCACACATCTTTTAGTCATTAAAGCGTGATTTATGACGAGCCAGACACCCACTGCCCACTTTGACCGTCCATGTTTTTAAAAGGGCTGTTTACTGGAATATCAATTACTCGGGTGCCAGTTTTTTTTCTTAATGATGATCTTCACTCAGTTTAACTCTCCATAAAAACACATACAGCTCACATGCTAATGAGAACTGTCCTGAAAGGACTATGCCATACAATCTGTGTGTACAGTAAGCTGTCTGAGTTTCAGGGCGTCTTTCCTGCTTAAAAAAAACACCTAGGAGTCAAAAAGTCATGACCCCTACACAGCACTGAGTAACAGTATACAGGCAATATCAGTAAGTTGTGGGAAAACGGCTGTTTATCATTCCATTAGTTAAAACATCTGCTCCATGATCAAACCCCAGAGGCTGGAGAAATAGCCTGAGCTGCATTATGCATAAAAGGGTCCTTAAGCACATCTGGTTTTAATTTTAGAATGAGGCTATTTTAAAATGTGGATAAACACTCTGAATGCCATCTCTCTGTGCCCTCCAGGTAAAAGGTAGAAGTGGCACATTGCTAAAGTTGCTGTCACTGGCCTTAAAATGCTTCACTGCCAATGTTTCCACAGGGCAATTAGTTTGGTTTGCAAAACTCTTCTAAGACCACATTTACATCTCAAGCCTTACCCAATTTCGAATTTTGCTGTGATCTGAGCCTTGCATAAAACATCTTAAGTATTTGTACTAAGCTGTATGTTAGCAATCAGCAAGTTTCCTCATTCTAACACAGAACTGCTTGCCGCAGCTGAAATGTTAAAATGCTAAGTCCCTCAAAACGCAAAAATGTCCATGTCCGGTCACACTAACAAGATGTGAATTCCAAATGTCTAGTGTGACTGCAGTTTAAAGGGGCATTACCGGTTAAACTTGCATTAAATCCATGATTTGTTTTATGCAGTACTTATTTATTTAGACACAGCCCGTTTGCCGTCTAGAGAGTAATAAACATTTAAGTAGGGTGACCAGACGTCCTTTTTACCCGGACATGTCCTCTATTTTAGACTTTAAAAATGTCCGGCCGAATTTCACAAACGTCCGGCATTTTGTTTTTCTAGAGTTTACATAGAACTTTGAGAAGCGTTTCTTTCACAAACTAATCCCGCCCTCCCCTACTCCGATTGGTTCGCTTGATTGAGAAGGGGGCGTGGTGAAGTAGCCTAAAACTTTCTGATTGGACGGTCTGACTGTAGAGCTACCGTTATTGGTCGATGACCTTCTCTGTAAACATTTAATTGGCCAGTCTGCACGTCTGTAGTCCTTGTTTACGTCAGGCAAAGCTCATGTACCTACCCTCATCTCGAGCAGCTATGTCGAAACGTAAATGTAAGTTCTCGGATGAATTAAAAAAGAAATTCCCATGTTTTGTGTAGCAAATAAAGGCGTAAAGGACCTAAAAGCACACCTAGGTTCAGCTAAGCATACAACGGCAGCGAGGGGCGTGACCTAATCAGCCCCCCCAAAGAGACGCGTCCTCTTTTTTACCATCTCAAATCTGGTCACCCTAATTTAAGGGTCTAGCTATCAACATTTTAAACCGGTTTTTGGTGTCAGATAACTACATGTGTCTGTCACTGTATAAAAGATGCACAGTGCTTAGTGGGTATTTGTATGACTTTCCCTTTAATATGAACATAGCCTAAAGCCAATGTTCTTGACATTTTCCACCTCAAACCCATATATTTATTACTAGAAAACACCCACAGGAAAACAAAACATTTCTTCTTAAATTTTAGATTTTCAGTAAATTTTCAATAGTAATATGCACATGCAAGTGACTCAATGGCCCTTAATGGGGAGTGTATTTTATGTTTATATGGGGCAAGGGGCGACAACAGACTGTGATAATGTATTGCCATTGGTGCAAGGCATGTATTAATCATTTTATTCATTCAATTATTAATTACGTTTTAGGATCCCTAACTTACAATCCACACAGCTATGTCCCTAGAATATATCAAAAAGTCTTCTTACCACAAGCAAGGGCAGCGTCTGAGCACTGGCTCTGCACCTCCAAGTCTGCTTCTGGATCCGAGAGGTTGTTGTCGGCAATAAGCAAGAGGCCTCCATTGTTGCTGTCACTGAAGGCTGACTTTGGCTGCACTGTGGACTGTATGCTACAACAGCGAGGTTCATTCTGCTTGTACAAACTGCCATCACTATGAAAACCCCTGACTTCAGACATGGTGTCTTTAGCCACAGGGCTGCTGTAGTCCAGATACAGATCCTGAGAGCCTTGCAGGCAGCCAGGTAAACTGTCTGAGTAGCAGTTCCCACACATCGGCGGCTCTTCCAGGGTCACGGCACCAACAACATTTTCCTCTTTGACTTCCATGGTCTCTCCTAGGCCGCAGGAACAGCAGCCGGCCAGGCCCCTGGCTACCAACTGGCTGCAGTCCTCATTTTCCCCAACTTCCACTGGCTCTTTCATGGAGGATAAACAGCTACAGGAGCTGCCCAAAAGTGGAGAAGCAGGACCCCCTTCAGAAACCTCGCTGGTGCTCCCCGAGGACCCATCCGCCCTGTCCCGAACTGGCTCGTTTTCCTGCTCCTGGTTAGGCCCAGAGGTGCTACCATTGATCAGCTTTGTTTTGGAACACATGATCAGGTAATCGTCATCTTGCCGGATAAGGTGTGAGGTGATCTCATACTGAGATGAGTTCTGTGGACTGTTGCTTTGATACGGAGGCGTCAGTGTCTCCTACAACATAAAGTGGGACACTGTGGTTTAAAGGACTCATATTGTTACTTTTGACATTTGTATCTGTTTGTGTACCAAAATCTGTCATAATTCATGTTAACATGACAATTTTTAATTAATTAAATATATAAATCAGCTCTGTTTTGATTTGCTAGCTTGTTTTGTGCCTTACTAAAAAAGCAATCTGTTACATACTTCTTATTCAGCATGAATTGGCACAAAACACATTTTGTCTGGAGTAGAGGAGAGTTATGTATCACTGTGTGTGTGCTTTAACACTAAGGCTAGGGTCCAGTCAATGAAATATTGGTTGGATTGTACTCACTTGTTGAATTCGGCTTCGTTTAATATTCTGGATGCAGTCTCGTAAGTTTACTGTAAAAAAAACAAAATTGACAAATTCCGAATGAGCAGCTTGAAAGGAAATGAAATACAGTTTAAAGTGAACTAATACACTTCCAAAAAAGATTTACCTGAGAGAAGGTTCAGCTTGTCCTTATAGCATGAAATAATGACAACAAATATGACGATAATCAAACAGGGGACTGCCACCACGGCCCAGGAGGTGGGCGGCTCTGAAAAATCCAATTGGCATAGCAGTTAACCATGACAATTAACATAACACACAATGATTCTTTACTTCTAATCAACCTTTTCATGCTCTGCTGACAAATGCATTGTTTAGAATTTAGGATTGCAAAAAGATGCATGTATGTATATATATTTTGATCGGTTACTGACTCAATGCCACTCAACAGCACGGTGCACTGGAGGAGAACTGCCCAGATCTGTCATATCAGCTAACAGATGCTTTCAGGATTAAAATTCCCACTGTGATGAGGGGAAAAGTGGGGCTACCCTGCCCACACTGAGAGCAAAGCCAATTGTGGTCTCTTGGGCTCCTGGCCTCGGATGGTTGAGGCATCACCGGGGATTGAACCAGTCATCGTCCAAATATAGGGCCAACACTTTGACTGCCGCAAAACTCAGGAGCCCATAGTGTGACATTTTTCATACAAACTAAATAAATATAATTTGAAATTACAGGACTGAAACAGCTGGGCTTCATTTTCTCCTCTTTCTCAAGATGCAATATTTGAATATTGTTTATCTGATTTGGACCATTTTGGTGTGAAGCCAGGTGTGGCACAGATTCCAGGAAATTATTTTCCTTTGAATGAAGGTGTGACATATTATATCAAATTCCTACAGCATCTCCTGAAAATGAAAGTAGTGGTGGTTCGCACTAGAAATTAATTTAAAGTGTGGTCTCTGACTTTTGCACATTCTGCAAAGCAACAATGCATTTTTGGGCACAGCATGAGTAGGTCCATTCTTGTACCAGTACAGCTCTATCAGAGTATTCCAGAGGTTGAGCATAAACATGTTTGATGGCATACCGAATGGCGGTCCGCACACCACATCTGTTGTGCTGCTGCCTGGACGCTCCTGGCTCTTTCCGATGGCTTTGCAGCTGAAAAAGAATCCGGGCATATCAGTAAGGGACACATCAGCTGTCCGTACTCTTCTGTTTTGATCAGTCTCTTGCTCCTCACCGCAAACTGGACCACAAATATGGCCAGCTAAGGAAAATAGACTCTTTCCAGGGGAAGTGGTGGAGAAATTAGTCATAATACCACAGTGCGGTAAGACTGCGGGGGCTTTTAAAACGACTGTGACCTGAGAGCACTGCCAGACAAACAGCACTCGTGAGAATGAGTTACTGGGATTGCGCAAATTAAACCTTAGGAAAGCAATCGTTGTGTGTGTGAAACAACATTTTACTCTCAAGCTTCCAATTATTGTTTCATGAACGAATTCCCATATTGTGATTACATGCCTTTTACTATTGGAATGCATTAAAGGGGAATTACACACACTTCCCAAAATTTCTGCATAGTTTAATGGTTAAGATGTAAACAAAGTCAGTCAAAACGGTTCAGAAGTAAGTTACAGTGAGAACTGTTCACTGTTGTGGTGATAAGAACCAGACGGCCACTTCTAAAAGCTACCTCACAGAGATTTATTACATGAAATGGTTGTAAAGACACTACCTGACACCTAAGATATTGTTTTATTATAGGAGTTTCATTTATACGGTAATAGAAAACATAGCAGCACACAGAAAGCTCAACTTCCACATACAGATCTATTTTACTATGACCAGCATCGCTTACTCATGAGTTAACTGCTAAGGAGGTTAGTAGTTATGGGGTTAATGATCAGCCTGCTAGATTTTAACCAAAGCTATTTACATTTTTGTATTCTGTGAATGCCTTGATTCATCACAAACAACATCACAGGGAAATGTGAAACATCTGGGTTTGAGGCGAGTGTTCACAACACACAATTAAAAGAAAAAACAGCTTGTTAGAAAGTTCATTTGCGTGCTGGAGCCTTGTGTGATGTTAGTTTTGCAAAGTGTTCCAATATAAAAATAATGATTAGCACATCACAATATTTAAAAGCTTTAAAAAGGTGGCTCTACACTTACTCTGTCCATTTCTTGCAGGGTCTTGCCACATGTTCATCTGAGAAATACCCAGGATCACACTCCTTGCAGCTCTGTTTGCCAAGTTCTTGAATAAAAACAGCAGAAATGAGTACTTACAAAAAAATCATCTCTATTTCCTCTTGGACATCTTACTTGTCATCAGAAAACTGATATGAAACAACATATAATTTTCATAAGACTCTATGTCTGGAGCCCTTTGATACTCCACTAAGCCTTAACTACCGTACACATGTCAAGATACTGAAATAGACCTGGGGTTAAGGAGTCTACATATCTCTACACTGTGTTATAATCTTCTACTTTCCTGTGCAGAAATACTATGCCCAGCCACAAACCAAGGGAAGCCACTAATTTCATCGAATTTGAACTTATGAGTCATGCATAGTCACATTTATCTCTCTGTGCTGAGAAAGAACCCAAAGGCTCCCATTTGATGAGAACCACTGAACCAACCCATCAAGAGCGAACTTACTTCCAGCACAATGCTGCAAGAGCCAGCGTTAAAACCAGAATTCAGTCAAAATCACCCACAATAGCACAAACATTAGATAGCGTTTTATTTCTACAGCAATTTATTTCAGTATCTGATCTTAAACGGCTTAGATATTGTGCTTTTTTCATTGTTTTCATTATTATAATTATTGTACAGAAAACACTCATAATTCATTCCTACATGACTGATTTCCACCCTCATTTCCCCCAGGGTCTTTAAGATTTATGTATATGAGCTCTGACTGGCTTCTCTAGACTGTGTGTCTCATTTAGAAAGCAGTCTGGGTGAAAATGTCTGCATCAACTGATCAGGTTCAGACTGAAATCAGTAACAACATTCCACATCATTTCATTATTAAATGCATACAGGCTGTTTTTTTATGAGTCAAATAGTGTTTGTGATGTCATATCCATGAACACATGCATCTACATGATTTCAGAACAAGTTGTACTTGTTGTACTCCAAAATGTCCACAGAAAATCCAAACAAGCAAGAACAACTACAATTCATCCAAGATACATCCCTTTAAGTCTAATCAGTCAGACACTTACCACCAGTGAGTCCTTGGCCTGCAGGGCATGATGGGATCTGGACGCAGAACTCACAGTTTAGAGGGGAACATTGAAATCCGTCTTTACACAGACATGGCTCAGCTTCAGTAGTGCTGCTGGGGACAGGACGATAAAATCCTTTCCCTGCAGGAGAGAGAGAGAGAGAGATGATATATGCCGGATCCCTTGGAAGCTGGCTCTTGGAGTCTGAGAATTTAATGACTTAATTCATAAAACACAATTTTCTAGTTCTGAATAATTTACCCTGTTAAATTAACTGAGGAAGCGTGTGTATATGTCATAAAAATATGTATCAAAAGGCATGCCTCTATAGTTTTGAGGTACATAAACAATACTTAATATGATAACGAAGGACCACTGACCATCATCGCAGTACTTCTGTAGAAGACATGCCCGATCAGTAGTGTGTTCCGGCTGATATTCATTGTTCACACACGGTCGGCACAGAGTATCAGAGTTTGCAGTGCACTCTTTAAACAAGAATGTTCCTGTGGTCAGGAGAAAGAGTTAAGTTGGTTTCATCACAACTATCAGTGGTAGTAATTCATTTATTTTTACCCCAGTATATAAATTCCAACCACAAATTTCAACAGAGACACAGGAAGCACTAATGAAGCACTTCTGCAGCTGTCTCTAACACAACATCATTGGACTCAATACTTGGAGGAGATACTTTTTTCTGTTTTTTTTTTCAATGCTCATATTGTGAGACATTTTCAACTGGAAATTAAACAGTTAAATGGTGGTCTTTGAGTTTTGCACAATATTGTTAATTATTAAATGTTAAATGTTAATGTTAATAATGTTAATTATCATAATAACATATATTATGTTATATAGATCAGTTTGTATTAGACACAATTGTATGATGGCCAATTACCTAGGCTTTAAAGGGTTAAAGAATATGATTTTCACAGAGTAGATCAACTAGTTTATGTTATTCAGAAGTAGCTCAGACCCACTGCTCTGTAGAGACTAAACTGAGGTTTTCCACAAGACCCTGTGGCACTGTGTGTGTTCCTCTTTTACACACAGTTCCCCTTAAAAATGGGGGGAAAAAAACCCACACAGAGGCAATTTCATGCCTTCATTTAAAAGAGTCCAAATCCACATCGTCTGATCTACAGCGATGAATCATGAATCTGTGTGGCTGTTTACCTGGTCCACATTTGGAGCAACACTTCTTGTCCTTCAGGTACTGGTCCAGTTTACAGGTCGGTTTGGCTTGTATCCTCTGGAACCAGACAAAATCACATAAAGTACATTCAGCAAAAATAAACATTGCTCATGAACCATCATTTGAATTCAGCTCTGTCAGATCCTTCACAGTTTACTTACAGTGCCCAAAATACTCTACTTTCATAATAACACCATTCATTCCAGGAGATCATGAAGGAGATCAGTAATACTTGTTTTACACGCTTTAACTGTACCTTACTACCATCACGCCACACAAAACCCCATCTGATATCTTTACTGTAGTGGTACAACACAAAGCCTGGTTTATATGAACATTTCTGTCATCATTGCTATCAATTCCTTCTAACAAATAATATCCCACATCTTATATTGATTTATGCATTGACAGATAATTAGCATTAGTCCATTAGTCCAATATTTTAAAGAATCAGCGATAAGTACAATAAGTCACTGGAAACCATTCAGTGCACAGTTCATGAAACATTCAGAGACTTGAGCGCAGTTGATAAATCAGCTTCGCTGCGTACAATCATGCCCTGCTTGACACTGACTAATCTATGTATTGTTTGCACTGCTCTCCGAACTGACCAAACTGTAGATTTAAACTGAGGGCGAATGGAGGAAATAAACATTGGAATAAACAGAGTGTCCTTGTTGATGTTGTGTGTGATGGAGGCGTGCGATTATTTTCCTAAAATAAAAGATGTTAACAGTTGTTATTGCAGTGGATTAGAGGCTATTGCTGCACCCCCTGTGTTTAGGGCGGAGTTTGTGGACGGAGTCAGTCGTATAAAATAAAAGCACATGTAAAATGTCTTTATAAGAAACATGAAGGAGATGCGGTGTGTGTTTATATCAGTGCACATGGGAAAATATCCCCAGCCACTTTTGGACTGGAGTAAAGTGATTCAGATTATTTGTGTAATTTTAATTGTCTCTTTCTATTATTATTATGATTGGAAAACTGTTATGCTGAATGTTGAAACAGATGAACAAAATGCTCTGTGATGTTTGCGGGTGTTAGATCATTTTCATTCAATTTTACTCTACACAACTTTGATGGATGAGGGCCATCTGACTTCAAACAAACCTCAATGACTTTATTTACAGCTCAGTGGTTGAATTATTTTGGTGTGTTTGGTACATAAATTGCCTTTTTCAAACTTGAATCTGGACCTACAAGGTAATGATGCTAACAAACGTCAGCACTTGACAATCACTCAAACAAACTAAATAGTTTCTAAATTATACATCCCAAATCCTTTTGATTACTGCCTTTTATAATTTGTTTTTACAAATAAAAAGCAAAATGTTGTAAAGTTCTCTTTTAATATAATCAAATATAATAAACGGGCCTTTCTCCTCCAATCTAAACTTCCAGAATATAATGTAGAGCCAAAAGCGAACACCTTAAAGGACACGACCTCAGCCACCAACCACTTCCTGCTGATCCACCAAACCATTCCTTTTCTTTCACATGGAAAACTCTCTCATTTAAACTGAAATGTGGGGTAGAACAACAGCAGGGTTTAAAAATGGCCTGTTGTAACCAACACGAAGCAAGAAAACGCCACGTTCAGCAGAAAGTATGAGACAATCTAGTGCTTCTTAGTATTCTGTTCACGAGATGCAAATGATACTAGAGTTCAGTTTGTTTCCAGAAAATAAAAAAAAAAGCCTTTGGCGTTAAACACTGTGCGTCAAGAAAATAACAGAGAACTGTTTTCTAACAGAGGATGAAACATGAAGAAATTTCTTATGAAGAAAAATTAAAACATAGCAGGCCTTTATTATTAATTAATATGCCACAATTATACATTTTGGAGTCATAGCCCAGCCAGCATATACAAGCACGTTTGTCCAAGAGTTACATGTTGGCCACACACATGGATGCCCTCCAGGGTCAGTGATAGGACCAGGTTGGTCTCGACATAGCTCCCATCTGGACTCTACATAACTCACTATGGGCCTATGTGCCAGCCCACATAGAGCACATGCCCCATTTTAAATCCAGCTAGTGTATATTCAACGTGCCCCATTAAACTATGCTTAGTGAGAATATTTCTTTATTGCAAAACAAATGCTTCTTTTTATAATTTAACAAATAGACACCAGTGTTTCTAAGAACTACAATAATAGAATCAAAATGTGGATGTAGCTGATTTTATAGTCAAATCCTTACCAAAGAAAATTATATCCATCGTGGTATTTTACAGGAATTAATATTTCCTCGTTAGATACTGATGCTACACCTCATACCAAGTAATGGATGGCATTCAGCTCCAGTCAAACCCCAGTGAACCACAGCATTATTCAAATGACACCGGACACTTTCCACTAAGCTCTGAGCACAGGGTTATTATTAGCAATACGTGAATGGAAGTTCAGGTTACTATATTTACTGCAAAAATAAGGGATTTTTTTTTGGTGCCCTTTAAAATCCATTTCCATGACCAGCGAGTTTTAATCGTAACCGTTTATCAAAGGCATGTCACAACTGGTCTGAGGTCAACAACAGTTAAGGGCAACATCTTTCAGCAGGAAGTGCAAATAACTGTGAGGTCATGTGTATGTTTAATCAAAACTGTTACATCATGCCTTTGTGATCTCAAAATTTTCTAGGAAATTTTTTCCTTTTATTTATTTTAAGCCACACATCTGTTATACGATTTCCAGAGACCAATCTCCATATAAACTTTCCAACCAAAAAACCCATTATTTCTTTTTCCTGATGATTCCTGAGGAGATTAGATATAAGGTGGTTTCTCTTCATTAAGGAAAATAGGACTTTTGAAAACAGAGTTTACAGAAATGCTTTAAATCTTTGGAGAAACTGGGACTGCTAACAACCACGCAAGAGCTGGCACCAAAATTGTCCTCATGAGAAAAATATCTCCACTCTGGCTTCAGATTTGAACACATTCACAGCTGTTTGTGTCCAACCTCCCACAGTTTGAAAATTGATTTAACACAATGGGTCTGAAAGGATGTGTAGCCAGAGACAAACCCTTACAGGCCAGTAGAAATAAACACCACAGAAGAAATAAATGAAAAAAGCTGGTTTATAGAACAATGGATTATTTTCTACAGAGTCCAGACCTCAATTTCAGTGAATGTGGTAGAAATTATTTGGATCATGCAACTGGTTTAAGAAATATCTGTGGCAGATTTCACTGAAAAACTGTAAGTAAGTGTCCTGAAGACAATGAAAGAATGTATCGATTGAAATTATTGGCAGTTCAACTGGCGTCAGTGTTGTCCCAGAGATATACAAAACATTAAAAACCCATTATAACACGAGGCACTGACTTAGTCTCAGTATTCCGAGGGATGTGAAATGGTTTCTCTTGTTATGTGTGGTTTCGGAGCCTGGACTCAAAAAGCTCTTTTAAATGAAGTGTGCGAACAGAGAGACAGGAAACCCAGAGGAATGTCCACAACTCGGCATTCAAACATCAGGGTATACACAAGCGACATGGAATATTTTCATTGACTAAATATATAAGATTATGGTCAGTGACGCCCTGGATAATCACACGTTTGAAAATATGCACAGTGTACAGGGACACGACTGCTGTCCCAGCGTACAGCACGGCATCCCACTTTATACAATACATCCCAAGTACATAACACTTCTGCTCACAACCCAAAAAGTAAGGATGGAGTAAACTGAAGAGATATAATATTGTGATACCTACATAAATATCCACATCATAAAACAGCCATGAAAAACTGTAAGGATCAAATCTGATGTCATTGTCCATTCTTAGAGGTTAAGGTTTTATTTAATCCACAGCCCAAAGCTGGATGGTTTTATACATCTCTAGCTGACACATGGCATTGAGCATGGTGACCTTAGGCTCATGTGCAGCTGCTCCAGACCATCCCAATTCATTCTACAAACAGTAGGTGCACTGTTGAGCATCTGTTTCCACAATGTGCGCAGCTTAAAATGACGTATTAAATGTCACCCCTAGAAGGGGAACGTAATTCTGGGTCTTATTGAATCATCTGTGACCTGCTTTGGTCAAAACAACACAACAGATACACCACAGCAGAGTTCTCCCCCTGTCTAAACAGCCCTGTATAGAATGATCGCTTTCAGTGCCTGTTCCTTTAAATGATAATGAGTCACTCAGTGTTCACCCCGACCCCGAGCGCACAGCAGTGAGTAGCAAAGAGCAGAAGCTCTGGTTTTCAGCTGTTTTTGCTCTGTTCTCTTTCTTCTCCATTCTCATTTTCTCTGTTTTTACTCGGTGCTCTTATTTCCTGCACTCTACAGAAGAAGCAGCGGAAAATCAGAACACCTCATTTTAACCCATATTTACTGACAAATACAGACTGGGTGTACTGGTTTCACAATGTGTGGTTGGGTGGGCTCCTGATGTGAACAGGCATTGTAAACGTGTGTTTTTCATATGTCGCCTTTAACGTAGCTGAATTTACATTTCATACCCCATTTCAAAGGGTATCTGCAAACTTTTGGCCATAGTATATCCAACTGTAATTCTAGAACTGGTCTACAGCTGCCGTTGTTATGAATCATGCAGCTTCTGAGAGCCCTAGCAGCACAGATACCCATGAAATACTTAAGAACGAGCACAAAGGTGCCATTAGTCCTGATAATGATGACATATCATGATAACACCCAGGTCTTCTTAGATCGTCAAAGGTTTTGGGAACTATTTGCTTGTACAGCTCTGACCTGTTTTAGTCACCCTAGTGTGAACATCACATTGTAATATATTTTCTAAACCAGTTTGCTACGTAGTGCACAGTATTGCTTGAAGCCACAGCATTTGCATAACCGCCGGGGTGTATATTTTCCCCTGGAAAAGCTGTTTTATTTATAAACAGAGTACTCTGTGTATGTGTTGATACGTACCAATCGGTTTTTGCTAGAAGCTGACCTATAGGGTCTCCTCTAATGTTCCCAACCCGACAGAGTACTGACGATTAGTGCTCAATCGCAGTGTTCAAAATGACCTCTGAGGTATGGACAAATGAGTCTCAGGATTTTAAAAGAGTGGCGCACACTGTTAAGACTATAATGCTCCAAGGTGTTCTCAGCTTTTCAGACACAAGTTGTGACCTGCATCTGTGATGCAACACTCGGTTCCCTGAATAGCACCCAAGATGGTGAAAGAGATATATACAAAATATATAAAAGAGTGAATGAATTTATGAATGTTTATATAAATACAGACTGTTGGAGTAGGAACTAGAGCTGGGCGATATATCTGTATCCCACGATACCACACCCTAATATTGCTCGAGTGTCAGTTACATGTGTATTTATGCATTTGACATAGACACTAAAATATATTTCCCAAATACAGCTAAGTTCCTTTTGGTCATTTTAAATTTTTTTGTAAATGCTTTATTTCAGTTGGTTTTGTGACTCTTACTCGTCATATCCACAACCTGACAGTCACTGGGTGCTTCAGACTGACTTGAAATAAATAATAATAATAATAATAATTAATATCTTTTCATTTTTATAAATGTGCACTCTGTCTGAATTACATAAACAACACTGTGTACCATTCAGAATAATTCAGCAGGACATAATAGCACAAGATCTGTCAGGTCATATGTTAATTAATATTTTAACAATTCTCTTACTGTGATGATATGATAAAATCAGCTCCAAAATCTGACACTATGTTGAAATGTTTTGGGGATTTAAAAAACAGTTACATTCTGCGTTGTTTCTGGGCCACTACTGAAACTTTATTTATAATTCTAAAGCTATGTTCTTTGTATGAGAATCAGATTTGTCAGAGTCTGATATCTTCCATATACGCTGTCTGACAGAGATCCTCAGCTGGATCTGATCAACTCATCAGAGGCTTTTCCACAAACTTGGATCTCGAAACAGTTGAGCAAGCCACTCAATACTGAGAAATTATCAAGAAAGTTCTTAAGTACTTACTGAGTACTAAGTGTAAGTATGAGATCATAGGATCATGCAAAATAGCTTGAACATGTTTTACCAGAGTCAGACTGACCAGTGGAGTCTCCGATGTCAAGCCAAACACAGAAAACCCAACCCAAGAAAAATCCAAGAAACATACCACAAACTAAGAGGCAGCACATAAAATTGGACAATAAATATTCTAGAGAGTATTTTGTTCCTGGCTCCTGACAGAATCTGAGAGAAATGTTCCCTCTGAGATCATGGGAGACATGGGAGAACGCACAGATGCGAGGCAAAGACAGTTCCAAACTCTTCACATGAACCATTGCTGTGAAGTTCCATTAATAGACAACAAAAGCCATTAATATTATTGTTAATGATACGATAACTGTAAATCTATGGAGACAACTGCCCATAGACTTCCATTATGTTCTGCACTAATTTGTCCCTTTACTCTTTACGTAACTGTGTGCTGCAGGTGCCTCTGACAGAGACGAAGCTGAAAGAAAGCTGGAGTATTTCTTTAAAGGAGCAATCAGTCAATTCATTTTGTAAAACAGCCATTATACATACATTTTATAGGCCTGGATGTGTCAGAGATGTCTGCCCCCTAAGTGAAGGACCCAGTCCATGGAGCACAAACTAGTTCATTCAGAGACTACAGATCAAACTGACTCTTCCTCTCATGACAGCTGCAACTACCCGCAAACTATGAAAATAATACATTAATTTCATTATTAATGTTTAAAGGAACATAATCCTTGATCACAGAATGACCCATTGCTTCTTTAAAGAAAGGAGAGAGAGTTAAGTGGAAGCGATGATAGTTTAGTCTCCAGAGAACAGAGGCAAGAGCAGCTGAACTGTAGTAAGGAGGAGGTGAGCGAGGGAACTGGACAGAGATCAAAATCCCCCGTTTCCAGTAAACACAGAGTGCACACATCACAGATTTGAGAAATGATGATCTCCTTTTAGTTTAAGCCTCACCTACAAGCACTTGTACATATACCAAAGGAGGCTTGACACTGCACATGTTGATTTACAGTAAATCTGGGAAAAAGGTTGGGACTAAAATATATGACCTGATCAGCCACAACATTAAATCCACCACTGATCACACAGGTGTAAAACTTTGTAACCACTCTTACATCAATGGCTAGGATCGCCACAGAGCTAAGGTCTCTGACATTGCATCTACAAAGTGGGCCAATAAGGCAGGTGTGTCTAATAGAGTGGACAGTGAGAGTTCAGTGTTTAAAATCCCCAAATCAACACACATTACCACACCACCAACACATCAGTGTCACTGCAGCGCTGAGAATGGCCCACCGCCCAAATCATACATGCTCTGTGGTGGTCTTGTGGGAGCCCTGATCACAGGAAGAACAGGGTGAAATGGAGCCACATATAGAACACATTCCGTGACTGTAGAACTGAAAAGTGCACATGTATATGGCCAGTGGAGCTGATAAACTGGACAATGAATGTAGTAACAAGAATGTGGCTGACTGGGTTTTACAGTGGCAGAGGGGTACATGCAGAGACTACAGATTTTTATATCCATGATTTGACTGTAAATACAAGGTTGCTATCAATCAAAAATACCCTGTGTCCAGTCAGATCACTGGATCACTTTCTACATATAATCTACATTTCACCACTTTAGAACAATATGAATAAGTTTTGTGGCAGTTCTCCTCGTCAAGTTCGACTCAGACAATTCAATGATGGAAGCTCAAACACTCACTTGGACACACAGTGTGAAGATCAGGCATGTGATCCATCCTCGAAAAATCCAGCCTGTGGAGAAGTGAACCCTCATCCTGGAGCTGTCCTTTGTGTTTAAACGTCCAGATTTAGTGAAAAATCTTTTCTTCTCCTTTTTCTTCTCTCTCTCTCTCTCTCTCTCTCTGTCCCTCTCTATCACACACTCTGTCTGTGTGTGCGTCTGTAATGCTCTCTCCTGCAGTGGAAGTTGGAGTAGTGAGTTATTCCTCCGCCTCATTTCAGACAAACTCCGCCCCCCTCTGCTCTGATTGGCCAGAAGTTTCAAATACGTTCAATGAAAACACTTTATTAAAGGTATGATTCAGTCATTAAGGCGCATGTCATACACTATATGGCCAAAAGTTTGTGGACACTTGCTCATCCAGCATTTCTTCTAAAATAATTTGGGAAGCATTTAGCGGGGATTGTGTAAGTTTAAATATGTTATGTACCGTAAAACTTAATGTTGAACTGACACCGTGTGAGTGTGTGATGCCCTGTGATGGACTGGTGCTTTCCAGGGTGTGGTTCTGCCTTGTGGCCAGTGATACTGGGTAGGTTCCGGACCCTCCACATCCTTGATCTGGATGAAGTGGTTACAGAAAGTGAGTAAATGAATGAATATATATTTTATTGTATATTGTTTGTGGAGGGGGCAGCGCAGCAGGTAGTGTCGCAGTCATACAGCTCCAGGAGGTTGTGGGTTTGATTCCCACTCCGGGTGACTGTCTGTGAGGAGTGTGGTGTGCTCTTTGTGTCTGCGTGGGTTTCCTCCGGGTGATTGTCTGTGAGGAGTGTGGTGTGTTCTCCCTGTGTCTGCGTGGGTTTCCTCCGGGTGACTGTCTGTGAGGTGTGTGGTGTGTTTTCCCTGTGTCTGCGTGGGTTTCCTCTGGGTGACTTTCTGTGAGGAGTGTGGTGTGTTTTCCCTGTGTCTGCGTGGGTTTCCTCCAGGTGACTTTCTGTGAGGAGTGTGGTGTGTTTTCCCTGTGTCTGTGTGGGTTTCCTCCGGGTGACTGTCTGTGAGGTGTGTGGTGTGTATTCCCTGTGTCTGTGTGGGTTTCCTCTGGGTGACTTTCTGTGAGGAGTATGGTGTGTTTTCCCTGTGTCTGTGTGGGTTTCCTCCAGGTGACTTTCTGTGAGGAGTGTGGTGTGTTCTCTCTGTGTCTGCGTGGGTTTCCTCCGGGTGACTGTCTGTGAGGTGTGTGGTGTGTATTCCCTGTGTCTGCGTGGGTTTCCTCTGGGTGACTTTCTGTGAGGAGTATGGTGTGTTTTCCCTGTGTCTGCGTGGGTTTCCTCCAGGTGACTTTCTGTTAGGAGTGTGGTGTGTTTTCCCTGTGTCTGCGTGAGTTTCCTCCACGTTGGTAGGTGGATTGGCGACTCAAAAGTTTCTGTAGGTGTGAGTGTGTGTGTGAATGTGTGAGTGTGTTGCCCTGTGAAGGACTGGCACCCCCCCCCCCCCCCCCAAAGGCCAAAGGGTGTATTCCTGCCTTGCACCCAGTAATTCCAGGTAGGCTCTGGGCCCACCATGACCCTGAACTGGATAAGCGCTTACAGATAATGAATGAATGAATGAATGAATGAATTGTTTGTGGACACTACCTGAAGGCTGCACCTGCTGCTGACTCAGGAGTTAAGTTGTGCACAGTTTTAATCTCTACATTAAAGCTCTAAACTAACAGAAAGGGACTGTGTGAAGCAGCTGGCCATGAGCTGCAGGTCGTCATGCTCAGTGTCAGTCTGTTATTGGCAAGAGACACCGTGGAGCAGTGGAACTGTGTTCTCTGGATGTTTGTGTTTCAGAACTAATTCTGCAACATCAGTACCTGACCTCACTAATGCTCTCATGGCGGAATGCCATCAAATGCTTGAAGAAATGCAACAGTATCTACGGTAAATTAAATCTTTCCAAAAGCCTAGCTGATTTTACTGCAGCAAAACTGACAAACAGCTAATTAATGTCCTTCAGGTCTGTGTCTATATTTGAGTACATGTTTATGTGTATATGGCAGGCTGGACTGTTCTGGCCAATTACAGCAGGGGAGGGCGGGGCTTGTCGCAAAACGGGTGGTTTAGCGTAAAGGCTCCGCCCAATTCTCGTAAACAGAATTGAGTTGCTGTCTGATAGACGTGGGTCTTTGTTCATGATTTTGTAGGTTTAAATGTATTAACAGACAGACTGAAATACAAATGCAAATTTGAGGCATGTTTTGGAGAAGTGGAGAGTTTTTTTTTGGAGATCTGATAATGGATGGATGGATGGATGATCTCCAAAGGAATTAGGGAAGAGCTTTAAATGTAAAATGCTCTTTAATACCATTGAGTATTTCAGTTGAAATTAGGATATAGCTGTTATTTACCATTTTATGAGGATTAACAATAGTTCTGTCTTTCTGTTATTCAATACCATAATTATATTCACACTACTTTATTAATGTGGCCATAACAGTTCGTTTTACTACGTTGATTAGATTATGAACATTGAATATAGAAAGAAAAAAAAAAAACACATTGACCAGTCAACATTAACGTACACACTGCAAGGGTGATTATAGTGGCACTGGAGGTCATTTCGCTGTCACACAGCTTCAGGTTCTCGGGGTCCTGGTTTGGATCCTTACTTCGGTATCTGAGGAGTGTGGTGTGTTCTCCCTGTGTCGGTGTGGGTTTCCTCCAACACTCCATACACACGTTGGCTGTGTGAAACTGTTCACAGGTGTGAGTGACTGGGTGAGTGTGTGATACCCTGTGATGGGTGGGCATCAATACGGGGTTTGTTCTTTCTCTCTAGATGTGCAGCTACAACTGTCTGCACCATTCAAATTTTTATGGTATGCATATAATCCACATAATAGATTTGTCTCTATTGGAAACAATTAGGATAAGCTCATTTAAGTATCCCCAGCTCCTTAATGCCTACATGTTGAAACATCTCATTGCTTCATTTGAGCTCAGAGGCAAATTTGGTGTCGTTATAACTGCATCTGTTATTGCTTTACAGTACAGTAATAACACAACAAAGCAATATGACACTGTATTCTCTGAGTTCTGGTGGTACGTTTTCAGAGAGTGTTTAGCTAAACTTTACACTTCCCCTCATTTTCCCCCATTTCCTAGATGTAGCTTAGCCGACCTATTTGTGTGATCTGATCCCTTAATCAAGTACACAAATGAAGCATTTAATAAGCAATGAGATGTCACGGGAAATCCCATAGATGTGCTAGAGGAAATAAGTAATAAACAAATGTTTTTGAAATGATCACCAGGGGAAACAATTGACCAAACAGGACTAAATGGAAGTTTGATATTACGGAGTGTATGTACAGCACTGAAATTCAGTGCCAATTGCTACTGTTCTTTACAATGCCACATCCTCTTCATCATCATGTTTAGACACCAAATATGTCTTGGCAGGTTGACTATACTTTACACGCAAGAAAAGAAAATCATGTACATTTAAAGTTTTGCCTGCAACATTGCTATAAAATGACACCATTTGTGCGGGTGGGGCAGAGGTGGAGAGGCTTTGAATCTGAGCCAAGTGCCACCACTTCCCTATCATCCTTTCTCTCCCATGTCCTTAATGCCCCAAGCTGCCCTCTTTCCACACTCACTGCTGCTTGCTCCAAGCTGTTATTACCTGATTTGAATAACCGTCATTTGAGGGGCTTGAAAAGCTGACTTGGCTTCTACACACTCCCCCCCCCCCCCCTCCCCACCTCCCCCAGCCTTACTGCAAATTTCTTTCTCCATCCACTCACTGTGGAAGGATTGTGCAATCCTGCATGCAAATTTTAGCAGGGAGGTGCTAGCTAAGGCCACAGGCTTGTATTGTTATTTATTTATTTATTTTCTGACTTTGGCTCTTTCTGAATTGTGCTGTCTGGGTATTTCAGGTATTTTTGCCAATTCTTGATCCAAAAAAAAAAAAAAACAAGCAAAAAAAAAAAAAAAGGTATGCAGGAAGAGCAGTCCCAGGTACTTTGTGTAAGGCTGGGGTCAGCTGTGAATTACAGATGAAACCCGAGAGGCCTGCTGCACACAAGCACTCAAGCAAACATGCATGAGGTTGAGTTTTTCCACAGTGAGATCAGTCTGAAGAATGCTGGCTATCAATGATTAATGCTTAAACAATATGGAGTAAAAATGTGTGACTGACTACGGTTTTTAGCAGTTAGTTACGGCTATGACTGTACAACACACCATTGGGCTTAACCTAATACTGCCCACTGGAAGTGCAATTCGGGCCAAAACAAGGTTAACCTGAAATTAATGTAGGTCAATCAACTCTGTAATACACTTTCTACAGACCCCAATTCATTTTGACACTATGCAAAAATCTCCTTTGGTTCAGTGTACAATATCATTCATTTCTGTTACTAAGAGCCAGTAGTGCGTTCATTTTAATGTTAAGGTTTGAACAACACTTTACTACTGAGATGAAGACTAGATATAACCAATGTTTAGAAACAGTAGATTCCATTTTTCATTCTCTGATCCACCAAAACTTTCCCAGTGCAATCTACAGCTGCTTGTATGGCACTGTGATTAACTTAAACCACACATCCCAAGTGTGTTGTGTGGTTGGTTTATGGCTTAACGAGTCCAGTGCATTGATATCTGGTTTTGAAAATGACGGTGTGGTGTTTCAGAACCAGCTTGCACAAACATGACAGACAAAAGAACAACTCAGTCATGTGTGGAACTTGCTTTATTCCGCCCACCTCTCATGTGCTTTTCAATTTACTGTCATTCAAGGTTGTGAGGCAATAATGCAGAACAAAAATACAGGTAAAGTCCAGGCCCCAAGAGAATTGGCACATGATTTGCTCCAAACGTGGACAGCCACTGTTCCAGAATAGAAATCTTCTCCTGTTTTGCAGTCTTTATTAGATTTAACAAATAAGAAAAAAAATGAAAACACAGAGAGACTAAATGTTCCCGAGGTTTGGGCAAAGGCTCGTTCTCTCTCTCTCTCTGGAAATGCTCCTGACTTCTGACTCACTGTTCTCTTCTCATTCTTGCTCATGACTAAGACATCCCTAACTTACAACACCTCCAAACACACACACTTCACAGCTGCATATAGAAAGCACTTAACTATATAAAGCTGCCATTTCCTGTAAGCTTTAACAAGCCTGGCCGCACCCATCACTGTGGGAGACCCTGGTATATACTTTATCCAAGTAGAAAAATATAATTACTTGAATTATATGGATTCCTGACGGTGAAAACCCTCACCACAATGGGTCTGAAAGGACGTGGAGCTGTCAGGAATCCCTTCATGGGAAAAGTAAATAGAAAAGAACAGAGGATTTTGCAAATGAAACAAAGCAGCAGCTTGTGTTTCCAGAACAATGAAACCAGACCTCAGTAAATGTGTTTGGGATTCCTTTCGTCTTTGGGAGAACAGAAGAACACCCTTCCACAGTTGTTTGAGAGACAGAAATGTCTGCTGAAAACAATGGAAACTGTAATAAAGGCAAAGTAGTGAAATGTTAAATACTGAATTACCTGATCCAATATGTAGGAACGTATGCTGCTTTCATTGCTGTTATTTTGCACAGCAGTAAAGGTTACTGTATCGAGCTGTGATTTCTTTGGTTAGCTTTATCAGGTCGAGCTGCACCCATCACACTAAGCTTTTTTATTTATGCAAATTTTTCCTATCACAATGTTATTTGTTACTCTCGTGCATGGGGAAAGAATGAAATGATATTTACATGGACAGGCCAATCAGCACGTAGATGTTAAAGATTAAACACTACATGCAAATTCTGTTCTCTGCGAGCAATACCTATTAATTATTGACCAAGACACAAATAATTTAAAAGTCTTCACAAGGTAGAATGAGCAAAAGTCCACCCGTCATCTTCCGAAAGAAGCAGGCTTTTGTGTTCACCTGCCAAAGCAAACTTTTACTGCGTTAGCACCTGTCTGCTGAAATTATACCTGGACCCAGTGAGCCTCGCCATCCCTTAACACTTTAACAACTTCTCCTTTCTGCTGCTTAAAGACAACGCTCAGAGCCACTAGGAGAGAACAGAACAAACAGATTACTCGTGTATATAAGAACACACTGTTCTTGGCCTTTTTATTATTATGACACCAATATCCAATATACATGATACAGGGATGTTCCTCTTCTGTGTATTATACAGTTATTTACGGCTTGAGCATATCCCAAAGAAAAGAACAAAAATCCAGAGTAAATTACACACACTTTTAGAAAACAGCTTCCAGAGACACTGCAACACATGAAGAGGGCAAGACAAAGACAAATCATTGAAGTTCTTTTTCGTTTGTTTTTTTGTGTCCTCATATTATTCACATTTCCAAAGGCAAACAAAAACGTTGTAGTGACGCAAATAAGACTCTGAATTAAAACAGAACCCAAAAAGTGCATTTTCTTTGGAAGTCCGAATAAACATTTAAGACATAAATAAGACATAAAAGCTATATAAAAAAACAGAGACAGGTGAAACAAACGAAAACAAAGGCAGATGATTGACTTCAAGTAGGATGCCCCAGACAGCAGAGGGTCATGGGAAACTTCCCCAGCAGATCCTTCACTTCTTTCTCTGGAAAACGTTGGCCAGCATGGCACCTGAGGTGGTCAGCTGACCCATCTTACTCAGAAACTTGGTCTTTGCGTCTTCGCCCACTAGACTTGCCGCAATGGACATGGACCTGAGAGAGAACAGGCATCATTTAAATCCAGTTGAGCAACTGTTTTTAAAGGATTTTAAAAATGCAATACATCTTTTCTGACATTTAACATGTAAAGGATGTCAATTATTTAAATAACTCCATTTCTACATATAAATCTCGTTTTGTGCCTTATTCAGTACAAGGGCTATGTCAGGTCTGTACTATGCACTGGAAACGTAAATGTCCAGATGTTCTGAGTTCTGTAAATGGATCTTTAAATTTATGGTATTTTACTGTAACTGAGGAAATAAAAGATGCTGACACACAGCCTAATTGCGTCTAGCTCTGGCCACATGAATCTTACAGTGATTGTCCTCTTTGAGCCAGATTGCAGCGAAGTGTAAACCAAGGCCTTTAGTGTGTTTGAGGTCTGGACCCGAGGTCGCAAAAAAAACAGCACAAGGCTTAATGGACCGAGAGATAAAAATACATATAAACACAATAAATAGAAATCAAAGAGATAGAACTGGATATAGAAAGGACTCCATGGTCTGGTACGAATTACAAAGTTCAAACCAAAATATTATTCTTAAACGCTCATCCAAAAATATCTCTGTGTTTTGTGGGAGACTTGCTACTGACAGGAAACAGGGGTGCCAACATTTTGTGTTTGTTTGTGGGTGCCCAAGGGCCTAAAAGACAAGACTGTGTATAAAGAATGTAGGTACTGGGTATTTAAAATAACACCACAGTCTGTTACTAAAATACAACACAAAATACAGTTTAATGGCATGTGAGTAGACACTTGTCCAGAGGGAATTATAAATGTTGGTCAGCGCAGCATTAGGAGTCTTTCCTAAAGACACTTTTTAGTATATTATGGTGATCGTTTCAGAACTGGGAACTAAACACCAACCTGCTGTGTGGAAGGCAGTGGTGTCACACACTACACTACACCAACCAAACCAGCTTAGAAAAGGATAAGATTCATCATAGTTTAAATTCATTCCTGTTTAAACAACCCTTTTTTCAGTCTGAGTCATTAAAGCAATTTATGGAGACTCCTCAAACTTATCACACACACACACACACACACACACACACACACACACACACACACACACACACACGCACGCACGCACACGCACACACAGAGCGAGAGAGAGAGAGAGTATGTCACAATCTGCTGAACACACACATCCTCCTCCTAGAACTGAACACCTTTGTTTTTAATTGCATTAGTCACTACGAATCCATCGATGGACATTTACACAAAATCAGACTTGTATAATGCAGAAAATGATGCAATAGGAAGTGAAATCATCTTAAATGTGTTCAAAAGATCCAATATCTGAAAATATTCTAATATTCTATAGACATTATTCTAAGAATGCTTATGATTATGCAATTATTTCTAGGCATTTTTAGTAGACAACGTGTCATCGAACGGAATAAGGAACACTGTCTGAAGGAATCACTTACGACAAGTAAAACTTTAAGTGGGTTAATTAATTAATAATATAATGTTTTTACTCAGTGTTTGGAGATGGAGACCACTCTGTCAGGCTCCTGAACTAGATTTTGATTCATATATAATACATTTGTATTGCAACATTTTATACAAACGTTTTTTTTTGTTTTTTTTTACCAAAAAACCCAAGTGTAACCTGAAGCTGTTTGGCCTGTCGTGATTGGCCACGGCGTGGAGGAGTCGGTTTGTTAGAATCATAAAGAGTGTGTGCCAGTGGACTTCGTGGCCGATTGGAAACCTCGCCAACCGGAGCGACTGACTCAGACAACGTTGGGATACTTTTACAGAAAACAATGAAAACAGCACAGTTTTGGCTGATATAAAAACTGAGGTCCTTTTATTTAATATAAATATCTCCCCTCTAAAACTTCCCATGAATCACAATATAAAGAGCAATGTTGTGGTCCGGTGCATCAGCCACAGGACAACCTGGGAACTAAAGCTATAACAGGATTTTTATTATTACCATTTTTATTAGCTGGTCTGACTATTTAGGTTATAGACACTAGGGCTGTACAGAAGAACTGTGTGCAAATTGGTTAAAGGTCCTGGAGAGTTCAATAACTTTGCTGACACCTTCAGTAAAAAACAAAACAAAATGCACACTGTAATACGGATGTTATGACTTTCATTCATAAAAAATTAAACCCTACATTTTGAAAGACAATCTTTGTAGGAATGTTAAATTAATTAAATAAACCCTTTAATTGTTCATTGCAATGTGCAGAAGTGTGCTATTTTTATTTATTTATTTATTTTTTACTGATGCATTCATTCACAGCAAGTGTTGCCAGGCTGGCAGCTGTAGGAGAGTGTGATGGACAATGATCTCTCACCCTTGCGCCTCTCCGATGCCTCTGTTTTCCACCTTCAGCTCACACTCCTTAATCATGGAGCTGAGAATAACCTTAGATCAGAGCAGAGAGTAAAATTAGAGCACTGCCGGGAACTCTGACACCATGTGCCCCGGACATCAGCTGGACATTAGTGGACAAAAGTGAATTTAAAAAATAGACACTAGACTGCAAAATCTTGGCAGCAAGGAGAGGAAGACAATATTTTAAGAGCATTGGAACCATGATTGAATTCACATGATAGAGACTCAGATTAGATTATTAAAGGCCCTGTTATTCTATAATACACAGCAAGGTCCAAGTTCTATCGACACCATTCATAAGAAACGTTGGTTGAAAATTTTGGACATAGTAGGTTTTTGTGCTATTAATATTGAGAAATATCTATCTAGCCCTTAATTTACCTTCAAAGGGTCTCTATAGATGCATATTTTTAATGCGTTTTTTAATATTAAGATTTAAGATTAGTATATGAGAAATATAGAGCCTGAAGTTTAAGGATTATACAAGCGACAGGTACACCATTTGAAAATCTCCCTTCAAATACTTGGGTTAAACCCCTACTTATTACCCCTTGGGCAGATAATGAATATGAGCAAAATACTGCAATAACTTCCTCATGATTTTTTATTCTCTTTCATGTTTAAATTTTTCATTGCTTTACCTTTGCAATAGAGCAGTAAATTTGTGTCCAAACAAACGTGTCGATAAACACCGGACATTTAATTGTGCGGTTTACAGTCTGTACAGAAGGTATTTATCTTTTAAAATTAAAAAACAATTTTTATTTATTTAATTCATTTATTTTTATCTCTAAATTAGATCTTACCTCATGTTCTGGAGAAAGATGCTCCATGTCTGTTCTTAGGCATCTCAGGCCAGGAAGAAAATGATTGACCATAATTTCTTCAGAAATAACTGAGGTATCAGAGTTAAGAAGCAGCAAAAAAAAAACTTTGAAAAGCTCTGTTTTAGGATAAACCAGGTTAAAACAAATATAAAGGGACCATGGTCACGTTTATCTTGAGATCTCAAAGTCAAAGCATTGTTTAAATAAGTACGAATGTGCTGTATAATATTTATATCATTCTCAGCCTTTACACCAGAAAAAGTGATTATGTGAGATCTTATGGACTCTTGCTTACGGACAGCTGTGGCATTGCTGGGATTTAAGTTAGGATCCACTGCACCACAAGTAAATGTACATTATATCTAAATGTAATCTTCCCCTATGTGCCCACTGTGGTGAAAGAGAAAGGGAGAAAGAACAGGGGGGGAAGAAGTACACATTGAAAACAGACAGAGAGCAAGACTGACAAGCTGAGGGATAAATATTGAGAAATGGAGAGTGAAGAAGAAAAAAAAGAGCAGAAACACTAGAGAGAGAGAGAGAGAGAGAGAGAGAGAGAGAGAGAGAGAAAAAAAAAACACCCACACAGAGGCAGAGGTATGTGTGCTGGGAATCTAAACCAGGAGGCGGTTCCTCTGGCTTCTCTGCCCAGTCCAACATCAGAGTGGTCAGCCCAGCCTTCCACCAGCCACCCTGCAATTTAACATCCAAAAATGGCTGAGGTTTATTTTCTTTCTATCCCTGCCAGCAGGATAACGTAAACATTTTTGAAAATGACAAAGTTTCAAAAGAGGAAAAAGAGAGCGCGAGAGCGAGAGAGAAAGCGAGAGCCCATAGGTTCACTTAGAATTCCTTTCAACATGATCAGTTTCAGCTCGATCTCTATCAGTTAGACACACTGACTCTGTTACTCAGCCTTTAAGACTGACACATGTAAGTGAGTTCTGTTCTGATTGGATGTCCTGTATTGTGTCATATTCAGAAAACAGAAACACTGCTAAACTGCTGTAAGATGTATAGGTAATCATATTTGTGACAAGAACCCTGATTTTTAAACGTTTTTGCAGCTCCATATATGGACAGTCTACACTAGGAAACAATGTGTACATTTAAAAAAATGTTTACATTATACATTTGACATCATTTCAAATAAAAGAAAAAAACTAATTCTTTCCATGTTATGGATCCTACTGAGTGGTTTTGAGCCACTTTTGTTCCCTAAATGTTCACAAGGCAGCTGGTGTTTTCAAACTATGAAAATGATACAAGGTTTTGATGTGATAGAAGTGAAATGCTTCTTGTTAGGCACTGTGTGGTTAAAGTCTCGGATGGAAGCACATGGGGCTGCAGAGCCATGTGCCACAGTCCCACTGTGTCATAAAGGGCAGGACATCTGTAAGGGCTTCGAGGAAAGCGTCAGAAAACGATAAAAATAAATAAATAAATAAATAACTTGTGTGAGCATGATCCACTCTGCTCAGTGTGGTTACTAAGTGGTCCTGAATACATGTTTTTGACTTGAGTTTATAAAATACAAGATGTCAATCTTTAATCTGTCTTTACTGAGGGTTGAACAAATGTTTAAACAACTTCAAAGTCATTAGAGAAACCTTAGAATCTAATACAAAAATAATTTGGACTAAAAATAGTGGGATTTACCTTCACAGTCAAATTGAACGTGTTTCCCAGTGTGTGGCCAAAAAATACTTTGTGCTACACCCAAAATATAAATAAAAGAAACTGCAAAACCAAACAAGCAGAATAATAAATATTTAGTGAGTAACGTTTGTTTACTTGAGCCAGAAACGTTACGAGAGGGAAACAGGTCACGGTTTAAAAAAGAGATTCCCCATAATTGTGAGAAAGGCATTAGCAGCTAGACAGCCTTTTAGTTTTGGCTTAAAGGTCTCTCGCCTTTCAAAGAGATAGAAGCCAAGTCTTGGAAGAGTGGGAGTGCCTGGAAATGATACTAAGATGTCCTCTTGGTGGACAGACTTTATTATAAGGCTTTTTTGGAATGTGTCTTCAGGAAAAATGATCCTCTGCCTTTGCCATTTGCAGTCCATTTTAATGCAACTGAGACACAGAGTTTTTCACTCTAACAGATGAGTATATAAATGCTTGTAAGGATACAGCAACACGACAGGGCACTGTAGGCCTCAAACAACTGGCTGGCAATGTCCATGCGCTTGTTCTCCGCCGTCTGCATGTTGTTGCCCAGAGCCAGCTTGTGCAAATGAGGAAGGACGACTGTTGATAAAAAGAGACATAAGTGACTGAGAGGCTTCATATACTGGGGACTACAAGTACAGCAGCATTCAAGTGAACTTACACTCGTCTCTAAACCTGGGCTCAGCATTGGGCCCAACTCTTCCAAACGTCTTTATAATCTCCATGTGCAATGAATGCTGATCCTGATACTGGGGGTCCTCCAGAAAAGAGGCCAGCTGCATTTTTACTCTCTCCAGCAACTGAAACAAACATGTGCAGATTTAGAGAAGACTCTGTCAAATATAAACATTGCATCATAGTAGCCTTACCAAAAAGGTATACAATACTCGTTTAAATTGTTTATAATGATTTACTCATGTTTAATTATGTTGTAACAATATTGTTAAAATTACGTAAATTGGTACCACAGATTTGGACTTGTGTACCAGTCCAAATTGAAGACAAATATATTTCTTAATTAAAGAAAGCTGTAACTTGCCTCTCTTTGCGTTACAGTCTCCATAATTGTCCCAAAGGCAGGAATAGTGGCTATCCTCACAGAGCTAAAAGCAGAAAACGAGTCAGCATCCTTCCAATATAATAGTTCAACAATCCACCAACAAGACACAACCACCGATCACTTGAATGGAATATGTGGTAAGCAAGGATGGTTAATGTTAGACGATCATGCCAATGTTCAATACAAAAACCACTGTAACACTAGTACAAAAATATCCAAAAGAAAGACAGAAACA
The DNA here is from genome assembly GCF_029633855.1 of Hoplias malabaricus. Taxonomy (NCBI): domain Eukaryota; kingdom Metazoa; phylum Chordata; class Actinopteri; order Characiformes; family Erythrinidae; genus Hoplias; species Hoplias malabaricus. The sequence continues at coordinate 10,606,453 of NC_089800.1, forward strand.
AAACCCAAGGACATAAAAAAAGACACTGAATAAAAAAGAGATCCAACCAAGAGAATGCGGAGACAGGATAATTGGTGTTTAAAATGTCTCATGGCTGGGTTTAACTCACAATTCAGGACCACTGCACAAGGTAATAAGGGCCGGGGCTACCCGCTTGTCAATTAAGGCTTCGCTCATGCCTCGAAGGATCAGCTGCAAACCAGTCAGATGCAAAAGAGAGACGCGTGGGTCAAACACAAACACAAACACACGGCCCAGGACTTTGGGAGGGAGTGGCAGAAAGAGAGGGGGATTTGGATCTGGGGCCCCGGGGGGACAAAAGTGGCAGCCAAACATGACATGAGCCACATGAATGGATGGATGGATGGATGGATGGATGGCCAGCCGGATGTCTAGAACATGCAGCTGCTTCAAGCCTGTGGTGGTTAGTGGCAGTCAAGCTTTTGGTGAAGGACGTTAGTATCAGGCATGTGAGTCACATTCAGAACAACAAAGCAAGGTCCTTCACACTTCAGTCTTACCAGGAAAGCCCATACAAACCTATTCTTTTAGAGGTTCTTGTGGTCTTGCAAAAAATGACCATGTTTTTTTGCCAGTGTTCATTAACATTAGCTCTATCATTTTTGGGTAGAACATGGATAAATCGTTGTTTTTTTTTAAATAAAAATCAGTCAGGGTTTTTGGAATAGCACTGAAAATTCAATTCATCCTGAGTAGGGTTTCTCCAGGACCGCTGTGTCCAGTTGACTCCTAGGCTTTTCTTTGAGACAGAGGCGAGAAGGATGTGTGTGAGTGAAGGAGGCAGGAGGAGACTTACATTTCAGGATCACTGGAGAGAGTGATAAGTGCTGGAACAACTCTCTGAGCTACTAGCGTTTCATTCACCCCCTTCACCAACAGCTGATTGGTCAGAGCAGGGGTGATGTCACACGGGATGCATGGAAGGAGCGAGCAGAGAGTCATGGAGAACACCACAAGAAAGAGAGAGAGAGAGAGAGGTAGAATAGATATAGAATGAGATGAGGAGAAAGAAGATGAGGGGAAAAGAGAGAGAGAAGAAGAAGACAAAAAGAAAAACAACGGTAACAAAATAACCACAGCGCCGACACAGGACGACATAACAGTCACACGATGACAGAAGCACAAGAGCCGACCACAGACTAATGGAAAAATTATAATTAAAAAGGGCCAAATCAAAGGAAACTAAAAAGACCAGGGACCTGACACTAACCTACGGCCACAGGGGGGTTACTTTGTGATTACAATGATTTTTCCGGGGATAGGGACTTAGAGGAGGAGATGGAATGAGGGGCTTCAGCTAAACCATTCTGAATGACAACAGCAAGCGTGCAGCAGTGCAAAGACATACGGATGCTTTAAAGATGCTTTTAGCTACAATTGCTTTATGTACTGCTATACATTCGGTGGATTACACTGTGTATAGGGAAGATGATGCAGGAAGGGGGCACTAGAGAGGGATTTGTGAAGCGGGCTCTGTCAGCATCAACATCAATATCATAATTCAGCAGTCATTCAAACACACTTAAAATAATTCAACCTTTAAAATCAGTCAATTAAAGGAATAGGTAGTCAAAAGTGCAATTTATCCCAAACGTGTTTGTTTAATTCTGTTTGTTGCATTGGACCTATGTGATCAGTGAAGCTAACAAATAATAGTTGCTTTCTGACTCTTCTTCTAATATATTATTAGTCATGGAATGACTAAATATTGGATGTAGGGCTAAAAACAATAGTAGCTACTGTGCTTAAGCCTGATTTTAGCTTCTTTATGGTTTTTAACCATTCATTTTGGCAATAAAATACATTTTTCTTTAGAAAAGACAGATGTTTATGCTGATTTAGAATTGCAGTGATACTAATTAATGGTTCATAGACTTACAATGCATGTTAGCAACATTAGCCTCAGCTCCAGTGCAAAATTTAATAAGAAAACTCAGACCACAAACAAGTCTTGTCTGATTTACTACATTTGGGCTATGGTGAAAATGGCTCTTTTTCTGGAGGCCAAACTATTCCTTTAAAATTATTTTTAGCACAGTCTATATCCAAAAAAAATGTATACAAATGTGAATAGGATTTAGCTTCTATTTTTACCACTTCACATGCATGCAGAGATGTAATTATTTTCTCAGATGAAATGCAGACTGACCTCGAACATGCGGGCGGCAGTGCAGCGGACCAGAGCTGAAGTGTGGACGACACCGTACCACAGCACTGTCAGCAGCAGCTCGTGATATGCTGGATTAGCTCTGAAAACCATCAGAGAGAAACAATCAGTTGTTATCAGAATCAAAAATCATTTTAATCTTTAATTTGACTTAACCGGTGCTGCAGAATTCCCAAACCCTTTTTGTTTTTCCCATATCCCATTTGTTCATTTGGTTGCTAGGCGGCTTGTGGATATTTTGATACTGGCAATTTTTTTTCTTATTATTCCTCCACAGTGTATTTGTAAATGTATATAATACAGTGGCAGTTACTGTTTGGTGCAATGTTGGTAGCCAAATTGTGTTGAAAGTTAAATTACCAGAACCCATTATGTGCAAAGCACTGCAATAAAAATGCAGGTACAGTGGCCTTTATTGAGGAAATGTAAATAATTTGGGCCATGTTCGCAGGGGCCCACCTGGAACCACTGGGAGCAAGGCAGTAACACACCCTGAACCAGGCACCAGTTCATGACATGTGCCATTACTTAACTTTATCAATTAGGCTCAAATTGAGAGCAATTTCCTGTCCACTACACAGCTACAAAACATTGCTTCCACGTCAGCTTAAGGAACAGAATCCTGTCTACTACAGTCCGCCTACACATCTACAAGAATGTTTTTTCCAAGAGGCATCTCATTTTCAGTTCAGCTCCCAATGTGCACATATTGAAACAGATTGAAATGGTTTTGGACTTTTGGGTTGCTGCAATGTCTTACAATCGCTGTGACTAAGCAAGAAATCATTTCAGACATGCCAAAAAAACAGAGCCCACATTTAAGAGAAATGCTCCAGTAGACAGAATGAGAAATATTAAGAAAAACTAGTTTTCCAGGAAGAGAGCTTCAGGAGACACTATTTTGAAGTCATCCCTGAGATAAGGCTAAAAAAAAATCATTCAGCTGTAGATAAGTGAGTAAATGTTGATGTGACAGAGCACCCTGGTTATGACTGCTGTGTGTTTTGCTGAAAGAGCAGAGCCATACCCCAGCTCCACAAATGAAGCTTTCAGGCTGTCCAGAGGAGCATGGGAAAGAGATAGAGTGGTCATAACGTCCTCCAGGAAGCCCACCAATAACTTGCGGTCTTCCTCCTGTTAAACACAACAAACAGTCAGTGGGAGAAACAGAGAGAGCGAAAGAGAAAGTGTGAGCATGCATGAAGGATTTAGATTAGCTTTAGATGATAAAACTTCCCTGCAAATATTGAGTACCAAGTTGTGAACCGCATAAAACGTGAATCTCTTTGCAATCTCTACAAAGCATATTAATCCACTATTTATCAAGGACAGCCACTAATAATTTTGTGTATCTTATTGACAGAAACTACGGCTAGCAGGATTTTACCGGGAATATACCAGACGTGGTTATTAATCGGTTAAAATGAACTGCCATTATATTATTGCAATTAAAGTGGAACATAGCTACAACCCTCTGACCTGGTTGTAGCATGTGAGAACCCCAGTTGCATAGATGGGCACCGTGGCCTTGGTCAGAATGCCGTTTCCAGCAGTGGCATCTGGAAGAAAATAATACACATAACATAAAAATTCCAAGCACTATGTGGTTGGAAGCTATAATCACACACATTTCAATCCAAGAGACAATTCCGGGAAACAATAGCTTACAGAACAGCATGCATAAGCTCGAAAAAGATGTCATCAAAAAGAATAAACGTGAGTGTGTTTAAGGAGAAAAAGGCATTCGGACACAGTCAAAATGGAAAGGACCTCCTTGGCAAGGAATTTGACCACAGAGTGTTTTTTTTTTTTTTTTTATGAGAAAAAGTTCTTGACATTCCCAAAGAGTGAGAGAAAAACCTCACAAGAAATGAATTGTAAACTTGTAGAAACACAAGTTTAACATTGGGCTGCAGTATGCACTATGCTACCGAGGAACAAACTACGAAGGATGCCCAATAGAAGAAGTCTGGATATTTGTGAATCTGGAAGTTTCAAGAGACAATGAACAGTGGATTCCTTGTCATGTGCACAAACTTGTTAATAAGACTTTCCTGTAGAATTTTACTGCAGCTTTAATCAAGCAACTACTGACTTTCAGTACAGTATTTCTTAAGACAGAGTGCATCGTGTGCTCTGATAAAAAAAAAAGTGGCTTGAAAACCTTCATCAAACTGAATCTGGAATAAGGTCAGACTAGGCATAGGGCAGAATATTTGAATATTTGTGTAACTGATTTGTAAATTAGGACAATAGGTTATATGCAAATTAGCTTTTTACATTACTCGTTTTGATGATTAAGTCCATTGTCACTTGTACAACTCAGTACAAACACAAGCTGTAAAGTTTACCATTACTTTACAACTGTATTGTTGTTTATATTGTTTATAGTTAATATACTGTGCTGATTATTTGACGTGTTCTCCCCGTGTCCGCGTGGGTTTCCTCCGGGTGCTCCGGTTTCCTCCCACAGTCCAAAAACACACGTTGGTAGGTGGATTGGCGACTCAAAAGTGTCCGTAGGTGTGAGTGTGTGAGTGAATGTGTGTGTGTGTGTCTGTGTTGCCCTGTGATGGACTGGCGCCCCCTCCAGGGTGTATTCCCGCCTTGTGCCCAATGATTACAGGTAGGCTCTGGACCCCCTGCGACCCTGAATTGGATAAGCGGTTACAGATAATGAATGAATGATTATTTGATTGTTGAAGTGATTTTTTTTAATTTTGGCTTTAAATGGGATGGTTCCCAATTACCATGTTACCATTATTACCATTATTTCAACTATATACACCATCAAGGACCCTGAGATCTGCAGCTTCTCTTGAAGATTCCACTGGCTAAGAAAAACTAAAGGGTGACAGAGCGTTCTCAGTGGCTGCTCCAAGGCTCTGGAACAAACTCCTATTGATATCCATCGTGCTCCCTCGCTATTGCCGTTTAAGTCCAAACTAAAAACGCATTTAAATCGTTTGGCTTTTGAAAATGGCTGACTATGGTGTTACAAACAGTGCTTTTCTAATGTCTTTACATGAGTCTTTCTTTGTTTTTAATTGTATTTGTGGCTTTGTAACGGAATTTTGTGGTTGCTTTTAAATGTGTTACAGAAAACAATGCTACTTACTTACTTTTACATTATCAGATTTGACTGAAGCCCACCCCTACCGTGTTTCACAGTTATTATTGAAACAGAGTATTAGGACTATTCTGAATCTCAGTCATTTATTCACTTCGTTCAACCACTTTATTCTCTTCAGGGTCACAGCGTGTCTGGAGTCTACCCAGAAGCACTAGGCACAATGCAAGAACACACCCTGCCCAGAGCACCAGTCCATCACAGTGCATCACACACCCAGGCAGTCAAGCACTCACACCTGTGGACACTTTAGCCAATTCATCTACAAACATGTGTTTTCGGACTATGGGAAGAAAACAGGAAGCTCTGGAGGAAACCTACACAGCCACTGGAAGAACACCCAACACTCCACACAGACTGACCCCACAAACACAGGACCCTGGAGAAGTGTGGCTGTGACAATACCCGTCATTCCACCGTGCCACCCATGTCTGTATATAGCATTTGAACATTTACAAATTTAATTTGCACTTTGGACAGCGGTCATTTTATGATGAATGGGACATTCATTATATCAGTATACACCATAGAGGTCAAGAAAATATCATTGTTCTCCTTTAATGTTATCATTTCAGTGTCTGTAGATTGGCAGTGTAATGTTATATTATATAATATACATGTATATTTTTCTTCCACTGACAGTAAGAGTGTTATTCTTGGTTAAGTGAACTCTTTCTTACCCACGTTCTCCTCGGATAACCGCAGGATTTCTTGGAATTGAGGCTTCACCTTCAGAGGGAGAGAGAGAGAGAGACCTGAGTACAAACCAAACACAAACTGCTACAGTGGGAGGCCAAACCAAGCAGTAAATCACAGCAGCCGCTAAATATACATCCCCCGACCCAACCCACCTTGGTGTTGGTGAACGTTTTCCCGAATGTCCGACACAACCTCCAGAAAAATCTCGAGAACTCGTGCACGCAGGTGGAGGACGCCACGTTAATGCGGCCCACAATCTCTATGAGCTGAGGAAGACTGAGGAGGGAAGGGGGTGAATGAGAGAGAGAGAGAGAGAGAGAGAGAGAGAGAGAGAGAGAGAGAATTCTCAGGACCACACAAATCAAACTCATCACTCACTAAACAAACAATGCAGAGATGGCAGATCAGGACCATGTCAAACATGAGTATCTGTGCGGACAGGGGAATGCTTTGAACTTCAGGTTCCATAGAAGTTTTAACAGTGTTTTACATGGAGTTTTTGCATTTGTTTATGGTGTCAATTTTCCTTTCAGTGAGACCTGGGCAAGCAAATTTAGACAGCTTCCTTCTTATACGTAGACAAAACTACATATAAATTTTGTAGATGAAGCTAATCCAATCATTTCAATACTTTCAGCTCTTAAATTAAATGAATAAAACCACTAAATTATATTGTTTCTTGGATTATCTGCACAAGCACCAAGTAGCTTGTTGATAATAAATCCAACAAATAAAATATGGACTCTTTCGGTCAGAAAACTGCACTTTTTCTAATTAAAATCTGCAATTAAAATCTGATCTGAACTTTCATGGCCAATAAAAGAGAGAAGAAAAAGGGCACAAGTGGAAAGCAAAGCGAGAGCAGATGTCTGTGGATGGTCACTCACAGCTGGTTGACCACCCACAGCAGAGTGTCCCAGCCTGTGGTGCCCTCGTGTTGGAGCTGATTTTCATAAAGCTGCAGCAGCACCGCCAGCTGCTCTCGGCTTCCTATGATGGTGGCCACGTCCTGAAGAGGAGAAGCTGGCCGCGGGAACCGGGTTACTGTGGGGTCACATACACACACACATTGATTCTGTAAGAGCCATGAATAGACCAAAAAAGAAACAGCAAAACCACGCAAATCACTCGACACAACTTCAGCACGTAAATGAAAGGGCACTTTGATAGCGCAGCCGAAACCACAGAGCACAGCCGGAGCCCTGCTGTTACTGTAAGCCAGCAATAAGCAGCCAAATGACCACCAGTTTAGAACCTTTAGACAACCCAGAGTGAAAGTGTGTGTGCGGGTGGGGGTATGTGTGGGTCTAAATCTCAAAAGGCTCCCTACTACATACATAGTGCAATGGTCCTACAGTAAAACCTCCTAAAATCAAATGGTGCATTATGTATCATGAATTACGCCATAAGAGCGCAATTCTCAAGCTCAGCCATAACATTAAATGGGCCTGCTTGTTTCTACACTCACCGCATATTCTTTCAGCTCCAGTGACTAGACAGGTGCACTTTGTAGTTCTACAATTACAGATTGTAGTCCATTTGTTGCTCTGCATACTGTGTTAACCTCCTATCACCCTGTTGTTCAATGGTCGGGACCTCCACAATCACCATGAGTTGGGTAGCGGATTATTTTCAGTGCTGCACTGACAATGATGTGCTGTGTTGTGTTGGAGTGGAGTGCAGTGCTGAAAACAATCCACCATCCAAATAACACCTGTTCAGGTGGCGATCTTTAACATTGAAGGACAGTGTGAAATGGGTCTAACACAATATGCAGAGAAACAGGGGGACTATAATCTTTATTTAAAAAAAAAAAAAAACACCTATATGATAATAGGACAAGGAGTGTAGAAATAAGCCATTTGATATTTTAACTCGGTGGTGTGTGTGTTTGTGTGTGTTTTCCTTACCCTCAATGGGTGTGATGTCGCTCTGTAATTTGGCTCGGCTTGTAAATGGAGCATTCTGCAGCACCAGAGCAAACAGAGGAGGAATCAGAGACTGCAGGGCTGAGAGGAATGTGTGGAGCTTGTGTTCATCTAAACCATGTTCACCTTGCTGTAGTGAAAGAGAGGGGCAAGAAGAGGAAAGAGAGCAAGTATTTAATTGAGTTCAAAAGGAGCAACAAGTAGAAGATAACTACTATAAAATTATATCATGTGTTATACCTGTAGTAGTTTCTCTATGCGGCTGAGCAGTGAGGGGATGAGCTGAGACTGCAGGTTCCCTAGCTCCACGGTCCAAGCGGCGAAGGCAGGAATAAACACTTGATGAGTCGCAGCCACAACCCTTTCAGACAGATCTCCCAGAGACAGCAGCATCAACTCAAAACCCTGGAATAAACACAGATACAGAGAATGAGCACAACCAAGAAAGAGCAGTGGATCTTATTCAGACTTCCCACAAGATCTGAAAACCCAGCTACTATCCACATCAGTATCAACAGAACACTTTTAAATTTACCCATGTATAATCATTGTCTGTAGAATGTCAACAAGTAAAATGTCTCTAGTTGTGGTTTAATTTCTGGTTCCTATATGATCTTAACAGTAAAAATTACAGAACAAAAACATTCTGCACATCAAACCACTCCCAATGACTTTCTAAAAAGAAATTAAAAAGGAAATCCATATTAAATTAAAAATAAACCATTAATTTACTTTGTACTCTGTATCTGGCATGACTCAGAAGCAATTAAATGCAACACTTCTAATTAGTTTAGAACACACTGTGATTCTGGTTTGGAAATTCATTGTCACTGTGGTTTCTGGAAGAGAAAAACATTATTAATAAATTCAGTGCAATATTTTCATTGCAGACCAAGGAAAGGACAGCTACCAAACTACTGTGTGTAAATGAGCCTGATTCACTTCGGAGGTCAGGTCTACGTGTTACTGTTAGTGGTAAGTGGCCAAAAACAGGTCTCAGAGCGAGGGGGAAATAGTAGGTGTCTTTCAAAACAACAGCGTACCATGGTTCAGCATCTGTTACAATTTTTTGTCTTTTACAGAAGTAATTCACAAAATTCCTGTGTGACGATTTGGCTATTTGCATCAATTTTTTATTTCAGCATCTGGATGTAAACCTGGCTGCTGAAGCACATACCTGGGAGTGTTTGTCTGGATCGTCGATGTAGCCCATGATGATGCCCAGGCTTTTGACCACAGCTTCTCGCACCATGTCAGCTTTATCCTCTGCTAGCATCTGCTGCAGCATTGACAGCACTAGAGAGCTGCGGATCTCCTTCTGCCAGCAACAAAATACACACACACACACACACACACACACACACACACACACACACACACTAAATTAATGAAGTGGAGAAGTTACTAAACTATATTGTTAAAAAATAAATGTGCTATTTTAAAAAAAATCCACCCATGTGGGAGTCACACTCTGTGTAGCACATATTAGTTCATGAGGTTTGAAGCAATCCGATCCTCAGGTGAATTGCATTTTACAGGATAATTAAGAATAACAATAATCAATATTCACTTCTCCAGCCTGGGCTTTCACCTTGTTAGTTTGTGATGCTAAAGTAAGACACTACAGTTCAGACTTTCCATATCTCCAGCTCAGACAGACTTACAGTGTACAACATATCATTTAATTTCATTTTCCAGTTTGTTGCTACTGTATATGAAAGAGTGAGTCTTACAGGCAGATAGGGGGCCAGGGCTCCACATGACTCTGCCACCAGCAGCCTCCTCTCCGGGTACTTGTGGTTTATCTGGATGCATACACACACACACATACAACAACACCCATCAAGACAAAGACACAACATGGCAGAGTCAGTCCATGCCCAGACCACAGGATTGCGTTCCCCTTTGTGTTTACCAGCCTCATCTTCTCTTTATGAAACAGCTCTTCGTCAAACAATTCCTTCCATTGCAAAAGGCCGATGACGGGATCGAAAATGACTGTTTTCTCCCCCGCTGTGGTGTAACTAAAATAAACAGGTGCATAAATTAAACGATCGTACACGGCTAGGTTTTACAGCTAAGAATGCACTCATGGACACAGACTGGAGGGCGTTAGTTTTGGTTATTGTAGAGGCTTTGATGGTACAATGGGAAGTTACACATCTATAATGAAGGTCCTTTGTCTACATTCGAGTGTGTGTCTACCAGGTGTTCCATATTTATGAGAATCCCACGCAAAGGAGGAAGAAACAACTTGTGAGGTCTGTCTTTCTCTTCTTAGAAATATAATTTTTAAAAAGATACTATGCTATATATATGTATATTTAAAAAAAACAAAGGACTGTTTTGTTTTTGTTTTGGTCCTTAAAGATTTGTAACCAAATATTTCACAACTGTGTGTACTGTCATCAAAAAATATTGCATCTCCAATTCTTGACCTTTCTGAATTTCTTACCTTTGTTTCAACATCCAGATAAACTTGCACTGAATTAAATTTTCACCACAAACTGACGGAAAGAAAAGGCTCAAAATTATAACAGAGGCACAAAGTGTCATTGATGCCAAGCACAATAGCGCCCCTTGTGGACCAGTGTGTAAACATGAGACAGCAAGTGAGAAATAGCACTCCCTTAAAGTACAATTCCTAACAATTAATTATTAAGTGAGTTACAAGTTCCATGAAATGCTTTGCATCTACAAAACAGTTTGTTCCATTACAAGAATGTTTTTTTCCATTCTCCTGTGAAGTAAAAGTAGCAAATACACACTGGATTTGAAAGGCAAATGTTGCAAAAAAAAAACAAAAAAACACAACACCTGCTTTTGTTATTGTTCAGGGTTTTTTTTCTGCATGTGTTCCTCATTCTTTTAACCTGGCACCAGTTTAATTTTAACTTAGTCTCCAAAAACTCCAACAAGGACTGAGGTGATGTTTAGGAACTGCAACCTGCACGTTTTCGTTTTGATATTTGCTCTTTGTTTAGAAGATGCTTGTATTTTATGGAAAAAAATCTATATTTTGTATTCTCTTCACAGCATCCTTTGATCCATCTAAAGCTATTACCTATTATCTTGTACAGTGTTCTTGAATTGTTTGTTTTTCTTGATTGAATGCATTCCCTCATCTACTACTGTGGTCCAATGTGGTCAGACTTTTCATCCTCACCATGGCCTGCTTTACTGGCATTGACATCTCTTTGGTCCTTGCATTGTAAAACGACAGCAATAAACTCCAGATGTCAACTCCAAACCATGTGGGTGTACTAATAACGCAATGACGCACAGTTCACAAAGAAACAACTGAGCATCCACTTATACATTTCAGAATTGCATTTGGTTTCTTAATAATGCAGGACTATGTATAAAAATGGCTGGAACTTATACACAGATCATCAGTCCAGGAAAAACACAGGGAAACTGACTCTGAATCTCAAAATTTTCAAGATTTCTGTCGATTTTTTGTTTAGTACATCGTTTGAGCACAGCAGCTGTCCCTCACATTCTGTGAAAATTTCATGATGAACGGACCATTAGAAATGCTTCAAAATTACTGGGAATAAAATATTTTTACATTGACTTCCATTTAAAGTTAAGAAGGTTTCTTCCTTCTCCTTTAAAGTTACTATTTTGGAGATACATGTTTGTTTGTTTTTACTTTGGAGAGCGCTGATATATTCGGTCTTAGAGTTACAGAGTTAAAACGACTTCACCATGGAAATCACTCACAGACGGAAGTGATATGTACATATATGTGGTGTGCTTGTGTGAAAAAGCTGACCTGTTCCCAGCACTGTGGTAAAAGTTCCACCTCCACCCGGGTGGGACCAACATGACGAGCGAAAGCCACGCAGCCCATCAAGATCATTTGTCTGAGAAACATAAACAGCTGGGTGTTAGCAGACTGCCGCAGAAATGAAGGCTATTCCTGAAACATTACTCAGTACCACTTGTTAAGTGCAGACTTCTACAGAATTTTTAATTGCAGTTGGTTTCTGTAGCTTTAAAGCTGTTAAATTGCAGAAGCAAAATTAAGTAAACAAATATTTTGAACTGCCACACCCTGAAGTCTACTGGTAAATGAAAAACCCATTACAAAATTAGTCTGTAATAACGTAATAAACTAATATTTGCAGTAGTAGTAGTGATAGGTGGTTATGGGCTCTCCATAATTAGCCAAAAATGCCCATGTTGGCAAGTTAACAGCAGTTGAACATTTGGAAACAATAGCTTGGTAGCACAGATGATAAAATGCATGATGAAAAATGCACTATCTTTCTTTGATGCTGAAAAATATTGAAGTCAGAAACAGTGTATTGGAACATATAATCACAGTAACTAGTTTTTAACACTGTATCGATCAAGCCTATGATATATAGACGCACCTCTGCTCATCATCAGGTCTTTTGATGAGGTTGAAGAGAATATGTAGCAGCTGGTCTCTCTCTTTGGGCTCAGGGTGGAGGCAAGCTGTGCACAGGATGAGGGGAATGAGCTCCTGCAACATATACATACACACAGGTTTGAGATCTGCGCTCTTTCTCTCTCACACACACACGCACGCACATACACACAGGGAGTGAGGGGTCAGTACAGCAGGCAGGTTTTGTGGAGGAGAGGAACATGATCCACACACTAGGCTCAAACTCACCACAGAGGAGAAAATATACAGGTTCAAACCACAGCACCATCTATCAAAACAATACACCCGTGTGCAGAGTCAAAATGGAATATTTCTAACCTCTTGAGAGCAGATGTAAATATTAGTACAGCTTTGAGTGTACTTTTTCCATGGCTTCTGTATTTAAACAGTAAAACCTTTGGAGACACCGATTAAATAATGCTTGATTTATTCTTTTACTTAAACACACACAATCGAAAATAATCACAGAATTTTATTCCAGTCAGGCTTTTGCTGCACTGGATATTATTATAATCAATTATAGTCCCTTATAACTTTACAAAATCAATGGAGGGGAAATGTCACATTGCAAATCATGAGGCAAATAAGGTTTGGTGCTGGTTTTCTGAAGATTTGACCTCATTTAAGCTCTGCATCCCTTAAGATGCACGTTTAAAACGGTCTCAAACCTCAATGCGAGCGAAGGTGTGAAAACAGACAAATTTATTTGGCAGAGTGATACCTCGCCTAGTTGGATGGACACTATTGCCTTCACACTGAGGAAAGTCGCATACCAAGAGTTTAAAACACGCCCCCACTCTGGCCCACTTCACCAGAGACCACCTTATCTATTTTTTTTCTTCCTTTTTTGAATGGACTTAAAAGCCCCCGCATCTAGCACCTGCACGAGCAGGAAAGGCAGTTGGGTAATATTTTATTTGGACAATGTCCACATGCCGAGGCGTGTGCGAGTTTTCAACTTCTGGTTACGGACAGGCACTGAGAATGCTAAATGACATTTAAATAAACAAATACAAACCCTCAGACATACAAGACTGAACAGAATCCTGAGACTACAGCTGATTAATTTAATTTACAGTCAAAATAATCATTAAATACCCATTACTCATTAGTCAGCATTAGAAAAATGTGTTTAATATTTAACAGAGGATTACTCTGAAGCCTAAACAATTAAACATTTTTCAGTGTTTCTGTGTCCACACTTTGCCTTTGTTAGAGCTGCTATAATTTTCAGGAGATTTGCTTTGTATTTTACAAAGAAATCTAGGCAAATCCCCACAAAGTTCGTTCTTAGAATCCGGTTGTATTTTCTGATTCTCAAGACCCAAACACATTCAGTGAGGCTGAGTTCTGAAAACACCAGCAGGTCCGTGGTTTGATTTGCTAATGTTCTTCTTTATTATGTATTTTCTTTTCTATATAAGATCATCTTAACAACTCCATTTATTTCATACCCATAGCACCATGTTCTTCTCATAGTTGACGCCAACAGCTACACATATTTCCAATATTTTAGCTGCATAGAAACTGAAGAAGCAAACCTCAGACACCAAACATGACTTTGGGTATCGTTTATATTTGTGCCAAAGAGGAAATTAGATGAATCAAGGCTTTTAACAGATTGTGTTATAAAAGTAAAATTCAATGCTCCTACTGTTAAATCCCACCTAATGCAGAAATAGAGAGACCCATGTTTCAAGGCTAAGTCTGTTGACTGAACAAAATCTTCTTGACAAAAACGCACAATTAGATGCAAATTCATGTAATCACTCCAGTATCTGTGTTTACTCAGTTGTGCTGAAATAAATCAACGGTTGGGAATTGGAAGAGGAGAAGCATGTGATGGCTTCATGAGACACATGCACATGTATCCACAGCTAAAGAAAGTCAAAATAGCAGTGTGATTAAAGCACACGGATCCCACCAGCTCCTACACATATGCTTCATCTGTCTATTTAACTGTGGTAATCAGTAACTCGGACGTTTTCACACTCACCAAATGCTCATTATCTCCACAATAACTAGGCCCTAGACGTCCAGTGAACCTAACTGCATAGGCAGGTGTGGGACTAGCGTTAACAGCATATTGTTCCAGCCCTAGTGCCGTATCAGAGTGTGTGTAAGGGTGTTTCTGAATATGGGTGTGGCTGTCTTTGAAGATTCCGATGAATGTGAATGAATAAAAGAGTTTGTTTTTAGCTGCCTAATGCTGAATCATACTGGGTTAAGGATTAGGCTTAAAATATGTGTTTGAGATGAAGTACATTTACACATATTTGAAAGATTTTACTCTTTTTTCCACTATGACCCAAAACTTATAACTGACTAAGGCTCCTGCATTTAAAAGGCAAGGTTCACTATTTTAATTAAAAACAAATAATTTTTAAATCACATCCTGACAATGTTTCCTCCCCATTTGTTGCTCTCCAGTCTGTTTGTAGTTTGGAAACCAGTCTAATGTGTTTATGAATGCCCAGTGTCTGTAAATGTGTATATTTATATATAAAAAAAAACAAAAACAAACATTGTCTGATATGCTCAGGCGTTCTCTCTCTCTGCTCATGGCAGAGAAATGGCATCTGGAGGTGAAACTGCCTCTAAATTCCAACAACTCGAGTTATAAATTAGTTTCTGTGGTAATTCAAACAGTGAATAAAAACTTACAGATAAGTAAAACTTAATCAACCGACAGTCCTCAAACTTTTTCTCCTCAAACATACCATTCCACCTTGATAGATGCTGAGCTTCTGAATGTAAACGAACTAGAGAGAATGCCATTTCCCCACAATCATGCCTTTTAAATACACTTAATAGACAACTGTTCACTGACAGATTGCACAAAATGACTCTTCTGAAATTAATGGAAATGACAGGTAGTTTGTAGCCTGGAGGTTTTATTCCCTTAGAGCTACCATTTTGAATTTCTCATGGAGAGGTAAGGTGCCTGAATTTTATTAAAACAAACTTATCTATGTGTGTGTGTGTGTGTGTGTGAGAGAGAGAGAGACAGAGTGTGTGAGAGAGTCGTTACAAGGTGGGGGGCAGTTAGGGGTAAAGGGGTTGGCCAGATACAACTCAACAGTCAAACTTAACAGACAAAGCTCAAAGTCCACTGAGAGGCCCATTGTTAGTGAAGAACAAGGAAATATGCCCCAATAGCTCCACTCCTCTTTGTCTTCACTCACATATTTTTTGGAGAATGTCCAATTTGTCTTAAACTGTCACAGCGTTGATAAAAGGGAATGCGGCTATGCAAAGCAGGAAGGCCTGAGGGAGGAGCCACTATGGCCATTGCACAACTATAAGGTGCATGCACACAAATACACACTCACACAAACACACACAGCAGGTGAGATAGGTCTGCATGTGTGTGCGTGCTACAACAGTTCACAGTATTTAAAAGCTTTCTAAATAATATAGCCATTAAGAATGAAGAGGTGGAAGATAGAAAAAAATAGATAAAACAATTAGACACAACAGAAATATATTTAAATGTTAAGTAAAATACAAATGCAGATAAAGCATTACCATTTCTAACATTCATTATGCTGCTTATTCATTATACAGTCTTAAAATACAGTAAATTTAAGAGGGTTACATAAAGCCTCCCAGAGGCATAAGCAGATCTGTTTGCCTCCCTTAACCAGCCATAGCTTTCTGTTTCTCAGTTTCATCCATTTTCTTTAACCAAAGTTTTTTCTTCCCTGGAGAAATGTACCCACATATATTGGCCAACAGATATATAGGTTGAGTCCCAGTGACAGGCCAAACACTGATAACTGAACGCAGAGAGGGCAAAGAGCCCCCTTTAGTTGACTACAAACTAAAACTACACTTACACACACAGTCATACCTGAATATTAAAGACATAATATTCAAGCATAGAAATCCATGCTTCTACTAGCAACTACTGATCTACTCTATCACATTTTGCATGCTTGAGGGGAGTTAAGATAATGGAAAAGAGCTGAATAGTTTGCCACATAATAAAATCAGAGATTTAATTCATCTTTGAAATAATTAAACAAACAAAATCTGTATACCTCAGGACATCTATATGTTTAAAATTTCAAACTATCATTCATTTTAAGGTATATACACAAATATGTATTTAATACACTAGTGACACTTATTATTATTATTATTATTATTATTCATTCAGTTGGTTCCACAGATTTTTTAAAGCATAAGAAAACCTTGCGTCTCTGCTTAACAAGTAATAATACAGTATATTAAGTTATTATTATAATTATTTATGTTATTACAAAAAAACAAAAACATTACAATTAAACAAAGCACCATGCTGTGCACAGCAAGTGGGGGTCAAGGCAACTGAAAGGTCAGCAGTCACTTCCTCTCGCTTTGTCTCTCTCTCTCACACACACACACACACACACACACACACACACACAGAATTTAGGGTTGCTGGTTTGTGAGCGTGCAGATGTTCCACTCACCTGGCACAGATGCACTACCATTCTCTAACGGAGCAGAGAGGCATGCACCAAAGCCGCAGAAATAAGTGAACGGGGGGGAAAAAAAAAAAAAGGACATAGAAGTGGAGGGAGGGGTGAGAAATGAGCATTGGTGAAAAACAGACCACTCAGAGCAGAATTAAAAGTGAAGAAGCAGAAGCAGAGCGACAGAGAACAGGCAGCGAGGCTGATGGAGCAGGGGCAGGGGGAGAGAAAGGGTCAATGAGGGTCGCTCACCTCTCGCTTCGCCAGCAGCACGTTGGGCACGATGTGAGGGAGACAGCGGCCCAACATCAGCATCACGCTCTCCTCGCTGTCCGCAATACGAGACACCTGACCAAACACAACACACCGTCAGCGCTCAGCATTCGCTCCAACACACACCTACATGAGGGTGGTCCTCAAATGCAAACATACACTTTTCCAAAGTGAAGTTCATTTATTTCATTTCACTTATGGAGGAAAAAAAATTAGGCAAAATTTAATGTAACTTTGAAAACTTTTAGCACTGTAACATAACATAACCTAATTTCTGTCCCTTATCGAATGTTAATTTCAAATAAATAAGTTCACCACCAATTCCACCCCTAAATGTGTTTGATTCCATGACAGAAATCTTTCCCCAAGCCTGGATATCAATGAGTGAACTATTAAGAACATAAACTACACATGAACAGGTTTATAGTGTGCTTTGGTTTCGTATCTTTTGGTCATTTCAGATGTTTAGTAAATACAAACTAATCATTTAAATATTCTTTGAAGTAGATTTAAATTTTTAAATACTTTTTAATCACTATAAAATTCAGGCTTTCAGTCTGTGTGTAAAAGTGATTAATAAAGTCATTAAAAAAAGCCATCATTGGTTTAAGTGCCACTCTAACCTACATACCCTCTAGGTAACTTCCAAGTTTTTTCAGGAGACTTGGCAATTCCTGTTATTCACTAGGAGTATTCCCACAGGGCTCTGTCTGATTAAGACAGCACTTATCTGTTGAATAAGTCTTATCTGTTTCCTATATTTAATAAACTCTGACCTATACTTACAATTGCTGCTGTTGAACTGAAATTGAAATTTGGGGATGCTGATAGTGATGATAACACTACCTACTAATTACCTACCTGTCATTGATGCTACGTTACACCACAGTTAGCTCCGACCCTGCAATGTGATCGGCTGAGAGACGTTCCAGGAGTGCCAATATTACACAAAGCTGTTCAGTATCACTCCGCAAAATATATGTAACCTAGCAACGACACCAGCGCTTACAAGACAGCGCTGTGACTGGACTTTTTCACCCCAACAGGGAACCTGTTTGTTTGTCCTGATTTATAATGCTCTGTATAATGCAGCCCTGTTTCCCAACAAACTTGTTATGAGCACGGACCGGCTCGCTGGAGAAAATCAAAGTTCAAAAATCCTGGATGAGTCACAAATCACAGAAGTTAAAGATCCAGAGTTTGTTGAAAAGAGCAAAAAGGAATGTGTGATGGAATGGACTATTTTACCTCACAGAAGGTTGATAAACAAACAAAGCATTTTTCTGTCTTGTTTATCTTAAAACTTAATAATAAACAGTGATAACAAACTGTGGTATAATCGAAATAATACGCTCGAGGTTCATGCTATAACGTGATAAATTAGCACTTGTGTACTGATCACGAGTTTGCAGCACACCAGTGCTAATATCTCATGTTATAGCACTCCCTCTCGTGAATTACTGCTTAATTGTTCCACCTGACAAATTTTATCAATAGACAGGATGCAGATTTGTGGGCTTTGTGGGCTGAGACCAACTCGGACAGGGACTGTTCTGATACTCTCAGGCTGTATCTGGGTTTTATTTATGATGTGAAGCCTGTTTAAACCTGTAGAATACACAGACAAAAGAGCTTCTCCAAGATCCAAACACCAAATTCATTCCAATATGTTCTCAATAGAGAGCAGGCTGGGGCTTTCACAGGAACTTGGTGGAAGAATGTGATAATCATACCTCTGCAGCTTATACAATACATAGTCAAAGGTGGACACTCCATAACCTACTATCCGAGCACATTACTGCATACCTGTTCACTCTGAGAGAAATGACATCAGGATTCGATTACGTTCCTCAGTGTTTCCCTGTGGCAGCATGTGACGTGCTTATAACTGCGTGATTGCACAATAACAGCTGCGTCAGGTGGTGTTTTGAGGAGATTTGGTCTGAGTGCATGTGTTTGTGTAACCAGATCACCCTCACCTCAGAGCCAAGCCGGCTGTCAGCAGACATTCGACAGAAGGACAAAAGTGCTTGGTGAAACGCCGGAGAGAGTTTTCTAAAAGAAAATAAATGAACAAACAGAACATGACGTTACGAGCCCACTCAAGCTTTAGTTACAAACTCCAGCAATGTTTTATCTGCCTGCAGGGCCACCACAGAACACACACCGCCAAAGTGCTGATGCCTGCATTGGTTTAGGACGATGAAAGGGCATGTTAGCTCTGCTTATAATTACTGAGCGGATATGCAAAGTGATGATGTATGGAATATTCCGTTCTTGTCAGCAGTCAACTTATTTAAACAAAGTCAAACAAACACACAGGAGTCCAGCTCGGTGCAGTGCTGACACCTAGTGGTGATAAAATGCCACTAAATAACACTGTTTTTCTTGGGTCTAAATCCCTTTCTGTTCTCAATGGGGATTTAGAGGATTTGGGGAAGCCCATTACCATGAGCAAAGTGAAATATTAGTAATGCTAAGTAAGACACAGTATGGATTTAGCATCTATAATAATAATGACAACCGAGATTACACTATTACAAGATCTCATTATTATGAAGCCCAAGTAATTATTTTCATATTCTCAGAATTATACATACAAATATAAATGTTTTATTCCCATGTTTTATATTTTATACCTCTGCAAATTGTTGCTGTCTTTATCATTTAATATTGCCATTCAATAACTGCTATTATTAAAAGAATACTGTTACTGAAAAACCAGCAGTGCACTGTATCAGTTCTTTACATCTGAAGTATTACTCTACCAGTACTTCACAGCTGAAATAAGCAAGTTATGTCGAGCTGACCACTTATCGGCTCAGTCCTTCAAGTTTTAAACAGCAGCAATCAACATAAGGGTGCTAACGAGGCTGTAATCTGTAATAACATGATGCCCAGCAGCAAAGAGAGTGAGTGCTACCTGTTGGGTTGGTCGAACTGGACAGGGCCTTTGCTGTGTTGTGCAGGGCTTTTAAACTTGCTGTGTGTCTGTGTGGAGGGGGAGGAGCTCTCAGCAGCGTGGTCAGGAGCAGTAGTGTTGTTGGTGTTGGTGCTGGTGCTGGTGGTGGTACTGTTTGGGTTTGATTCTGAAGCAGCGTCAGTCTCAGTCACCCCACGTATGTCCAGATACTGTCCATTATCCAGACTCCTCTCACATTGGAGACCTTTCTTCGTGTCCCCACACTCAGTAGGAGCTTTTACGGGAGAGGATACATTCCTCTGGAGATCCTGGATCTCACTGTCCATGTTTTTTCCACCATACACACACAAACACACACACACACACACACAAATATTTTGAACATACAGGAAAACCATGGTCTTACGTCTTTGCAAATTAATCCATTTATCACATGCACTTCAAAATCCCATAAACTACATTTAAAGGGGACATATTATGAAAAAACAAAATCACTTGATCAGTGTATGTTGACGTTAACTTGGGGATCTGCGTTTAACAAGCCCAGCCAGGCAAGATTCTGTGGGCTGCCTAAAGTACTGTGCAGACATTTTAGAATTGCCCTGACCCC